>NC_136072.1:431104930-431532430 GCF_964261635.1 Lissotriton helveticus
CTAGCTTCCCATCTTTCTTTAGCTCTTTGAGCAAGTACTGCCGTAAGTTGTATCTTTAAATCTAAAGCTTATTCTTAACTGCCTCTTCTGAAATGTTGCCTCCCTGAGCAGTTCTACTAAGATTCACAATTTCAAATTTCTTTTTCCAGATTAGTAACCAAACTATGATACAGTCTCCGCTTCTTGGCCCCCTGAGCTCCCATTCTCCCTCTCATAAACGCTTTGCAAGTTTCCCATACTTTATCCTCCTTAGCTGAACCCACATTCACATCTAAAAAGACTCGTATCTCCTCTTTAAACGCTTCTAGAAATTCTTCATCTGCTAAAATTGTTCGATCCAGTCTCCAGACAGAACTCATTTCATCTATTTCCAATCTTAAGTTTAGACTCACAGCTGAGTGATCTGATAGATGTGCCCCTATATGTTCTAGCTTCGTGACCCGCTCTTTCAACCTAGTGTCCACCAAAAAAAAATCTATCCGTGAACTATGCTTGTATTTTTTATTATAAAAGGTAAATCCTGTCTGCTGTGCAGCTTTAAATCTCCAAATATCACAAAGCCCTTGCTGTGCCATAACTGACCTTAACTTTGCTGTCATTTTGCTGTTTACTATTGCCCTGTCATTACCAGTTCTATCCAACTTACAATCTAATACTGTATTGAAATCTCCAGCCATAATTATTTTGCCTGAGAATTCCAACAACTCACTTCGGTTTTTTATCTAGTATTGTGGATCGTCTACATTCGTGCCATAATAACCAACTATAACAAGAGCTTCCCCTGCCAATCTTAACTTAACGATCACCCATCTTCCTCTTCTATCTACTGATTTATTTCAACTACTATATCAGCTCCTTCCTAATCAAAATAGCCACCCCTTTCGTAACCAAATCTTGAGATGTAAAAATAGCATTAGCAATCCACTTTTGAGTACTGAAAATCTCCTTACTTTCATTTTCAGTTAAATGGGTCTCTTGTAGGATAATCACCTGTGCTGGACAATCTTCTAAATATTTCAAAATTAATAATCTCCTCATTTTAACCGGAGACCATTCACATTCCATGTAAGGAACCTCAGCTCCTTATTAGTAATCCTACTCATAATACGCTAGCCATATTTCCCAACTACTTATTTGACGGTAAGGCAGCTCTTGAGGAATATTTTTCTTGTTTTCTCCCTTAACCCACCCCCTCCCACCCCCTCCTCTACCCCTACCCCTCCCTCCCCCCACAACCTACTTTTCCTATCCCCCCCCCTCTCCCCTCCCCGGAAAACCCAACCATAACTCCCATGGCCTAGGCCAGTGGATGTCGCAGTGGTGGTGTCTCTTTTTACTGTTTATCTAAACATAGTCAGTGTTCTACTCTTATCCAACCTGAGTGTTATCCAGAAAGGCGTCTACATTTTCAACTGTGCGGAAAGTATACATCTTGTTTTGCCACATCACTTTCAAAAAGGCAGGAAATTTTAACTGAGCCGTAGCCCCTATTTCTCTTAAAGGTATCAATCGTTTTCCTAATTCCCATTGCCTGTTTGCTGTGGCTGGGGACAAATCTGACCTGATATCCACTACCGTTCCATCTATCATTATAGTCTTTTTCTTAAGAGCAGCTGTCAAAAATTTTTCTTTTACAGAATATGTCCCAAAATAATCAAGATTTTTTCTTGGTTTGGCGCGATCTAGGTTCAACCTAAATGGGTCACGATGTACTCGCTGAATATCTCGCATCAGCATTTCCTCTGTTTTCGACTAACGGCACTTCCTTCTTTAATAGGCTGTACTACAAAACTCTTTATGTCCGAACCCTCCTTCCCTTCTGGTACTTTAAGAATTTTTAAGTTATTGCGCCTTTGCATATTTTCCAGCCTCTCTACTCTTTCATCCAGCTCTCTATCCCTTGAACTTAACTTCTCTATTTCCTTGCGATTATCTGAAACTCTTCCTTGTACAACTTCATCTCTGATTCCATACTTTTGTCATAAGTAAGACTGTTAGCGCTCTAGTTGTTCTTTAGAACACTCTGGGACCATTCTGTCATTGGGCTATACTTGGCTATATCTGGGTGATATTTGGGCTACCTTTGGGCTCTTTTGTCTCTGGTGGCCATCTTGGGAGACTGCATGTCAGAATTGTTAATGAAATAGAAGAGTATTTGAGAAGTCACTCAAAATGTGCCCTAATTTTTCTTTCAGAAGCACTAATCATACTTTCTATGTCAAAATGAACCCCCTCATTTTGTTCCTTTTTAAATTAAATGTTTTCAGACTTACCACTTCATTCCAATCAAGATGGCTTCTGGTGTGCCATAGTTTTGTCATAAGTAAGACTGTTAGCACTCTAGTTGTTCTTTAGAACACAAAGGAATCAACTGAAAGTCTCTGTACATGTTTTACTGAGAATGTCAGACTTCATTCTCACATGACTGAGAAAGATAATGTGAATTTACAGAAAATATGCTTTCAGTTTAGCTTATAGATCCCCTTCCAAACCACTGTAGGAAAAGCATGAGATAATAGTTTTCTTCAAACATGATTCATGATATCCCAGCAGAAGGCTTTTCACATGGTAAATCACCTTAGAATACACCAAAATTCCTAAATGAGTATGGTACCATCAACAAATGATTTATAATTTAACTAAAGTCCCTGAAAACCCTCTATTAACTACAATGCTTTTGTATATGTATATGTATGATCATGTATATTGGTCCCAAGATGACTGCCAACACTTCTTGGATGAAGAATTTGAATTTTGAAAACAATTTTTCTTTTGTGGGACCCCCTGAGCAGGTCTAAGGGGTCAGGTTGCTTCTACCCTGCCCCCTTTTTGAGTCTACATGTTTGTTTTTCTGCTTTCCTGTGCCTCAGTCTACTGAGGCACAAGATGGCTGCCAACACTTTCTGGTTTGGAGTGTTGACAGACATTGGCAGCCAATCAGAATGCAGCTCATGCTCGGAAAGGTAAGCTTACAGTAAGCTTACACGTAAGCTGCTAAGATATATATATATATTCTCTTTTGATTTTCTCAGGAACTACTGGAGGGATTTTCACCAAATATAGCAAAGGCACATCTGCGTACCAGTCCCTACAATTTTGCAAAGTTTGGCATAATTCCGTTCAGCGGTTCGGGCTGTAGACTTGTCCAGACCGTCCTATGGAAATTAAGATGGGGAAAATCCGTTTGGGACCCCCCTTTTTTCTCTGCCCCCACTTCACGAATCCCTCCGAAACTTTCAGTGAAGCAGCGCAGCAGAGCTGGCCAAAATTTTGGAAAATTACACACAAATTCCTCAACTGCGCCAGAGTTATTCCCAATAGAATGTTGCAGATTTCCTATGGTAGCCAATCCTAACTATATAACCTACTGGCGACTGCCAGTAGGTAATATATATATAGCAATCTGCATTGAAGAATGAGTGGGATATATAAATATCTAGATGGAGGATTTAGTAGCAGTGTGATTGATTGGTTAAGTGACTAATTTATAGTATTTACTAAATATATTAGAAAGTGACTAAACTGTGTGAATATCTGTATCAGTCTGTCAGGTTGTGTGTAAACTGCTGCTAGTTGATTACTAGGCTACATAAAGTATATATTAGTATTGATTAGTTTAAGTAAGTATTTGTATGGGATAGTGATGTGTGTGTAGTTGGGTGGGGGGGATGTGTGTGTAGTTGGGTGGGGGGTGTGATTGTGCAAAGATTTATAAATAGTTGATTCACTAGGTATATGAGGTTAAGAGAGCATGTGGAAACAGTTGTTCGAGGGAGTGAGTATGTTTATGACTGTGTTGATGAGCAAATATATCTCTTAGTGATACTTGTGCAATGAAGTAGAAAAAATAAAAGGCACTGTGTATGACAGTTGTGGTATATAAAAAAACTATACATAAGTGTCAATGATTGTGTAAATGACTGTATGGATGACTGTATACTTGTTATAGTGATTTTATAAGACGCAAAGTACGAGTTACTATCTGTATATACAAATGAAGTAGTGTTTGTATAAGTGTGTAGCTGAGTAAATGTAAGTGTGATCAATAGCTTACATAAGTGAGTAGGATGGCTGTATAAGTGAATAGGATGTGTGCTGGGGTATCAATGTTGCTATAGGTGTATACGTGCATTTGACAGTGTTCTATTGATTTGTAACATCGTTTTTTAGTCAATTTATAGATGAGTGTTTAGATGTGTGTGTAGACCTAGGAATCACTGAGTGGGTTTTTAGAAACTTGTATTGGTGGGTCAATGGTTTCAAAAATGGTACTTTGTATTTTAGACCCCATCAAGCAGGGTTTCGCCCTGCCCACTCCAACGAGATGGTCATTGTTTAGCAGTATTGGATGCCATACGAGGAAATGCGTTTGACACGGTCGATCATGCCATCGTATTGGACCGTGTCAAATAGGCCGGCATCCGCGACTCCGCTTACAGTTGGATCAGGTCCTTTCTCAGTGATCGCACTCAAGCGGTACGCTTAGTCCCTTTCACTGCTCCCAAACTTCACACAACATGTGGAGTCCCTCAGGTACCCTCACTGTCCCCCTTACTGTTCAGCTTGCATTTGATACCCTTGATCCAGTCCCTGAAGGAATTTAAAACTATCACTTTTAACTATGCGGATGATCTCCAGTTGATCTTCACAATAGACAACTCCCCTGAATCAATTCGGGAGTTCCAGGGTACAATGCTTCACATCCGTCAGTGGATGGACCTCAACCATCTGAAGCTGAACCCTGGCAAAACTGAGCTAGTCCTGAAGGGGAACAGCCAAACTCTCTGGTGCCCACATTATTGGCCTACAGATCTTGGCCCTCCGCGCATCCCATCTCCCTAGGTAAAAAGCCTAGGGGTGATCGTCAATAATGATCTATCTCTAAAGACTCAAGTAGGCACGGTTGTGTCCTCCTGCTTCTTCCAGCTCCGCAAGATCAGGAAGATCAGCTGCATGTTCACCTACTCGGCCCTGATCCAGGTTGTGATAGCCCTGGTACTATCACACCTGGACTGTGCCAATTCTATTTACCTAGTCCTTCCACTCTTCCTCAGCAAATGCCTTCAGTTGGTCCAGAACCAGGCGGCCAGACTGATTCACCAGCAACCACGTTGGCAATCTGCCAGACCCCTGCTTAAAAAAACTTCACTGGCTCCCAATCCCCCAAAGCGTTGCTTTTAAGACAGCCTGTATTATTTTTAAGTCCCTCCACGTCCGCAGTCCCCAATTCTTCAAAAGCATCCTTCCTAGGTACGGACGCAGGTTTGCGACTCTGGCCCCCAGATTATGGAACTCCCTTCCGTTGGAAATCCGATCATGTAAAAACCTCCTAAGCTTTAGGAAAATGCTCAAAATATGGCTATTTACATACATACATATTTGCTGCTTTAACTAGTTTGTTGAAAGACACTGTTCTACAGTCTGGTAAAGTCAAATATATAAATCTTTCAGTATCTATGTTAGTGCTACATGGAAACATACAATTTTCACATTGAAGTTCCCATTTATAACAAAGACCAAAAAGAGTTTTTAATTTCTATTCCTTCATTTTCCAATACGGCAAGCATTTACATTAGAAATTCCTGAGCATCTTGTTGGGTATTCTGCGTAAATTGTGTAGAACCAGAACATATATCCAAAAGATTACGAGTATCAGAAATGCTTTGCATTTTACTTTTATCAGTTCTCAATTTTTCATAAACAGAATGCAACAAGGAACAAAATCTTTTTTTCACGATTCTCCATATTTGCAGTTGCAAACTTTAAAGAAAAAAAACAACATTGACCACTACATTAGCATAGCATTTGATACCTGAACTATTTTCTAACTGATAACCAACAATCTCTTCAATAGTGTCCTTTTTCTTTTTGCTTGCAATCTCAACATTATCTTGATTTTTTTCTTCTCTATAACTTCACTACAGATATTCTCATATCTTCTTTTTTGACGTATTACACGCTCTTCAAACACAGGATATTCACCTAAATTAAGAGCATACGCTCTTCTTAACCTATTATACTCTTTTACACAGTTGGCATCGGCAATAATCTTTCTCTCATCAAAATCAATCAAAAATAATCCAGATGAAGTTCTGACTCAGGACAAAGCAACATAAGCCATACTCTCTTTAAACACAGTACTTCCAATGACCTAGATACCCCCGTGTTTACCATGTCAAAACGTCATAGAAAAATTACGTAAAGCAAGAAAAAAGGTGAAACAGCTAAATTGTGTAGTAAAACAACCGGATGAAGAACTGTTGACATCTATAGACATGCATGGAAACAAAACATGGAATGAAGCATCAAGGGAAGAAGAAAATGACTTAAAAGAAAACAGTTCACCTATAACAAAGAGTAGGAATAACAAATGCTTTGCTATATTTGAAAAAGAAATATCTACTGAACAAATAAGTGTGCAAAAGAATACAGCTACTATGCTAGCCAAGGTAAAGCATACGGGGAATGAACAGAAAAAAACGGAGGAAGGTAATAATCAGAAGAAAATGAAGTCAACTGGAAATGGGTTCAACATAGAGCAGGTGCCGGTGCTCATAAAAAGGAAACAACTAGAAGAGTCAGCAAAACAAAAGATTATACCAAGCCCACTTGAACCTAAAGACAGGATAGTGGAAAAAGAGGAGGAAGAAACTTATACCTACCCGACCGTATATTGATCTCAGGTATGGGATGATAGCATATCACTTAGGGTAATTATAAAAACAAGCCAACAACAAATCCAACATGTTGACGAAAAAACCGAAAATCATAGGAGATTCACTGCAAACGAGGAGGGCAGAAGAACTACATTAGAAATCGCAGATATAAAAAGAGAACTACCAGACTGGGATCAACTGGTCATTGAAAAACGTGAGGGGGTAAAGCAAATTACATATAAGGCTATACAAAATACGGAAATAGATAGGTATGAAGAACATTTACCAAATGAGAAGGCACAGCTTATTTTCAAACCAGAATTTGAATCATGAGGCAAACAAGATATATTAAATAGAGGGAACATTCTTCGACTATTTAAATCAATCCCGTCTCTAGCTAAAATCTCGAGTAAAGATATCGACTCCATAGTGGCAAGGCCAATCCAATCCAAGCCATAGGGGTGCTCCATTTTAAACCTTGGGGACTGACCTGGACTCCCCTTGGCTCCCTGCTTGCAGCTCCTGGCTCCCTGCTCCTGGCGCTGGTCTACCCCGCCGCCGCAGCCTCCTGACATCCCGGCGCGGCTGCAGAGAGGGGGACTACACTACCCAGGGACCCTTGCAGCAGGAAGCCGCCCATGCCTATTCCGCGCCAGGAGGCGCATAAAAATCGAGGAGAGTCCCGGTGGAGCGGGTGCTCTATTTTAAACCTTGGGGACTGACCTGGACTCCCCTTGACTCCCCGCTTTCAGCTCCTGGCTCCCTGCTCCTGGCGCTGGTCTCCCCCCGCCGCCGCAGCCTCCTGACATCCCGGCGCGGCCGCAGAGAGGGGGGGGACTACACTACTCAGGGACCCTTGCGGCAGGAAGCCGCCCACGCCTATTCCGCGCCCGGAGGCGCTTAAAAATCGAGGAGAGCCCCGAGTCGTGGGACGCGCGCGGGCGGCGCCGGGCTAAGCGCGGGCAAAGGGCGGGCCATCTGTGGCCTTCAGGGGCCAAAAAGGCCGGGCCGGGCTACGTTATTAACATTATTTTCACAATATGAAGTAAGACTTTGGCGTAAACTGTGTGTAGAGGTTTGAAATTCATATTTTATCAAAACTGTGTTGGGCAGCGGCCATTGCATGTTTTATGACCTCTGTATGTTGCTTATTTATGTAGGCGTCTTTATTGTTGAATAATTTAGACAGTATTTTGTATTAGCGAAAATTAATAAACCGAAGGAAGGCAAAGGGAAAGGGGTAGTAGGTACCCTGGAAGCCTTCCTAGTAAAAGCTACTTCGGTAAATATAAATGAAATCAAATTGACTGAACACAGGTTGTCATTAGATTCGCAACTGCATCAGAGTCGTCATGGTACCCCTAGTATTACTAGCTTAAATTTAGAGGAGGGACATGTGGAATCCCAGAATTTAACGAGTGCCCCTCATCGTTGCCAGAGTCTCCTTGTATTCAAGAGATTTCAGAATCCCCGATAACAAGAAACAAATCAACTGTTACAACAAGGGCACAAAAAACCAAACAGACAAGTGGAAGTAGCCCTGCTGTTATGAGTAAAAAACGAAAGGGCCAGATAACTAAGAAGCCTCGTAAACATTACATACCTAAACTTCAGGCTAAGAAAGGCACGCAAGAAATCACTGAGCCAAGACTAGATTTAACTACTGAAAACCATGATTCTCCCATGACAAATATTACATCTACACAGATTCCATTCACTATGCATCAGAGTACGGAGGAACATTTCTGGTCTAAGATGAAAGTATAGATGAATGCCCATTTAAAACCCATTTTAACTAAATTAGTTGACAGGGAAAACCGGCTATCTTATATGGAGAGTCCACAACTAAATAATTGTACACCACAAGCTGAACCGAGGTCTGGGTTAAATAAACAAATGGTTAAAAACAGAAGTGGGGAAATTGCCACAGTGGACTGCTCAGGGCAAAGTACGACACAGCTTGGGATGCCTAAGAACAAACTATCGGGGGTAGGAAATACCCAAAAAGAGGATAGACGGGAAAAAAACGCGGCCATTGAAGGTCCCCCACGTCATTTGCATGTAGACAGATGAGACTCCACCCTAAATTTGCCACCCCAAGCTACACCATATATTGTTGTTTTAGCAAACGTATGTCCATTAACATCAGGGGAAGGGGAAGACTGGTTGTCTCTGAGAAATAAATCATTGCACTTCATTAATGCTAAGACAGGAATAGATAGTAATGTCTTATTTTCTGAACTCATTATGGCTCGAAGGGTCAGATGGGTTGGACCAAGTAAGAAATCATCGGAGGGGGATTGTATAGTCCTAACTTTTAGGACCCCAGGGCTTGCAAGAGCCATAATTGATCGGATGTTTGGCCAAATCATGGAGAAATCAAAAGTCATGATTCTACCGTTGGGATTCTTTCATCACCCCCCATATGGCAATCCAATCTAGCAAGAACAGAGTGCCAATATAAAGTAAATCAGCAACCAGAGTGCCCGCCATGGTATCATGCAAATCGTTTTGGCCCCTGAGCACATTATCTGAGGTTGACTGACTACAAGTAGGGACCTCAATAAGAAATGATGTTCAAGATACGATTGTTCCCTCACTAAATCCTGAGGATATTAACGAATGCATAATATTTATTGACCCTTTGGGGGAAGATAGAGATCCACAGTTGTCCAAAAATACAGATAACATGGGGGTATTGATTATGGATCCTGAGGATAATCACAATATGGTAGATGCTGATCAAATGGGGGAAGGGATTATCATAAGTAAACAAAGTAAACATCCAGAAATAATAAGTAATCGATCGGACAGACGTGCCTTCCGCATAATCTCGTGGAATGTAGCAGGTATCTCACGAAGATTGAGGGATGAGGCATGAATGAAATACATAAAAACTTTTGACATCATCTGTCTCCAAGAAACCTGGAGCAGAACAAACCAAAATTTGGATGGATACCATTCATTTACTGTTCATGCTGAACCTTCTTTGTCAGGGAGAGCAAAGGGTGGCCTGATGACATCTATTTCGGTGAAATATAATTCACTAAAAACACATAAAATAGTGGTCTCCCCATGGTATCAACTGATCTTGATCACAAATTTGTTTTCTGTCCCCCTGCTTTTAATTAACTGGCATCATAACATCTTTGACACTCATGTTACATCTGTTATTGACGGTTTACGGGTTGAAATAGCTAAAGTGACTGAAAGTTTTTCACTCCTGTGTATTATGTGGTTAGGGGATTTTAATTGTACCTCATGCCCTCAAAATGGGACCAAGGTCTGCGGTTTACTTGATACAAACGAGCAACCACTGGCACATTTTAAGCATACCACACAGGGAGATGCACTGAATAATATTATTGTGATGAACGATTTTTGTATGCTAGAAATGTCAACTAATACCTCATTGGTGCCGACACCAACCTTCCAAGGGACTGGGGGTCAAATGAGTGTAATTGACTTTGTATTGGTCTCTAGTAGGTATGTTCAACTTATTGATGATTTTAGAATAGAAGTAAATCCTGCTAGTGATCATAATCCTCTTGTTTGCCTTTTTGAGTACTGTTGTTGACAGGAAGCAGTCCTTTGAACAACCAATGAAATACAGTCAAAATCAAGGTCTTAGGTTAAAGTGGGATAGGGTTGATTCCAAAAAGTTGGAGGAAACGATTTTTGGAGCCAAATATTTTCAAGTAGATACTTGCCTAACGAGTTCCTGTGAGCCTGAACTGATAATCCAGAATTTTGAAGATATTTGTGGGAGTGTGGCCACATACCTTCTTAAACCTGCTAGGAAGGGCGATACCCGGGAGTATAAATGGTTTGATGCTGAATGCTCCGCAGCACAAACATTATTTAAGAAGGCACTACGCCAAGTTCCTTGGGATAAGAAAATGGTGAAAAAGGCAAGGAGAAATTATAAGGACACCATTGACAAACGAAAATTGGAATTGAAAAAGAAAGCCTGGAATGACCTTGAGAAAGCTTCTGATTTGAGGGAGAGTAGATTGTTCTGGGAGGTAATAAATCGCCCTTTCCTCAGTAATGAAAAAAGAAGTATGATTGCCCATATAACCGGGGAGACTTGGGAGACCCATTATTCTAGAATTTTTTACCCGAAGGGTGCCGTTTTGACAAATGGAGGTGAGGACGAAATTGGCTTTAATACCGAAACTGCACAACAACTCAGCCTCTCACCTTCTCTGGGTGAAGTTGAGGAGGCATTAAGAAAAGGTATTCCCCTCAAGGCACCAGGTCCTGATGCTGTACCATTGGATCTTTTTGAATATAATGTTGATGTATGGGCGCCATTGCTTCTTAATGTCTTTAAGGCAATTATTGTTGGGCGTATCCCGTCATCCTGGAAAGAGGCAGTAGTTGTGCCAATTTTTAAAAAAGGTGAAAAAAGCGACCCTTGCTGTTACAGGTCAATTTCTTTAATAGACGCCTCCTGCAAGTTAATGTGGAGAGTAATTTTGGCCCATCTGGAAATATGGGCAAATTCCTGTGGCCTTATTGTGGACTCACAGTATGTGTTTAGAAAGGGTAGGGGGACAACGGAGCAATGTCTCAATTTGGCCCTGATCATGGGTAAATACATGAAGGCCAGGGGTGTTTCTATACACCTGCCTTCATGGACTTATCCAGTGCCTTCGATACTGTGTGCAGGGAGAAACTGTGGTTGTTAATGGAGGCTATGGGGTCTGAGGAATCCTTAGTCACCCTGCTGCGCAGATTGCATGCTGCTACTTCAGTGGCCATCAGATATGGCCCTGGGGGTGAAAAGACAAGGCCTATCCCATCAACCGAAGGTGTCCGTCAGGGCTGTATTCTGGCTCCTTTTTTGTTTTTAGTTTATAGAAATGGTTTAGAATTTTTTTTATTGGAAAAATTTTCAGACTTCCCTAAAATAAAAGGCAAACAAATACCTTTATTGTCCTACGCTGACGATAGAGTGTTAACGACCATAACTGCAAACAGTATGCAAACATGTTTGAATGCTTTTAATGAATTTATGCTGGGTTTAGACCTTAAGGTCGATTTTACAAAATCTTTCACAATGGTCTGCGGTCCAAGCGGAACAAAAACTCGTAGGTTTGTTGTAGATAATTTGACCATTGAAAAGGTCCCAAATTTTAACTACTTGGGAAATCTTTTTAACAAAACTCTGAGCTGGGACCCGTTAATAACGACACAAGTACAAAAGACCACGAGATCAATAGAGGCCCTCTTTCGTTTTGCAAGTAAATTAGGCCAAAAACATATTGCTGAATTGAAGACTTTGTATAAATCTAAATGCTTGCCTGTCGCGACCTATGGGGCGGGGGTATGGGGATACCATAAATGCACCCAACTAAAAGTTATGGAGAACAAGTTTTTAAAACGTCTTTTATCAGTTTCGATTAGTTCTCCAAACATTTTTTGTCATAATGAGTGGGGTTTAGAATTTGTGAGTGATATTATCCATGTGTCCCCATTGCTCCTATGGGGAAAAATGTGGTCCTCAGAGGATTTGCAGCTTTCAAAAGAAATCCTAAACGATTGTGTAAATTTGGATCATGCCATGCAGATCTCATGGTTGTGTTATGTGAAGGAAACTTTCTATAAAATTGGCCTTGGAAACTTTTATGATGACACATATTCTATGAAATTAGATACAAAGATGGTAATTAAGAATGCATACCGTAATATTTTGGGTTCGTCAAAAAATGATGAACTACCATTACACCAGGCAAGTAAATTACAGCACCAATTTTATCTATTGTTTACTATACACACAATGGTGTTTTTATCTGACAAGATTTCGATTAAATACACTGCACTTTCTAGTTGCCTTCCCGAAGCAAGGAGGTTGGTGTGAGAGGCTACCTCCATGCCCATGTGATAATGAAGCTCAACAATGCACTTGGCACTTTGTACTTTTCTGCACTCTCTATAAGACTCCAAGAGACCGATTTATTAAACCCATTCTAAGGGAAATGAGACCTTGTTATTTTAAAGAAGGTTTTGAGCATTTAAGATCATTACATACTGCTGCTATATGTAGCACTATGCTTAGCTTCATTAGACTGGCACTTTTAATTAGGAATCGTTATTGATAATATGATTTCTGTTTTGACACCTTGTGTTTTAAATTGAAATAAATTGAAAATCATGAAATTTATAATTTATATGAATATATTTTTTGTTTATCTGTTCTTCATTTTGCAGCTATCCTGCAAGAACCAAGTGGGTTGGCGTGAGAGGTTAACCCACTGATACATACGATGCTGTAGTTTGACAATTTATAGTAAATTTTATTTCGGTCTCTTTAGTTGACAGAAGATGCAAATATGCAACTAGAAGTTTGTAAAAATAGGTTGGATAGTGTGAGAGGCTAACCAACTTATATATGTGATATTGTAACTTAAAAACGCACTGTGCACTTTATACATGTTAGATTGTGTTTTTTAGATGTTTTATTGAACTCTGTGTTTTTATAGAATATAATGTTTACTGATGTTGTGCTTATGATTTCCTGTATGCTGTGCGTCTGAACCTTTTTGATATGAAATACCATTTGTCAATTTGTATGTTCAAAATGTATACTTTTATGATTCTCTTCGAATCGAATAAAGTTTTTATGATGATGATGATGATGACTCCATAGGATTTATGACCAATAGGATGGTTTCCAGCCATCAACATTGATTACTCTAAATTCTATGTTAATAGCAGATCAAGTATTAAAAGAATAGCAAATATTTAAGACCTGGGGCATAGCAATTAGTAAGCCAGCACCCAAGGTTTACCCGACACCACCTATCGGTGAGTTAGATCAGGCACAGAAGGTAAAGTGTAACATGCAAAGCTGTACCTTATTAAAAAATGCCCTGGGTGGATCTGTCAATAATGTAGAAGTAACACCATTGCAAAGAAAAATAGAAAAACCATCAGGAATAAATGAAAAATGGATTGCTCTGGCATTACATAGTAATAAGGACTTATGACGGAATATAATTACTGTTCTAACAAAGAACGAAAAAGATTTTGGAAAATTCACGATGTGTTCATGGAACATAAACGGTGTAGGAAGTAAGATTTACAATACTCACATAAATTCTATCCCTCATACATGTCATATCATCCTATTGCAGGAAACATGGGAAACCAATCCAATTATACTACAGAGCTATGAAGGTTATTTTGAACAAGCAAATAAAATTCATAAATATGGCCGTCCAAGTGGGGGGGCTAGCAATATTTATATCTATTGACCTACAGGCTGAGCAGGAGCAATTGGAGACTATTAGCCCCGACATCTTAATAGTCAAGTTGGACTATAAAACAACTAATCAGAAGACAAAGACCTTAATTTTGATTATTGTATATATACATCCAACACAAAGTAGTAGAGAAACATTGTGTGCCACGCTTAATAATTGTTTGTTGGAACAAATGTTGGTTGACCCTTAGCAGACTACATCGTGACTGGGGATTTTAATATGAATCTATTAACACATTTTATCAGAGACGACATTATGCAGTCACAAGATCACCAATGGGCTATCCCTCATCAGGATCTAGCAATGGACACAAATCGCCCACGAAATAAAATTGGAACACAATTTGTTAAATATATAGAAGTGATGGGTTTAAGAATACTAAATGGGAGATTTAAGTCAGACATTCCTCCAGCATAAATGTACCATTCTCATAATGTGAAGACAAGGATTGACTACACGATGGAATCACTTAACATCTTTTGTAATATCACCTCATATCAAGTGAGGAAGGTTCCAGACAGTGACCATTGTCAGCAGATAATCACTAAAAACATTAGGAGTAATAAACATCAACCCTTCCAATCTGTGCAGGGTCAGATAGGAACGATCGACCATAAGAAAAGTATTTGGACTGTACAGAACAAAGATGAGATGAATGAACTGGTGCAGAAACTTATAGAGAATTGCTTTAATGACACAACGTTGGTGTCACCAATTGAACAGTGGATACATTTTACCCGTAATTTGGTCAAACCTCAAATCTACATGCGAGTAAATAAGATAAATCAAACAAAGCAAGGAGAGGAAATGAAGCCATATATAAATCTTCCATATACAATAACTAACTAAATTGAAAAGATCTCGTAATAAGTTAAGAAGACAAATTACAAACTTTACGGATAATGATGAAATACTAAGTAAATTAAAAAATGTAAATCAAAACTTGAGGAAACTAATATGGAATGAAAAAAATCAAGCAAAAAACGTTCTTTGGTCAAAATTATTCTTTGCAAGCAATCAAACAAACTCAAGAGAATTCTGGAAAATCATAAATGGCTTAGTGTGACCAAATAAATTGGTGGTATCATCAACATTATCGGAGCAAGAATGGGTTAGATTCCTTGAAAAACATCTAAATCTAAAAGAAAGAATAAAAATAAAGGACGAAACCCAGCCTATAAGAAATAGACCTGAGTATGACATTAAAGGTCAAATTGATATATCAAAAACTCAACTAACGAAATTAATCAAGAAACAAAAAGATGGGGCGCCTGGACCAACTGGAATGCCATTTGCTCTTTATAAGGAAAATCCGGACTTATGGTCACAATACCTTTTTTAAAGAAATTGTACAGACAGGCGTTATACCTGAATGCCTATTTATAAAAAAGGAAACTGGACACTCCCCGAAAATTATAGGCTCATCGCTCTACAAGACACAGACTCTAAGTTGTTTGCAGGGATCTTGCTTACCAACCTAAATGAATGGGCAATAGAAAATAAGGTATTGCCTCCGAACCAGACCGGCTTTATTAGAGTACTCAGAACTACAACAAACATCTTAGCATTATCTCTATTAATCGACAAATCAATCAGAGCCAAACAGCCATTGTATTTATGTTTTGTAGATTTTAAATCTGCCTTTGATTAAGTCCAAAGAAAGCTCTTATGGAAGAAACTGCAGCAAAACAATATTCCAGTTCAATTAATAAAACTGATTCAACTTCTTTACAACAAAACTTGGGTCCCAGTGAGGATGGGGATGGCCAAACATTAACAAAAGAAATCCCAACAACCGTAGGTCTTAAGCAGAGAAGTGTATTGCCCCCCCAACTTTTTAATTTATTTCTAGCTGATTTAACAGTGTTCCTGGATGAAACAAACGCACACCCGCCGCAATTAGCCTGCAAACAAATTTCTAATCTGCTATATGCTGATGATGCCATCCTTTTAAGCCAAACGAAAGTGGGATTACAGCATCTAATTAACCGAATATTCTTATACGCAAAGGAAAACGGAATGGTGATAAATGAAACCAAAACTAAAATCATGGTGGTCACTAAAAATGTAAATTTAAAACACAAAAACAAATGGTATATGGAGAACACCCAACTTGAACAAGTCGAAGTATATAGGTATTTGGGTGTATTATTCGATGAAAAGGGAAACTATAGCCCACAAAAATTGGACATACAAAGGAAGGCAAACGCGTTGACGGCAGTGTTCAGGATCCTGCAGAAATCACTTGGAAATCTCACTTATCGTCCCCTTTTAAAGAATATAGCAGCAAAAGTGCTTCGGACTCTTACATATGGTAGTGAGGCATTAATCGGGAAAGATTCAGTAATAATAAATAATGCTCTTTCCAAAACTTTTAAATCTCTTTTTTATCTCCCAAATAATGCATCTCCTGCAAAAATTAGATTAGAGTTTGGATTAAATAACCAGTACTATGCAAGAATGGGCCAATTTATTAAAACATGGAATCGGATAAAAAATGATCAGGATAATCAGCTGTCTCCGTTATTATGGCAAGAAATAAATAACATTGCGAAGTCATCAGCCTGGAATTATCTTCAAAAGGCGCTATAAGAGTTTGCTATCATGCCAATTTGGAATAACACAATAAGCACGGCATCATTCAAAAAGATAATTAACCGAACAGCAAGCCTACTGTCGCTGGTAAAAGATAAAGATATACTGGCAATAAGAAAACATGCATGGCCAATTATAAATGGGTTCACAAAAAAGAAGGTACAAGAGTATTTGGAAATACCTTGGTCAGAAAAACATAAGCACATTTTTATTAAAGCAAGATTTGGTATACTCCCGGGCCTAAGTCATCTTCCCCCATGGATGAAAATGGAGGGGTCTACACTATGCAGACTGTTTAAAAGCGGTGAGGAGAATATTGTCCACTTGCTATGTATCTGTCCTGGTCTTCAGATCGAAAGAAAAAACATACTTAAATCAGCTTTTAATATACGAGGAATAAGGACATGCAGGCACACACTGATAAGGTGTCTGCCCTCTAATGATATAAGTATGAACTCTGCCTTTGTAAAGTTTTTATTGAGAGTAAATGCAAAATTGAGAGACTAAGCCATACAATTTTAGGCTTAGTAAGTTGTAATGTACTTTTTATTTACCTGTTTTAATGGTTTTAAATTATAGTATATGTATTTGTACCTGTAATATTGTAAGTTTTAAGTAATCAAACAATAAAGAATTATTATTATCAGTATGTCCAATGTTCACCAAAGTACTGCCTACACGTAATCCTTGAGATTTATGAATAGTGACTGCATATGCCAGAGAAAGTGGAAACTGTTTTCTACGGAAATATAAATCTTTAACAAGCAACAAATTAACTGAACAATGACCAATTTGTTTTACTTCTTCAATTTGATCAAATTTGATATTTAAAATTTTTATTCCATTTCTATTTTGATAATTAACAAAATCCACAACTTTACCCATTGCTCCATTAACTAAACCTTTTTCTACATCCAAATTACGCCTTAAAATTACCTGACAGTTTATACCTACATATAGATTATTTTCTAAACCAGCAGTTTTAGATATCGATTTTTCTAAAGAATCCACTTTTGTTTTCAAAGTCAAAATAATAGTGATTCCTTCATGCTCTATCAATGGCTTCCATTTTTATTATTTCTTCATTTTCTAGCTTCAAAAGTTGTTCATTGAATATAGAACACTCGTGCAGTGTTGGCATTAAGTAGATTATAGATTTATTTTCTGCAATTTTCATATATATTTTCCAAGGAACTATATTTTCATTTGGAAACAAATTCGAAAGTAGTCGACTTTGCAAAGCTTGTTTTCCATGTTCTGTCAGTACTCCAATTCTTATATCTTGAAGAATAGTTCCATAATCAACAACATTTGCCTGATGCATATTTGTAATGAGTTCTTTGTATTAAAAATATAACCAAATATTAACGTTTCCCACACTACCCAAAGACTTTCTGGTGTCTTCATGCACAGTGTTGTAAATACTGGTTGTCCTTTTACGGGAGTAAGTTGCAGTAGATCTAAAAAACCTATGACATGTTTTCCTCCAAATAAGACATTGTACTCTGTTTTAAGAATTTTCTGCATTCTTAAATGCACAAAAGCAAGCACTAAGTTTTAGTCCATGCTTACCTCATCAATAATTAGCAGTTTCATTTTCTTTAGCACTCTTGAGACTTCAAAACAAGCTTCTCCCGATTGCTTGTGATATTCCAATTTGTTTTCATGTTCTACAGGTACCATAAGTAAACAATGCAATGTAATTCTTTTAATTTGTGTACTGCCAACCCAGTTGGAGTAGTTGGAGCAGTTACAACACAAGACAAATGTGAGTCAGTTGTTTTCTGTAGATAACTGATCAATACTTTATTGAAACTTTTTCCTCTTCCAGCCTGACCACTGACATACATTCGGATAGGTTGAAATGATGTGCATGTGCATTCTTTCTTTTCATGAAGAAATCCTTGGTCAATCTGTTGTTTCACTTGGTGATATATTTCTTTTTGTTCAACATTTAGTTGTTCTTCCAAATGTCCTAAGACCATAATATCTTCTTGAACTTGATGCATTGCTGTTTCCACTTCATTCATGGTGATTGCCGCTTTATTTTCAAGAATTGGTTGTCCTAGTGGATCTTGACTCGGTGGTGCAGAACTTTGACTGTCGAGAACTGTCTCTATGGTATCTTTACAAGCATTAAAGGAATCTTCATAGCTCTGAAAATCTCCAAGTAATTTTAATTCTGTACGCCAGTTGCAAAAGTGCTAAATAATAATATTCCCTTTTATCAGCAGTGTCACAACTCAGTTTTCGGTGATTAATCAAATGTCCTTTCCTTCGTTTCACCAAACATCCTTTGGATCCAATCACTGCATATTTTCCATCATTGATGTTTTCTACAGTATTCCATTTAAAAGTGTAATTTTGCAGTATTGCATAGAGACATATGTTCTCAAGATGATGACTTCTATTTGGGTAATATGTGTCCAACATGTTTGTTTTGACAATATCTGTAATTTCCGAATCTTTTTCTGCTAAATATTCGATTTCTTGTACAGATTTAAGTACTTGATTTCACATTGCAGCAAGACCTAGACTCACCCAAATGATTCTTCTAGATTTTGAGTATAAACTTGCAGATGATAACCTATCTGAGCATTCATACGCTCCAATTTCTCGATGGGATAACTTCTACAAACTGAAACTGTATAATTTCTTACTAAGACTCTTCTCATGAGAAATTTCTTCCCACATTTCTTTCAATTCCGTCTTTTCTGATTTTGTAATGTAGGTTGTCGCATACCGGGCAACAGCAATGGAATTACCCGCAACATATTGAATATCCATATTAGCATTCCATATTGAGAGAATAACTGGATTATAATCATTTATGTATTTTGATTCTTCACTTCTTCTCAAATTGTATGTATTTTTTGGAGATTTTCTAGTGATGGTATGTCTCATAGCTGACATAAAACTGTTTACTCTTCCTTTGGACAGTACAGGACGCGGAAATCCAAAACAACATTTGGTATAAAACGTTTCCGTAGACTTGTACTTTTGTCGACAGTATTTTGCACCTCGATGACTTTGGAATCATAAGACTTGTTGTCTTTAAGTTGTTTTCTTCTGTTCTTTTTGGTATAGCACATGTGGCATATTCCTCAATAAAAGACAAAACAGTATCATCTGAATCAGTTCCGAATTTGGGTGCATCCTTGATCCATATCAGCATATGTGTATGAGGAGCACCTCTAGCTTGTTACTCCTTTCTCCAATAGAAATCCACAACTTCTTCAAGAGGAGGATTCTTTTTATTTCAGCTAAAACACATCATAGCTTCAAATCTATGATGAAAATATCTGAATACATTAACAGGATCCCAAGAGCACAATTATCCAGGTGTCTTATATTCAATATCTTTTATATTTGAATTTGCCTCTCGAAGAAATTCAAGTAAATCATCCCAAGCTTATTCAGCACAGCTTAGGGTAAGGAACCACGTAGGAGTCCCTAACTTCCTTAGCATACATTTAAGTTCTCCATGACGACGGTACCAATACTCATTAGTACCACTCTGAAATGCCATCAAATTATTCAGCTGAGATTCTAAATGATCTTCTCTCTGATGTAATTTATGTAATTTATCCATAAATTCCTCTGCTGAAACATTTTGAAGATGTACTCCTGTTTTCAATATGTGGTTGACTGCATATGAAAGTCCAGACAAGTCACTCTCAAACAAAAGATGAAATATATAATGGATACATTGTCGAAATCTTGGATCTTCTGTATACAATCTTGTTGTCTTATATTCAGATGCAGGAATCTGCACTGATCGTTCATCATATCGTCCACCTTTTCCTGTTGGGAACAACTGCGGAAAACAACGAGCATCCAAACTTTTTTCCCATGCACTAATGGGACTTTCCTTTGCTATTTTCATTTGGAATAATTTGATAGTGTTCCCTATAACTTCTTTTGAATGAAGTGGATGTACACTATAATGTTTGTAGATTTCTTCACTTTTGGACATGTCCACTTTTTCAATTTGACCACTTGACGTTTCAGTATCGTCTCCTAAAAGTATTTCTTCTTCTCCCACATACACATTTTTATAGTACTCATTGTTTTTTTATCAGATACAATGTTGCCTTTTGCACTTTCCTAACATCCGCTAACTCTTGCCAGATTTTCTTACTCTTAGTAGGAACATCATTAACTAGAATAACTAGTGGTTCATTTTCTACATTCTCTACACCAATAGTTTCAATATTTTTCTTTAAATCTAGAGGTAAATATACAACTCTTCCTTTTAATCTTCTCTGTAAATCTGTAGGAGGCAATTTACCTCTTTTAGGCTCCATACGAACAGTAGCCTGAAATGGGTGCACACATTGAATCAGAATAGACTCATAGGTATTTAAATCTATCAGTTCTGGAGGAATAGTTACCAACTCTAGATTATTGTGGACAGCTCTAGCGGGCATTTTATTCTCATCTAATTTGTTATAACAATATTTATAAATACGCTGATCAGAACCCAAATCAAAACAATTCTCTACCAACAAATAAGTTGCAAATTCCTTCCACTTATCATTATTTTCTTTTTCACTTTTTAAATACAGATCAACACTCCTAATCTGATTTTATAGTGAGTTCGCCGACAACAAATACAAGAATAATTTGGCCTTTCACCTGAAATCACCTTAAACTTTGTAATTTGTTCTTCAAAATTTTTTGTAGTAGTATGTTGCACATTCTCTTCAACATTTTCTTCTATTAATGTGTCAGTTTCTGCACTCTCTTGTTCAGGACCAAAGTAACAAAACTCAATTTCATCACAAACCTTCTTCACTTCTGATACTGATCCACGCTAAAGAGCACTGTTCAACTCATTTAACATTAGTGCTGGACTTTTTGCGTAATACAATCTTCTGACTAACTTCCGCATTTGAGTATGATGTACTGCTAACATCCTGAAATGATGAAAAACACTTTGGCATACTTTTCTAGAAAGGCAAGCCAGAGAATGACTTTGCAAACCAGTATTTTTTCTCACTTTGCAAGGATCAATTCCTTGCAACATCTTAATCTTTTGTTGAACACTTTTTTTTACTATATTCTCGTAAGAAATTGTGTAAAATATCAATAGATTCCTATTGTATACTACAAATCTACTGCGATCCCAAATATACACTAGGGCTGTAGGACGTCTCCCTAGAACTTCATCAACTATCACTTCTTCTACATATCTGGGAACCATCTTCTCTTTCTCAGTTGGACAACCATTTCTAACCTCATAAGCTCGACCACTGGTATCAACTGCATGCAATAAATTATTGGTCTGAAAATAACTCTCTTCATTAAAGAAAGGCTCTGAACTTGAACTGTGTTTCCATTCACCCATAAAAAATCACAAACATTTGTTCTGTTAATTGCACTTTTCTTCTTACTTTTGGCCTTCATAAAATGGATTGGTTTATCTAGTGATCGAATTCTGTTTAAAACTAAAATGAATCATTTCCTTTTTAATTCAAAAGCCTTTTGAACAATGGATTCAATATGCTTTTTCCTTTTTATAACATAGTGCTCTTTTTTAAATATTTTTTCTCATCTTTTAGCAAGTTAAAATCAACTCTAATATAAAAAAATATTTTTTCTGATTTATTTATACTGATTTCGCCTTCTTTTACCATACATTGTGTCTTTTGAATATAATTTTCCATTCTTTCCTTTGTTTTTATTCATATTCTTTTTTTCTGGTTGAAGCATTCTTAGTACTTTGCACAATCTGCACACTGTTTTTAGCTTTCGAAAGTGTTTTAATGAATTCTTTTGTTGTCTCACCGGAAGACTTTTTCTTTTTACCCACATGATGTTGGTCATCCAATACTTGTTTTTGAATTTTCTTCAAATAATAGTCCTTTTCCTGTTCTTTTGTCTTTGCTGATTTTTTAGGCATGATGAGTTTATTTTAATGATGAACAATATCTGTAAAAAATAAATATATATAATTTTTTTAAATAAATCTATAAATTAAACTTTTGTATTACTAAACAAAAACATTTAAGCACTTTCTTTTATAATCACTAATTGAAATTGTAATTGAAGGTCTGAAAGAGAAATGTGTAGGTGGTTAGAGGACTCCATGTGTAATGAACAAGGGTTTGTACCAGTGTATGTGTTAAGGCCTAGAACATTGTATGAGTAGTTAGGTACTGACTGAATGATTTGAGTACTGTAAAGAGAATGCCTAGGTGAATTTACAAGTGGTTGGATTTTGGCACAGTGAATGCATTAGTATATGGTGCTGAATGAGTCATTTGAGGAGTGTAAGGGGAATGACAGGGTGTTTGCTGGAGTGTATGGACACTGACTGGGGAATTGAAGGTGTGAAAGACAAATGTGTAGGTGGTTAGAGGACTACATGCATAGTGGATAGCAGTTTGAAGCAGTCTGTCTGCTTAGGCCCAGGATCACTTAATGAGTACTTGGGTACTGACTGAATGATTAGAGAACTACAAGGAGAGAAACTGGCTGAATTTATAAGTGGTTGTGTTTTGATGCAGTGAATGGATTAGTGCATAGTGCTGAAAGGGTCACTAGAGCAGTGCAAGGTGAGTGACAGGGTGTTGACTGGAGTGTAAGGACACTGATTGGGGATGCAAAGGCCTGAAATACAAGTTTGTAGGTGGTTAGAGGACTACATGCATAGTGGATAGGGGTTTGAAGCAGTCTATGTGCTAAAGCTCTGAGTCACTGCATGAGTACATGTGTACTGACTGAATGATTAGAGTACTGCAAACAGAAAGACTGGGTGAATTTATAAGTGGTTGGCTTTTTGGTGCAGTGAATGCATTAGTACATGGTGCTGAATGGGTCACTAGAGAAATGCAAGGGGTATAATAGATTTTTAAACAGTTATGTGTCAGGAAAGACATGAAGTAACCACATGCTTCTCTCACAATGGTTGCCCAAATGCACACAGACTCACAGAGTGATTCTAAACAAGCAACACTATTCCTTAGACGTCATCAAAACACACTCACTAGTCTGGAAGGGATAAGGTGATGGCACACATTCTACATATTTTATTACTGCCTTCTAGTGTGAATGCCTGACTCATACTGCGAATGCATAAGCAATGACTGACTTCTAATACTACTAAAACTTGAGAAGAGGATAGGTTTTTAAGCAGTTATGTGTCAGCAAAAACATGTAGTTACCAAATGCTTCTCTCACAATGGTTGCCCAAATGCAGACAGACTCACAGTGTGATTCTAGACAAGCAACACTATTCCTTGGACTGTACCAAAACACACGCACTAGTCTGGAAGTGGTAAGGTGACTGCACACATTCTACTTATTTCACTACTGCTCTCTAGTGTGAATGCCTGACTCATTCTGCGAATGTATAAGCAATGACTGGCTACTAATACTACTAAAAGTTGACAACAGGATATGTTTTTAAAAAATTATGTGTCAGCAAAAACATGAAGTAACCAAATGCTTCACTCACAATGGTTGCCCAAATGCAGACAGACTCACAGTGTGATTCTAGACAAGCAACACTATTCCTTGGACTTTAGCAAAACAGACTTGTGTGTCTGGAAGGGGTAAGGTGACTGCATACCTTCTACACATTTCAGTACTGCACTCTAGTGTGAATGTCTGACTCATTCTGCAAATGCATAAGCAATGACTGGCTTCTCATATTACTAAAAGTTGCCAACAGGATTGTTTTTTAAACAGTTATGTGTCAGCAAACACATGAAGTAACCAAATGCTTCTTTCACAATGGTAGCCCAAATGCAGACAGACTCACAGTGTGATTCTAGACAAGCAACACTATTCCTTGGACTTAAGCAAAACAGATTCAGTAGTCTGGAAGGGGTAAGGTTACTGCATACATTCTATACATTTCACCACTGCACTATAGTGTGAATGCCAGACTCATTCTGCGAATGCATAAGCAATGACTGGCTTCTAATACTACTAAAAGTTGACAACAGGATAGGTTTTTAAACAGTTATGTGTCAGCAAACACATGAAGTAACCAAATGCTTCTCTCACAATGGTTGCCCAAATTCACACAGACTCACAGTGTGATTCTAGACAAGCAAGACTATTCCTTGGACTTTAGCAGGAGAAACACAGTAGTCTTATTAAAAACAAAAGCACCACATACAACACCTCACAAATGAATACCTCACCTTTCAAATTGATTAGTAGAATAAGAATGATCTGAATCACACACCAGATTTTCTTATACAGAATGTCTGTCGTGCACTTTCCCTCTCATTCTGCCCACATATACATGTAAATATCAAATCACATTATTTACCACATTAATTCAAAAGCTAACACACATTTCTATTGGTTACACATTTAAACCCTTTCCAATTGATATCACTTTCAACCTTACCCCCACTCTGCTTAATGCCTGTTACCATAGTAACAGTTCATGGAACGCTCAACTGAACACACAGGTCACGAGTTCAGCACACAATGTTGCAAATCCAAACAGCAAGTGTGCTTGACTTTTCTAAATATCAGCTTATCCAATGTAATATTCCTTTGAAACAGTTTTTATTAGCCAATAAGAAACATGCTTTTAAAAACACAGAAACATGCACCCTCCTTTTCAGTCTATAATGTTCTCCAGCAGCCAATTATTTCTCTTCTTTCTTAAAAACTGCATCTTATCCTCCATTTTAGAAAAATCTTACATTTCAAACTGCCCATTTCCCATACAGACACCTTCTGAGTGCATCCAGACCTCCCTTCAAGACAGCTATATTTTCTGGAGCCAAAGGTATGCAGAGAACAGAGGTATTGACAAAGACCTAGCTTTGCCAAATGTAGACACTAAATGGATTGGGCAGAGAGGATTAAAGTGGCACAAATTGATGTCATTCGTTAAATCCTTTTTGCATCTCCAACACCCTGACCTCATAATTGTGCACTGTGGTGGCAATGACCTAGGCACTTTGACTGGGGTAGGTCTGGGAATGCTTATGAAGAACACATTTGGAAAATTTATGTCACTTTTCCCCCAAACTGCCTTTGTGTATTCTAACATATGCCAAACACAGAAATGGAACTGGTCCAATCAATTTTGTCCACAGATTGAGAAAGCTAGGAAACTTGTCAATAAAGCTGTTTCTGATTATCTCCGAGATTATAGAATGGGGTCCATTTACCACAACAATCTGGGTTTTAATATGGATGGCATCTGTAGGAGAGATGGTGTACATTTTACAGATGAGGGTAACAGAGTCTTCCTCATCAACTTTAGACTCTGCATAGGTACTTACTTATAGGTAAAAATAATCTCTCAACAAACACAAGGGCTCTTTTTAGAGCCACCTAAGATCTAAACACATAAGCTTGATGTATATTTAAAGAATATTACATTTTTTTGCTTGTAGTCGTGCACCCAGCACGTTTGGAGTCACGTACCCAACGCGTTCACACCAGGCGGCCACGCTGGGAGTCGCGCACCCAACGCGTTCACACCAGGGGGCCGTACTAGGGGCCTTGCTGGGTGCGCGACTCCTAATTTTACCGTAAACATTATTTGAGCACCTACCACTAACTTCTATTCTCCCCGTGGACCCCATTCCCCGGGGCCTATACACAATGTTGGGGACCGTGGGGGGAGCCCCAATGACACCACAGTCCCGCCGGCTCCCTGCATCCTTTGGGAGCCGACATTCCTTTTCCACATGGGGAGCTGCTAACATGCAGCTCCCCATGTGGAAAAGCAATCTGGTTTGAATTTTGAAAGAGAGAGCATGTTTCCCAGCTCTCTGTTCCAAAATCCAAACCAAGTTTGCTATGGCAGGGCAGGAACCACGAGGCTCCCGCCCTGCCATAGCAACAGCAGTGTCCCGGGAGTGGGCACCCCAGGACACTGCAGAAGCTGGCCCTGGGGGGTGGCAGTCCCCAGGGCCATCACTGGCTCCAGGAGGGGGCAGCGCGGCCCCCCTCCCACTTTATTTAAAGCCCCGGGGGTGGTGGTCCCCAGGCTTGGGGGTCCATAACAGAGCCCCAATTTTAAACATTTAGTGCCCCAGGGCTCGAGCCCCCCCCCACACAGGTAGTTTATTTATTACTAAAACAAGCCCCGGGTGGCGGTCCCTGGAGCTGCAGGGTCCGTAAGCCCCTGCAAATATTTAAATAAAGCCCCAGGGGTGGCGGACCCCGGGGCTTGGGGGGCACTTTGAGCCCTCCCACCCATTTCATTCTGTAGGTCCAGCGGTGGTGGTCTTTGGGGATGGGGGGCCCAACTGGCCCCCCTATTACATAAAACATATTGCCTCCAGAAATAATAACGAAGCGCGGGATCCGGCGCTTCGTTGTTTTTTTTATCGGCAGGAACCTCGCACCCTGTGCGGATTTTGCCAATTTGTTTTTTTAACTATTTTTTGGGGCCTTGGGGGTACTTGTGGGACCCCCTAAGCAGGCCTAGGGGGTCAGGGTAGTTCTACTCTGCTCCCTTTCTGTGTTTTGCGCTCTTGTTTTCCTAATTTATTGTTCTGACAACACTTCCTGGTTTGCAATGTTGACAGCCAAATAACATGAAGCTCGTGATCGAGAGGGTGCGCGCAGGGGGCGCGCAGGGTGCGCGGATCCACTGCGGCCATAGATATCACTAGCTTTATTTCTTAATTTCTCAAAAACTACTGAACGGATTTACACCATTTTTAAAAAGGTCACTTTCTGAGCCACCCAGTACCTTTTTGCCAAATTTGGTGTAATTCCATTCAGCATTTTTTGCTATAACACCACTATTTTTTGAATTTCTCAGGAACTACTGAACGGATTTACACCATTGAAAATAAGGACGCTTTCCGATTCAAGGGCTACCTTTTTGCAAAATGTGGTGTAATTCCGGGCTGTATCCATGTCTAAAATTTCCTATGGGAAATAACATGAGGAAAATGTGTATTGGGACCCCCATTTTCTTGGCCCCCGCTTGATGATTCACCGCCAAACTTTTAGGATAGGAGCAGACCGGAGCGCCCCACGAGTTTTGAAAATATCGCGAACATTCGTCAATCGACGCCAAAGTTATTGCAAATAGAATGTTGCGGATTTCCTATGGAAAATAGGTCCTAACTATAACTACCTACTGGCGACTGCCGGTAGGTAATAAATATATATATATATATATATATATATATATATATATATATATATATATATATATATATATATATATATATATTCACTGAAAAAACCATAGGTTATAGACCATATATAGTTAGGAATTAGCATTTAAAAAACCTTATTTTACTCACACAAAACCATTGAAATTCCATATATAGTTAGTTGCACTAACTATATATTGCGCACCCGCAATCCACTGCTGATCATGTCACATATTACATCATTCATGACATGGTCAGTGACATCACTGATGACATCACTGATGACATCTCAAATGACATCACTGATGACATCACTGATGACATCATCCAGTGACTGTGTGTTTCTGTAAAGTTTAAATATGTTTTAGATATTGAAGAATGAGTAGATGTATAACTGTCTGGACGAAGGATTTAGTAGGTGCATGACTGAATGTATGAGTGAGTGATTAAATGTGTCTCACTGAGTGCATGGGTTAGTGACTAAACTGTCTTAATTTGTGCATCATTATGTCTGTTGTTCTGTAAACTACTGCATGTGTTGATCAGTAGCTATATGATTAACTATATGGGTTATTGATTGATTGTCCAAGTATTTGTATGGGAGACTGAGTGTGTGTGTGGCTGGCTGGGAGGTGTGTGACTCTGTGCAGATCAATGTGTACTTGTATCAATGATTGTATAAGAAAGTAAGTATGTGTTAGTATATGTTTGAAAATGTAAGGTGCTCTATGTTTAACTGTATAGACAAGAAAATGGAAGTGTGATTGATTCTTTACAGGACTGATTAGGTGTGTGAGTAACCCCATGGATGAGTGGCAGACTGTGAGTGTCTGTATAGGTGTATGAGTGCATATGATAGTGTTGTAAAGATGAGTGATTGTATGTATGAATGATTGTATGGGTGAATGAGTGAATGTGTGTGTAGACGTAGGAATCAGTGAGTACGTATGTAGTAACTAGTATTGGTGTGTCAATGGTTTCAAAAATTATACTCTGTATTTAACACTGGGTGAAACAGAGGTTATATTAAAATGTGAGGAGATGCATTGTATTGTCACATGAATGATATCATCAGTGATGTGGTCATTGATGTCAAATGAGATGTCATCAGTGATGTCATCAGTGATGTCATTTGAGATGTCATCAGTGATGTCATCAGTGATGTCACTGACCATGTCATGAATGATGTAATATGTGACATGATCAGCAGTGGATTGCGGGTGCGCAATATATAGTTAGTGCAACTAACTATATATGGAATTTCAATGGTTTTGTGTGAGTAAAATAAGGTTTTTTAAATGCTAATTCCTAACTATATATGGTCTATAACCTATGGTTTTTTCAGTGAATTTTCAAGGTTTTGTAAATGCTAATTCCTAACTATATATGGTCTATAACCTATGGTTTTTTAAGTGAATTTCAATGGTTTTTTAATAGCAAATATCATAAGCTGTCGAATGTCAAGTACGTGGTAAGTGAAAACATTTTCGTGTTTATGCACACTGATCTGCTTTGAATGGTGCCCCCCCCCCCTCATTTCTATTAGGAGTACTCTCTCTTTGCAGATAGTGAAAGGTAGTTAACGCAGGCCTTTGCCCCCGTTGTAATCCGTCGTGCCTGCTTCTCTCTCCATTTGATTGATTGTTATCCAAGTATTTACTGTTTTAGAATTAGTTCTCTTTGGTTCATTCTCTATTTACAAACAAACACAGAGTCGCAATACTCTGTTTAGTCTTTGCAGATAACGAAAAATCGTGTAAAAAAAAAGAAAAGGAATCGAGCAAAATCAGTAGGCCACTAATGGGATCTCTTTTTGACCTCGCTAAAATAGAAACATTAGGAACAACCCCTCATGACAAATACAAAACTAGTGAGATGAACTGAACTCCACACAATGATGGCTGCAAAACAGCTCGGCTCCGCCACCCACCCCGCCCAAAATAACGATAAAGAGCGGCTGCCATGATTGGTTGCGGAATGGCCACAACGGAGCTACGAAATGGTGCTGCTCTCATGCTAACCCCAGCTTCGGTCTGAAACATCCAGAAACACTGTAGACTACCAATTCGATCAGTTCCGGTAGCGCCCCAATGTAACCCGGTAGAGAAGAACTAGCCCTCCCCTCTTTGACTGATGGTTCTTGTTGCCTGTCCCTTCTGTTGTCATTTAACAGAACTATTTAGCCTGCTGAAAGGGGTTGTGTTTCGACCGCTGGTTGGTGGAGACATTTTGACTATATTCTGGACCTGCGTTGTCGCGTAATGCGTCATATGACGCGCCGCGTTAGCGCATCCGGAAGTCATCCGGGGCGCGCAGCGCGTAACGTAAGCATAACAAGTCATGTGACTTGTTAATAAAACTTTTCATTGGTTCATTTTACTTTTCTTATTCTAATGATGAAAGCCTTGGTCATATCACCTAAAAATTACGCTTTTAATTACTTCCGAACATTATTTTCTCTTAAATATATGTTATAATGTTCCAGGCTAATGTACTTTCCCGGAAATTTTACAACTGTCCTGCAAGTAAAATATATTCTTTTTTCGAGAAAAAGAGCGTTTCTTCGTCCCATGACGGAGCCGTTGAGCAAAAGAGGGTCGACCTGCTGTCTTAGTCGCCGATACGCCTGAATATGAGATTCTTATCGATCACTTTATGTTGCAGGAATAGAAAACACAACAGCCCTTGACCATTTATCTTTACTGCGTTCCTTCGTATTATACCTTTTACCCTTCATGTAATTGGTCTGCTTTATTTCACTTGCCTTTTACTGATTCTAAAACAGTGACTATTATTAAAAACTTTACCAATGTATACACTACTACCATGTTTTCTTTTAAAAACCTTTATTGTGAAAATTTCATTATACAAATACGAGCCTATAACCACGTGGGCCTGCCACGGAGCAAACTGTAATCGTATATGATGAATAGACATTTACACTGTAGAGGAACGTAACGGGCGGGCCATTAGGTTGCAAAAACTAAGGTGTCTAACAGCTACGGAATCGGTGGACGTACATTTTATAATTAAAATACGACAGGGCCAGTTACAATAAAATTATCTAGATATACATTTGCGGGCAAGTACCATGGGTGACGTTAATTCGAATTTTCAACAGTACAGTAATCAATAACACATCAGAACTTAATATCAATAGGGATGTCGAAATATTCAATCAATTCTCGTCCCCGCCCGCCATGTGCTTCAAAACTGCATACGTATCTCGTGATATCAAGGTTGTGCAACCAGTACACAACAAGGAGTTACGAGTCCCATTTATTCCGGCGCCATTTTGGGCGAGGACAGGCAGGTCCAGGATATAGTCAAAATGTCTCTACCAACCATCGACTATGATGATGTTCATATGCTGTATTTATTAGAGTAACACTCATCTGCCCACATGAAATTAATTTACCACAATCTAAACATGTCATTTTAATCTTTCCAAAGTTCTTCTAAATATTTGGGACCGTTTCCCTTGCCTCTGAAGCTCTCAGTGCCACTTCTTTAATGAATGTACTAGCAGGTCAGGGGTTCTCCTCCAAATCTCTCTTTTATGCAGCACTATAATTAATTGGTGCCACCTCTCCATATGACGATGCATGGTATAGTTACCACAACTATATATTTTTTCGGTTCCTCTGGAGAGTTCATCGTGGCAGATGAAGCGTGTAACATACCGGGCATTTACCTTTTTTTGCATGTACAGGAAAGGAAAAAAAAATCGAGCGTTCGAGTTCTTAGGTGTCCCAGGGCCATTTTAGTGGACCAGGCCCAAATCCAAAGAACAGCTATCTCACAGGCTAATGGGGCGACCCACTCCGAGTTTCAGCATTGTAGGATGACCACACAAGTACAGCAACTTGCTAGACATCACCTCGGTGCCATCCGGATCTCGGCGCCCCACTGCAGATGAAGTGCCTCTCAACTATGAAACCACCACGGTGACATCCGGATCTTGGCGCGTTGTGCTGCCTTCGGCCTATTCGCACATCGGTCCGCTACTGACGCCATCTCACAGGCTAATGGGGTGACCCACGCCGAGTTTCAGCATTGTAGGATGACCACACCAACTTGCTAGACATCACCTCGGTGCCATCCGAATCTTGGCATCTCAACGCCTAGTGGTATCTTCCATACAGAAAATATTGTTACGCTGCCTTTGGCCCCATTCGCACATCAGTCCGCAACTTAGACATCACCTCGATGCCATCCGGATCTTGGCATCTCAGCGCCTTGTGGTGTCAGTCAGAAAATATTGTTGCGCTGCCTTTGGCCCCATTCGCACATCAGTCCGCTACTGACACCATCTCACAGGCCAATAGGGCGCCCCACGCCGACTTTTACCATTGTACGATGGCCACACCAGTGGCACAACTTGCTAGACATCCCCTCGGTGCCATCCGAATCTTGGCATCTCAACGCCTAGTGGTATCTTCCATACAGAAAATCTTGTTACGCTACCTTTGGCCCCATTCGCACATCGGTCCGCAACTTAGACATCACCTCGGTGCCATCCGGATCTTGGCATCTCAGCGCCTTGTGGTGTATTCTCTTCAGAAAATTTTGTTGAGCTGCCTTTGGCCCCATTCGCACATCGGTCCGCAACTTACACATCACCTCGGTGCCATCCGGATCTTGGCATCTCAGCGCCTTGTGGTGTCTTCTACTCCGAAAATATAGTAGAAAATATTGTTGCGCTGCCTTTGGCCCCATTCACACATCAGTCCGCTACTGACACCATCTCACAGGCCAACAGGGCGCCCCACGCCGACTTTTACCATTGTACGATGGCCACACCAGTGCCACAACTTGCTAGACACCACCTCGGTGCCATCCGGATCTTGGCATCTCAGCGCCTTGTGGTGTCTTCTACTCCGGAAATATAGTAGAAAATATTGTTGCGCTGCCTTCGGCCCCATTCACACATCGGTCCGCTACTGACGCCATCTCACAGGCCAACGGGGCGCCCCACGCCGACTTTCAGCATTGTAGGATGGCCACACCAGTGCGGCAACTTACTAGACACCACCTCGGTGCCATCCGGATCTTGGCGCGTTGTGCTGCCTTCGGCCTATTCGCACATCGGTCCGCTACTGACGCAAACTCACAGGCCAACCGGGCGCCCCACGCCGACTTTCAGCATTGTTGGATGGCCACACCAGTGCGGCAACTTACTAGACACCACCTCGGTGCCATCCGGATCTTGGCGCGTTGTGCTGCCTTCGGCCTATTCGCACATCGGTCCGCTACTGACGCAAACTCACAGGCCAACGGGGCGCCCCACGCCGACTTTCAGCATTGTAGGATGGCCACACCAGTGCTGCAACTTGCTGGACACCACCTCGGTGCCATCCGGAACTTGGCGCGTTGTGTTGCCTTCGGCCTATTCGCACATCGGTCCGCTACTGACGCCGCCTCACGTGCCAACGTATTTTCTCCGCATTTTATACCCTATGCCGCATAACAGGTCATGTGACTTGTTTATAAAACTTTTCATTGGTTCATTTTACTTTTGGTTTCCTAATGATGGAAGGCATGATCATGTGACCTAAAAACAACACTTTTCATAGGATGAAAACTTTTTTTTTTCCCAAACGATGAAAGCCCCACCTTGTTTCTGGATGTTTCAGACTGAAACTGGCGTCAGCATGAGAGCACCACCATCTCGTAGCTCCGTCGTGGTCATTCCGCGAGCAATCATGGCAGCCGCTCCCCACCAGAAGCCTGCAGGAGTCGGAGCCCCCAAAACTTTTGATGAATTCTCAAGGCGGAGGGGACGCTTTCGAGAATGGGGTCCAAGACCTAGCAGACAAGCGTCCGATTTCCAAGGTGTCCCAGGGCCATTTCAGTGGACCAGGCCCAAAAAGGAAACAGCCTGCCGCCATTTTGAGAGTCCTGTGACAGCCGCCTATCGCTGCACCGCAAGAGTGGGCGCAACTCAGCTGAATTGCGGCTTTTGACACAGTGGACCAAAAACGGACGGAATGGCAACTGAAACGGTAAAGGGGCGCCCCACTACAACAGATGACACTCCACCTGGAGAGGCCCGTTCACGCCGCCTCCCCCGGGGCGCTCCACGCCGTTATTCGGAGCAGCATTGTAGGATACCAAAACCAGTGCGGCAACTTACTGGACATCACCTTGGTGCCATCGTTCTGCTGCCTTGGAACTATTCGCGCAACAGTTTGCTACTGATGACCCACCCCCCGCGACGCCCCATGCCGTTATTTGCTGGGTGGCAACTTACTAGACATCACTTTCGTGTCATCTAGATTTCGGCGCGTTCTGCTGCCTTGGAACTATTCGCACAACAGTTTGCTACTGATGACCCACCCCCCGCGACGCCCCACGCCGGAAATCTGGACGTTGTGCTGCGTTGGGACTATTCGCACAGCCGACCGCTACTTCGTTGTTTTTCCCTAAAAATGTTTATATGTTATTACTATTTTTGTTTTCTTGTATATATTTATAAATTATTAAAGTTTTATAATCTTACTACTTTGTCGGAGTGCTATATATTTTTAATGTGACACATAATTGTAAAAACTTTGATATACAAACAGTCATCCCTGGAATCTTCCGCTTCAGGCTCGGTCCCCTCCCCAATCACAATACAGGATGGTTTTCAGATAATAGCAACGCTTCTGCTGTGACGGATCTCATCGAGTGTGGGCCTTGATCTACTATAACTCCTTTGAAGAGGGGTGATTCTTTACAGCTGTGGCCATAAACTACATCTGCAGGGCTAGCTGATAGCCTAGGACCGGCCTGGACAATCGGACACAGAGGAAAAGGAGTGTCAGAGGGTGCGGTAGTGAATAGGGCGAAAGGGAGGTGTCGGGCGGGCACAGGGTGTGATTCTCAGGGAACAGCAGCGCAGATGGGGGAGGTTTATTACCCATGCATAAGACAGAGAGCGGGGGTGACCACTGCCTGGGGGAGATGCTTGCGAGGGTGGGGAGCCATGCTAAGGATCGACAGCGTGCACAGAGTGGGTCTGGTCAAGGCATCTAAAATGGCTGCCGTGCACGACAAAAGTGTGGCATTTGAAAAAAGACAAGATGGCGCAGACAATGTTTTTCAACACTTCCTGATTTCCTTCGAATCGAACGTTAACAGACGTTGGGGCATATTACCAAAGTTAAGCGATATTTATCCCTAACGATGCTTAGCAACGATTTTTTTACCGTCAGAAATTATCGCAGATAAACCTTGCTATTATCAAGGTTTATCGGAAATACGATAAAAAACGACCGCAATGCATTAATATCGCTGAAAACTCAGCGATATTCATGCATTACCGAGCTAATGCTCTTAGCCATGTTATCCACCTCCCATTGGATAACATGGCTAAGAACTGCTCAGGGCAGGTGGTAGCTTTTGGAGATATTCGCCCTTATCTCGAATATTTCCAAAAGTTGATAATAGGAGATAGCGATGTTAGCGACTGTTTCCAGTCGCTAACATCTTGGCATGCCCACTTTGCATGTCATTAGTGATAAATATCACTCACATGCAAAGTGGGGCCCAAGATGGTCGCTATCTTCTACTAGCCGTCGCTAACTGGTGTTAGCAACAGCTAGGTAATACACATATAATTTTATCTCCGCGAAGCGGAGCGCTGTTACAGATATATATCTTGTTTCTGAACGTTAATTTCTCAAAATGCACTGAAGCACATATATTGAGACCTAGCAAAGGCACATCGGGCTACCAGTCCCTACATTTTTGCCAAGTTTCGTGCAAATCCATTCAGCTGTTCGATCCTACCGAGAGACAAGATGGCGGCCGCTACGGACTGTTTGGAATGTTTACAGACACCGGAGAGCCAATCAGCTTCGCTTCGCAAAGCTCCGTAACGCGAAAAGTACGCGAAGCGGTGCGCTGTTACAGATATATACCTTTTTTTGAACGTTAATTTCTCAAAATCCACTGGAGCACATATATTGAGATCTAGCAAAGGCACATCGGGCTACCAGTCCCTACAATTTTGCCAAGTTTCGTGCAAATCCATTCAGCTGTTCGATTATTATTATGTTTATTTTTTTTTGCCCCGCGGGGCCCTTTTAAAACCTCCACATCAAACCTAGGGGGTGAGCGACAATGTACTATGCCCCCTTATGGTCATTTGCCCCTTCGCTTTGGCCTCCTCTTGTCTCTCGATCCTACCGAGAGACAAGATGGTGGCCGCTACGGACTGTTTGGAATGTTGACAGACGCCGGAGAACCAATCAGCTTCGCTTCACAAAGCTCCGTTGCGCGAAAAGTACGCGTAGCGGAGCGCTGCCCAGTCCGCTGCTACAGATATATATCTTTTTTTGAACATTAATTTCTCAAAATCCACTGAAGCACATATATTGAGACCTACAAAAGGCACATCGGGCTACCAGTCCCTACAATTTTGCCAAGTTTCGTGCAAATCCATTCAGCCGTTCGGGCTAAAAGTGAGGCCAACCGCCCTATGGAAATTAACATGGGAAAAACGCGTTTTGGGACCCCCCTTTTTTCTCGGCCCCCCCTTGACGAACCCCCCCAAAATTTTCAGGGGCTGCTCAGAAACAAAATGTGCCATTTTCCTGAAAATTTCAGCCAATTCCGTCCACAAACGCCAAAGCTATTAGACATAGAATTTTCAAAAAACCCATAGAGAAAAAATCCTAACTATATATACCTACTGGCGACCGCCAGTAGGTAATATATATATATATATATATATATATATATATATATATATATATATATATATATATATATATATATATATATACTTAGCCTCGTGAAAAAGCGGCGTGGTGCCGCGAAACGCGTTGAGGAGTATGTTTAGAACAAGCTGTGGAAAATAAATGAAACAAAAGTTACCAGATTGGAATTGAGTTGTCCTTTACTGCTGGGAGTGCGAGAGACATTCTGCTTCGACAGAAACCGCATTAATATATGTATATATATATATATGGTCAATTTCCCAAGTGTTTCCACAAAGAAGACCGAGCCCAAACCCATAAGTGTGGTTATTCAGGTGTTTATTTGTCAATGGAAAAAACACCCGACTCGTTTCGGAGCAGCCGCTCCTTTCTCACGGGTCAGTAAAAGTTTATAAATCCACAATCCATATAATGCTCAAATCGCATTACAAAAAAATAAAGGTAGGACTACTACACAACATCAGAGGTTGTGCAAATTGGCGGCCATTTTGGAGTGGTGACTTATTATCCATAAACATACAAATGATATGCCTTCAACATATTCAAACCATTAAGAGCCCACAAATGCATATTGTATTGTCACATAGGCCAATCGGTACATAAATACTGAACCATTTCAACTTAGACAATATGAAACAAGAAACAGTGAAGGACATATTTCTCCCTACATCTTCCTATTACCACCCCAGTGGGCTTATATCATATACATGAGCATAATCTTATCATTGTTGAGGCATCATTGTACCAAATATTAAACGCCCATACTCCATATAAGTTATGCATAATTATCAATTCTGCCCCAGTGGGCCTTCTACAAAACTTCATCAATATCTTAAGCTCTTTTGCATTCCTTCACATCACATGAAGATGATGTCTCCGTCTCCTACAATATAAAAAAACAAGTACTGATCAATGATCACCTATCATAAATTAAAATACAAACTTCATCAGGGGGCACCCAATTCATTTTGACAATACAATCTCTGTCTATCACCGTTCTACCCTCAACCCAAGTGGACAGACAGTTTCTCGTCCTTGTTCAATCCTAAGGGATGCATTGTTTCATATTTGATAATTATCCTCGATTCTAATCATCTGAGTTCTCTTATTCTATCCCCCCCTTTCAGAGATTGGAATTCTGTCCAGTGCACAGTATCTTAACAGACTAACATTTGTACCATGAGCAATCCTTAAAATGCCTTTCTGTTGGATACTCTTTGTCTTCATTTACAATAGCTCTCCTGTGTTCCAGGATACATTTTTTCACCTGGTGAACAATATTTCAGATGTAAATTAATGGGCATGGAGAGACCAATGCTTATACACAATAATCTGATTTTCATGTCAGATGCTGATTAATTAAAAACGGTTTCTGATTTTTAGATAACTCAATTTGTTTCTGATTGACACTATGCTTGCATGCTTTACATGATCTACAGGTAAAAAAAAACATTCACCTGCTGATCATCCGCAACTGTTTGTACAGTACTACTGCATCACATATCACTTAAAGCTGTACATTTCCTGAAAGTGATTTTAGGATTATCTCCCTCATATTTTTATGGTTTCCTCTGTACATAGAATATTCCAAAATTTCTTTAGACACCTTCTGACTTCCCAAGCTTGATTACTATACGTTGTTATAAATTGTATGGGCTCTTCTATGTTGTCATCTCTATTTTTGTCTTTCAATAAGTCCACTCTATTGACTAGTTTGATTTTCTCACATGCCTGGTTTATTGTCTTAATAGGGTATACTCTCTCTCTAAAACGTGTTGCCATTGTTTCCATCTATACCCTAATCTCAGTATCTGAGCTACAATTTCTTCTGGCTCTTAATAGCTCACCATACGGTATGCTGTTGATTAGATTTCTTGGATGGCAGCTGTCTGCATGCAGTAAATTGTTGCCAGCAGTGTCTTTCCTGAACAGTTTACTCTCCAGTTTATTGTCATTCACCCTCAATGCCACATCTAAAAATTCAATTGTCTCCACGTGAATAGTACTCGTAAACTTCAGATTGAATTTATTGTAATTTATGGTTTCTTCAGATCTTATAGCTTCTGTTTCGGAACCCCTTCAGATACAGAGCACATCATCAATGTATCTGGCCCAGAGGATGACGTGTTAGGAAAAGGCATAGATCTTACTAGGCACCTGCTCCTCCCACCAGCCTAGGTAGAGATCTGCATGACTGGGGGCGCAGCAGGTCCCCATCGCTGTTCACTGGGTCTGACGATAGATCACATGCTTGAATAAAAATAAGTTGTTGGTTGGACATGCCTGAATCATAGTTAAGTTTACTAATGAGAATAATCATAGCATTCGGTCAATTTAAATGACTCAAAACCCAGATTGAATCTGTTGTCTCAATAGCATAGAGGATATTAGCCCACAGCCTAAAAGAAATCTAATTACAGTAAGTGCCAAAGAACCAATGAAACCAAAAAGGTCCTCTTGGGACGATTAATTTAATATACCATATAGCAATGTTTGAAAATCAATCTAACTATGTACATATATTTACACAAATCATAACGCAAATTACAATTTTATAAAAAGAGGAGACGTGCACAGAGAAAGATAAAGTGAGTGCTCAAGTGAATGATCAAGAGGATCAGAAAATAGTGTAGATGATTTATATACAAAGAAATAATGAGCCTGTCCTAGGTAATGCTTGTAAAAAATACTTCTTTTTTACTCGCTAAATGCTATATACAATTCCTTGGTCCTTCAATTGCACCGTTGGCAATGGGGTGGCCAGGAAGAGAGAGGGGGGGACAATGGACAGGGATTAGTAGGTACAGGCTCCCAAGGGGGAATGTCGTCGACGTTTCGACCCAACCATGAAATGGGTGGTTCAAGTCCTCAACAACGGGTCTTCATCAGGACGGAATGGGAAAGGGGAATGTCTCTCAGAGTGCACGTCAAATAGAATTCATTGGGCACCTGTAATGATAAATAAATAGCGGGGCTAAGTATCACTATAACTTATCAGAAAGGGTCAACTAATGGCCTGTGTAAAAAAGCACTCACCCTTCAGTGGTGCCTTGGCAAGACAAAGTGCGTCGATTGATCCGCACCCACAATGTTAAAATATCCAAAGTTATACTGCAAGAACAAAAAAGAAGAAAGGAGGTAGCCATTAGTGCTACAACACTATTCTCTCTTTGTAATAACTCCCCAACAGTGAGAGATTAGACAAAGTCCATTTAGTAATTGTAATAACTCCATAACAGTGAGAGATAAGGCAAAATCCATTTAGTAATTGCCAATTGTCTGATAAATCAATATCTCAGTCAGTACGTGAGAAACAAACTTATTTGTATATATATCCAAGTACTCATCTGGGAGGTCTATACTCTATACATAAATTCTTTAAGAACTGTTCTCACAATGTTCTCGCAGTGATCACTTACCCAGTACGTGTGTACACTGCTGTTATTCAAAAAAATCTTTTTCAAGCCAAACTGACACTGAATGTCGAGGCGTTAGTTCGCTGGTTTGGTTAAATTTCGGGCAAAACAGACACACAGTGCTGTAGAAGAAATGAGACAAAATACGTCTACATTAGGGCGATGCCAGCAAGACCCAAAGCTATTACAACTTCGGGCCTCCATTAAAACACACGAATGCTCCGTATTTACATACCCCGTTTTTTCTGAGGGCGAAAGATATTGTTTCTTTCGTCTCACTCTGGCTCCGCTGAGTGGTGCACAGCTTCCCTCACCGATCCGCGTTATGGAATGCGGAAGCTGAATCCAACGCGGCGTGCTTGTGCTCGTAACTAAGTAACCAACGCGCCTACGTTGTGGCGTCCCACTGGTTGCTAAGAGATCGGACATTTGTCGGGATGTTCATAAAGAAGCGGTATTCCGCCCTGGAAGGTTTAAGCATAGCCTGTCGAGGCTATTTATTATTATGTAAATGTCTCCAAAATTAAAAATAATAATAAAAACGTGAGTTAATCCTGGAATTGCACCTTAATTAAGTACGTCTGTATTTGTATGAAAGACGGTATGTCGTCATTGGAGCCTATGACTATTTTGATGAAGGGAAACAATGTGACTTATATACATCAATTAAATCACAAACAAACATTGTAAATATTCAAAAAGTGACATATATGAACAGTTACAATAGAATCATAGTGCATATATTGCAAAACATTTACAGCATGCGCAATACATAATAGAAAGATTAACGGGTACAACCCTTGATTACTGATGCCAGCCAGGTCAGTCACAACACTGGCGCAGAGGCTTCAACCATTATAGAGCGTTGCCATCTGTCTTGTTATTTCCTCATATTCATTGAGGCCCTTATTCACAGTATCAAAAGTGTGCATCCACTTACACTCACGCACATTTAAACAGTTTGAAAAATTGCCTCCTCTCACATTGACAGTAACCTTCTCCAATACCCACCATTTCAGACTTTCAGGTGTGTGATCAAAATTTGTAAAGTGTTCAACCAGTGGGGCCCCTTGAACTCTACAGCGGATCCTGCTGCAGTGCTGGAGGATTCTGGTTTTGACTTTCTGGACCGTTTGACCTATATACCAAAAGTCACAGGGGCATGCAATCACATATATCACTCCAGTTGAATTGCAGTTAGTATGTTGTTTCATTACATGCGTGTAGTTGTTGTGAGTGCATGATTGTAATTCCTGTGTTAGTTGACATGCTTTGCATGATCCACATTTATGGTGGCCCAATACAGGTGGTGTGTTCCATAATGTGGACTGGCCCTCCCTGGGTATTTTGGGTAACAATGATTGGACTACATAGTCCCTCACACTTCTTCCCTTCTTAAAGGCAAACATAGGTGGGGACATGATCCCTATATCGTCCGCCACCAGGTGCCAATGGGTACTTATTATCTTCTTGATTTCTGTGCTCTTTGTATTAAATGTGGTGACACATGTTATCCTTTCATCACTGTTATTAACTTTAGTTTTTGGTTCCAACAGAAATTCTCTGTGGCAAAACCAGGCCTTTTTTCTTGCCTTTTTCAACAGTCGTTGTGGATAGCCTCTCTCCAACAGGCGCTCCATAAGTGACATGGATTCATTAAAAAAATCCTCCTTATGGGTGCAGTTCCGACGCAATCTCAGGAATTGACCATACGGTAAATTGTCCCTGAGATTGCGCGGATGATGGCTATTGTAACGAAGTAGAGTATTTCTCTCACTCGATTTTCTATAGAGGGTAGTGTGTAACAATCCCTCCTCCTCCACTATATTGATATCAAGAAAATTTATTTTCTTCTTGCTGAATTCCAAGGTAAACTGTATATCCTTAGAGCGTAGGTTTAACCATTTATGGAAATCCATCAAAGTTTTTTCATCGCCTTCCCAAATCATCAGGCGATGAAAAAACTTTGATGGATTTCCATAAATGGATAAATGGATTGTTACACACTACCCTCTATAGAAAATCGAGTGAGAGAAATACTCTACTTCGTTACAATAGCCATCATCCGCGCAATCTCAGGGACAATTTACCGTATGGTCAATTCCTGAGATTGCGTCGGAACTGCACCCATAAGGAGGAATTTTTTAATGAATCCATGTCACTTATGGAGCGCCTGTTGGAGAGAGGCTATCCACAACGACTGTTGAAAAAGGCAAGAAAAAAGGCCTGGTTTTGCCACAGAGAATTTCTGTTGGAACCAAAAACTAAAGTTAATAACAGTGATGAAAGGATAACATGTGTCACCACATTTAATACAAAGAGCACAGAAATCAAGAAGATAATAAGTACCCATTGGCACCTGGTGGCGGACGATATAGGGATCATGTCCCCACCTATGTTTGCCTTTAAGAAGGGAAGAAGTGTGAGGGACTATGTAGTCCAATCATTGTTACCCAAAATACCCAGGGAGGGCCAGTCCACATTATGGAACACACCACCTGTATTGGGCCACCATAAATGTGGATCATGCAAAGCATGTCAACTAACACAGGAATTACAATCATGCACTCACAACAACTACACGCATGTAATGAAACAACATACTAACTGCAATTCAACTGGAGTGATATATGTGATTGCATGCCCCTGTGACTTTTGGTATATAGGTCAAACGGTCCAGAAAGTCAAAACCAGAATCCTCCAGCACTGCAGCAGGATCCGCTGTAGAGTTCAAGGGGCCCCACTGGTTGAACACTTTACAAATTTTGATCACACACCTGAAAGTCTGAAATGGTGGGTATTGGAGAAGGTTACTGTCAATGTGAGAGGAGGCAATTTTTCAAACTGTTTAAATGTGCGTGAGTGTAAGTGGATGCACACTTTTGATACTGTGAATAAGGGCCTCAATGAATATGAGGAAATAACAAGACAGATGGCAACGCTCTATAATGGTTGAAGCCTCTGCGCCAGTGTTGTGACTGACCTGGCTGGCATCAGTAATCAAGGGTTGTACCCGTTAATCTTTCTATTATGTATTGCGCATGCTGTAAATGTTTTGCAATATATGCACTATGATTCTATTGTAACTGTTCATATATGTCACTTTTTGAATATTTACAATGTTTGTTTGTGATTTAATTGATGTATATAAGTCACATTGTTTCCCTTCATCAAAATAGTCATAGGCTCCAATGACGACATACCGTCTTTAATACAAATACAGACGTACTTAATTAAGGTGCAATTCCAGGATTAACTCACGTTTTTATTATTATTTTTAATTTTGGAGACATTTACATAATAATAAATAGCCTCGACAGGCTATGCTTAAACCTTCCAGGGCGGAATACCGCTTCTTTATGAACATCCCGACAAATGTCCGATCTCTTAGCAACCAGTGGGACGCCACAACGTAGGCGCGTTGGTTACTTAGTTACGAGCACAAGCACGCCGCGTTGGATTCAGCTTCCGCATTCCATAACGCGGATCGGTGAGGGAAGCTGTGCACCACTCAGCGAGCCAGAGTGAGACGAAAGAAACAATATCTTTCGCCCTCAGAAAAAACGGGGTATGTAAATACGGAGCATTCGTGTGTTTTAATGGAGGCCCGAAGTTGTAATAGCTTTGGGTCTTGCTGGCATCGCCCTAATGTAGACGTATTTTGTCTCATTTCTTCTACAGCACTGTGTGTCTGTTTTGCCCGAAATTTAACCAAACCAGCGAACTAACGCCTCGACATTCAGTGTCAGTTTGGCTTGAAAAAGATTTTTTTTGAATAACAGCAGTGTACACACGTACTGGGTAAGTGATCACTGCGAGAACATTGTGAGAACAGTTCTTAAAGAATTTATGTATAGAGTATAGACCTCCCAGATGAGTACTTGGATATATATACAAATAAGTTTGTTTCTCACGTACTGACTGAGATATTGATTTATCAGACAATTGGCAATTACTAAATGGATTTTGCCTTATCTCTCACTGTTATGGAGTTATTACAATTACTAAATGGACTTTGTCTAATCTCTCACTGTTGGGGAGTTATTACAAAGAGAGAATAGTGTTGTAGCACTAATGGCTACCTCCTTTCTTCTTTTTTGTTCTTGCAGTATAACTTTGGATATTTTAACATTGTGGGTGCGGATCAATCGACGCACTTTGTCTTGCCAAGGCACCACTGAAGGGTGAGTGCTTTTTTACACAGGCCATTAGTTGACCCTTTCTGATAAGTTATAGTGATACTTAGCCCCGCTATTTATTTATCATTACAGGTGCCCAATGAATTCTATTTGACGTGCACTCTGAGAGACATTCCCCTTTCCCATTCCGTCCTGATGAAGACCCGTTGTTGAGGACTTGAACCACCCATTTCATGGTTGGGTCGAAACGTCGACGACATTCCCCCTTGGGAGCCTGTACCTACTAATCCCTGTCCATTGTCCCCCCCTCTCTCTTCCTGGCCACCCCATTGCCAACGGTGCAATTGAAGGACCAAGGAATTGTATATAGCATTTAGCGAGTAAAAAAGACGTATTTTTTACAAGCATTACCTAGGACAGGCTCATTATTTCTTTGTATATAAATCATCTACACTATTTTCTGATCCTCTTGATCATTCACTTGAGCACTCACTTTATCTTTCTCTGTGCACGTCTCCTCTTTTTATAAAATTGTAATTTGCGTTATGATTTGTGTAAATATATGTACATAGTTAGATTGATTTTCAAACATTGCTATATGGTATATTAAATTAATCGTCCCAAGAGGACCTTTTTGGTTTCATTGGTTCTTTGGCACTTACTGTAATTAGATTTCTTTTAGGCTGTGGGCTAATATCCTCTATGCTATTGAGACAACAGATTCAATCTGGGTTTTGAGTCATTTAAATTGACCGAATGCTATGATTATTCTCATTAGTAAAATTATGTCTAGGACCATTTGTTGTCTGTACTGCTAAATACCCAGGTCCTTTGACTACATTGGGTCAACCCCTGTTTTATAACTGAATCATAGTTAAGAGCATTTCAGTGTGCATGAAGTATGATAATTGACATGTTTTTAAGAAATACCGACAAGCCTCAATACCCAATTTGTGTGGTATACAAGTGTATAAACTATTGTTGTCCAATTTCATTAACAACATATCCTTCCCCCGACAATATTTTCCACAAGTCCGTGAAAATCTCCAGTGTCACGTTCATATGCAGGTAAGGATTGGACCTACGATCTCTAGAAAAAAATCTATATACTTCAAGGTATTCTCATACAGGCTTCCCATGGAAGAAACAATTGGTCTTCCAGGTGGTTTACGGTGGTCTTTATGAAGTTTTGGTTACATATACATTATTGGCAGTTTAGGATACTCACAGTATAAAACTTTTAATTCTTCATTTGTTAAAAGCTGCACATTCTTCCTCTTAACCAAATTCCTTATATATTGTTCATTACTTTCTTCATAATGCATTCTGTTTGTTCTAACATAGTTACGTACATCATTCAGTTGCCTGTTCCCCTCATCTAAATACATCTGTATAGGCCAAACCACAATATTTCCACCCTTATCGAATTTCTTAATTAATATAGACATATTGTCTTGTAATTCTTTAATCGCTGATTGTTGTTCAGGGGTCAGAATATAGTGTTTACTGGGTTTACTCTTACTGAGCTTTTTCAACTCATCTTTCACCCCCTTTTAAAATATCTTAATGGTATCGCAGTGTATTTGCGGTATGAATATAGATTTTGGTTTGAAACCGCTATCACCAGTACGGTCCAAAATCAGATGTTCCTCAACTAAAGTGTCTTCTGGGTTTCCACTCGAGCCGTCACCACCCTCCAATTCTGTTTCATGTATCTGTGTATGGAACCGATATGAAATAAATACCATTCTTTGCAAGTACACCCGATGGCTCAAGTGATTGATGTGCCACTTGAATGGAGTGCTTCGGCACAGTCTTCACTGTGCTTTGTGAACCACAATATATATATATATATATATATATCTTTGCTCTCTGCCCCAAAATGGGTGGCACTCTTGTAGACGGGTGCGGTCCAAGCGCGTCGGAGCCTCGCGCTATATAAATTGAAGCTCGATCCCTCCCGGTCCCGGGTTGGAAAATAAGGACTGCACACACGGGAATCTTAGATTTCCTACAGCAACTTTACTTGCACAGACGCGTTTCGGAAGCTGCGCTTCCTTCCTCAATGTAGTTACATCGCACCGCGCTTGTAGGCGCCATTTTATTTCCCAGAACACACAGGTCAAAGTGTGGGACATAGAAAGAGGACTGGCGCATGAGCGCCATACTGTTAGTACAAAAAGTCATAAGTACTAAGACGATGTTATATCGATTTTTACAAAATAGCAGATCTATAATAGAAACATGCATATTTAGAAAAACAATGAGAAACCTCATTCTCAAATTACGCCGTGAATCGGCAAATGTCCTCTCATGTTATCACATTTGGGCAGGAAACAAAAATCTTGCCGTGGATCGGCCTATGGCAACCATTCAGGTTGCCCTTTTTTTTAGATTCCCAAAGCCCATTGCTTGATACTGTCCCACTCAATATGTCCTGTGTCAATCATTGGAATAATAAAGATAAAATCTTTTCAATGTCACTAACAAACTCTTACAAAATCCACAAATATACATACTTGAAGCATTATGTCCATTTCATAGAAGGAGATCATCAATTACTCTCATAAGTTATACATCATCTATGGTGAAAACCCTATAAGATAACAGAGTGCAAATTCATGTGAGTCACAGTTTCATATTGTTTAACTGCCTAAATGTACAGCTAATTCCTCCCCGCAATTAAGTCCTTCAGGGGTTTTAGTCTGACAATCTATGATATGTCGAGATTCTAATCTGCGCAATTTCTGCAACTTATCTCCTCCCCTAATGTTATCAGAAATTGCGTCCAAGCAATAATACTGTAGAAGACTTCTGTCGCTATTATGTTTGATGGAAAAATGTCTTGCGACTGGATATGAGAAGTCCCTATTTGCTATGGCCCTCATATGTTCCAGAATGCGCAATTTAACGGGATTGATAGTGCTCCCTATGTACTTGAGCCCGCATGGGCATTTCAGGCAGTAAACCGCAAATGGCGTGCTACATGTTAGAAACTGGTTAATTTTCTTTTGTCTACACCCTATGATGTCATATGTATAGACCCTTTTACTATTGGCACAGGCCTTGCAACGTCCGCAAGGAAAAAAGCCTTTTGCATCTTTAAGCTTTCCTGTCTTAGTTGGAATTGGTGACAAATGGCTCTGTACCAAAATGTCTCTCAAAGAGCGAGCTCGTTTGAAGGTGATAAGAGGATTTTCAGGTACGTCACTCCCTATGATATTATCATTTTTCAGGATGTGCCAGTGCCTCTTCAGAATAATTCTGAGTTGTTGGCAGTCCTGAGAACAAGGAGTGACCATCCTGAATTTCTCTTTATCATTCATGGGTTTATGTTTTTTAGAAAACAGGGTGCTTCTCAAAGGTATCCTAACCCTGTCTAGGGTGTTTTGCAACAATGTCCTATTGTACCCCCTGACTTCAAATCTCTCAATACTCTCCTTTGCCGCCAGCTCAAAATCCTCATTAGTTGAACAGTTGCGTTTTAACCGCAAAAGCTCACCATAGGGTATTGATTTGATGAGTTTATGGGGATGACTACTGGACGCATGAAGCGTACTATTTCCCGCTGTGGGCTTTCTATATAGAGAAGTTTTGATCTTGTTGTCCATCACTTCTACTTTAAGATCTAAATATACTGCAGCACTAGTGCTAACCTGGCCGGTGAAAATCAGGTTATGATTATTATCATTCAGTACTGCAATATATTGTTGAGCTGTCTCAATTGAGCCATTCCATACTATGCACAAATCGTCTATGTAACGATACCATGCGACGATATTTTTGGACCATTGTGCCTTCTCTGGTGTCCACGCCTCCTGCTCCTCCCACCAGCCCACGAATAAATTCGCGTAGCTGGGGGCGAAGCAGGAACCCATGGCCGTGCCCGAGAGCTGTCTAAATAAAGCATCCTGAAACAAAAAAATGTTGTTATGTAAACAGAATGCGATTAGCTCCATTAGCATGTTATTGTGTTGGGCATAATTCAAAGGTCTTTTTCCTACAAAATAGTCAATCGCCCTCAGTCCTTGTGCATGCTCAATGCTCGTATAAAGACTGGTGATATCAAGTGTCAATATACAATAGCCTGAGTGCCAGTTAATGGATTCAATTTTCTCAATAAAGTCAGCAGTGTCGCGGATGTATGATTTCAGACCCAACACAATTTCAAAAAGAAAATGATCCAAGAATTTTGAGAGATTCTCGGTAAGACTGCCCATAGATGAAATGATGGGGCGTCCTGGTGGCAAGTCCATCCTCTTATGTACTTTAGGTAAGTAATAAAAGGTGGGGGTAACTGGATGTGTTGTCTTAAGAAAAAGATATTCATCAATCTCCAGCATTTGTTTATCCCGCCATTTCTTGAGTAATTCGTGCAACTCATCGATACTGGATTGGTATCGTTGTTTGGTGGTTGGTTCATAGCAGGTCTTATCTTGCAATTGGTGCATGGCTTCCTGTATGTATTCCTCCCGAGACAGTATTACAACATTTCCACCCTTGTCTGAGGGTTTACAAATGATAGAAGTATCAGCAGCCAATACTTTCAATGCTGCTAGTTGTTTCTCAGTTAAATTACTGTCTCTCCCACGTGTTTTTGTGTTTTTCATGCGCATTTTTCTTAGATCCTTGATCACCAGTTCCGAAAAAGTGTCAATCATATCAGTTTGTGTTGGTGGTACAAATTTGGATTTTAATTTCAGACCACTATTCGGAGCCTCTTGTTCCACATCCACTACCCTCAATCTTTGAGATAGAGTTTCCATAGGTGTTGGCATTACCACTGCGGCACGTTGCAAGGCCTGTGCCAATAGTAAAAGGGTCTATACATATGACATCATAGGGTGTAGACAAAAGAAAATTAACCAGTTTCTAACATGTAGCACGCCATTTGCGGTTTACTGCCTGAAATGCCCATGCGGGCTCAAGTACATAGGGAGCACTATCAATCCCGTTAAATTGCGCATTCTGGAACATATGAGGGCCATAGCAAATAGGGACTTCTCATATCCAGTCGCAAGACATTTTTCCATCAAACATAATAGCGACAGAAGTCTTCTACAGTATTATTGCTTGGACGCAATTTCTGATAACATTAGGGGAGGAGATAAATTGCAGAAATTGCGCAGATTAGAATCTCGACATATCATAGATTGTCAGACTAAAACCCCTGAAGGACTTAATTGCGGGGAGGAATTAGCTGTACATTTAGGCAGTTAAACAATATGAAACTGTGACTCACATGAATTTGCACTCTGTTATCTTATAGGGTTTTCACCATAGATGATGTATAACTTATGAGAGTAATTGATGATCTCCTTCTATGAAATGGACATAATGCTTCAAGTATGTATATTTGTGGATTTTGTAAGAGTTTGTTAGTGACATTGAAAAGATTTTATCTTTAATATTCCAATGATTGACACAGGACATATTGAGTGGGACAGTATCAAGCAATGGGCTTTGGGAATCTAAAAAAAAGGGCAACCTGAATGATTGCCATAGGCCGATCCACGGCAAGATTTTTGTTTCCTGCCCAAATGTGATAACATGAGAGGACATTTGCCGATTCACGGCGTAATTTGAGAATGAGGTTTCTCATTGTTTTTCTTAATATGCATGTTTCTATTACAGATCTGCTATTTTGTAAAAATCGATATAACATCGTCTTAGTACTTATGACTTTTTGTACTAACAGTATGGCGCTCATGCGCCAGTCCTCTTTCTATGTCCCACACTTTGACCTGTGTGTTTTGGGAAATAAAATGGCGCCTACAAGCGCGGTGCGATGTAACTACATTGAGGAAGGAAGCGCAGCTTCCGAAACGCGTCTGTGCAAGTAAAGTTGCTGTTGGAAATCTAAGATTCCCGTGTGTTTATTTTCCAACCCGGGACCGGGAGGGATCGAGCTTCAATATATATATATATATATATATATATATATATATATATATATATATATGGAAATATATATATATACATATATATATATATATATATATATATGGAAATATTGAGAGCCCTAAGCAGCGCTTGGAGGAAGCACTAACCTCAATATCTCAATATCACAGTCATTTAAGATAATATTGGAAACAAATGCAAACAGTGAAAATGCTGGGGTGGTTGATAAAGTGCTGCGTTTGTGTTCCTTTATCACACTTTCTATTGATCTGGTGCAGAAACCCCACACCTCTTTCTGTCTTTGTTATGAGTGCTCCTGGCAAGAGACAACCCTGCTCTGAGAGACAGCTCTACAAGAAGGCTGTGACTGGAAAGGACATTTGAAAAGGAGGACCATCCTGAACTAGGTGACTCCAAACTCAGCTGGAGAAACTACATCGAGAAGACTTGACAGAATGCATCTACCAAACTTGCTGAATTGTACCCACTTCTGAGGGCAAAGTCAATGTCCATGCGGAGCAAGGTGCCCGAACTCAAAGCAATTATTCGACCAACAATGCCATATGCTTTGAGGTTGCCAGCCCAAATATCGGAAGCCTCTGCAGACCCTACAGAACAAAGCCTTACAGATAGCAACAGGTGCTCCTTGCTTCACGAGAACAGCAGATCTCTACATAGATCTAGGCATTGAGATGTTGGCCGACCATCTCCGCAACCTCAAGGAAAAATTCTACAAAGGACTAGATCAAAAGAAAACCAACTGATCAGGAAACTTGCTAATATTTCTGCAAACCCTTTTGACCGCTGCCCGCAGCCCTTCACCCCGCTGTCCATGTGGGCCAACTTTATCTGTGACAAAGTGTCATAGATCAATATGAAAATAAAATGGCATTTTAAATTAAAAAAATTAATGTGGACTAATCAGGCTGCCACCTCTGTATCCAAAACACACCACTATCAGAAGGAATCTGACAGCCAGAGAAGTAGGCAAACAGTTCTGGTGCATGAGACAGTGGGTGTACTTGTCGGGAGGTGGCTTTTCTTCTAACAATGAACATGTTTGAGTTCAGCTGGAAAACTAATGAGCAGAAGCAAGCTTTATGATTTTTTAAATAGGCTCTCAGGGTGATAATGTGTTTGTTACTGAAGGAGCCAGATAAGCATAGTGTAGATCTGCTCTAGAACCTCGAGTCGATTGTACTTTTTCTCAGAATGAGAGCATAGAGAGAAGAGAAATGGTTAACAAGGATGATCAATTTGGTCACGGTTCTCTAGGGCCATTAAGAATCACAGACTACTAAATGAGCTTAGTTAATTTATTACAAACCCAAAAACAACTGGACATAGAGACACCTCAAGATGAAGGTGTAGCAATACATTGAGACTAATATAAAGCCAAATCTATGATTCAAGTTAATGCAGCGCAATATACACAAGATGATTTATTCAAGAATCAGGATGCAAAAAATTAAAGAACAAGAGTCCAGATTCCCCTGCATCGAAGATTCATGGAAATACAGCATTAGTCTGTCCCTAGACTAGCACTAACGTGACGTCCCTATTTAAGCATTATGCGGGCAGGATCGGTTATGGTGTCAGCATGTGGAGTCTTCCTTAGAAGTCTCTCCACTTCCGTTGGGGCAAGCAGCATGAAGCCACTGAGACAGAGCCCGATCTAAGATACTGTCTCTCCAAAAGGCATAGAAGAAGTTGCTCCTTTCTCTACTTACAATACAGCAACATCACAGGTGCAGGATTCCTTTCGGGTCACACCTTCCGGCCAGGCCACATTCTCATAGGTAATTTTCCACAGGATGACAATTTTCCTGAATGGTAACAAGATCACCTTGATTCCCAGGCCCTGTATGGTGAAAAAGTACAACAGTTTCTCTTATCGGCATCAGCCTTCAATTTATCCTCTTCTCTCATTGCCTCACTCTACTCCTAGAACAAATACATTATTTTAACAAGGGTGCTACTTCCACCTGCAGCACAAACATGAGAAAGAGCAGTATCTAACATGCACATGGAATTCAACTATTAATTTCTAATGCAAGGGCTTCCAGGGAGAATGCATTTCAGGCCTACAAATTTCAGCTAAGAAGAGAAATAGAACATGGACATTATGCAATATATAGAATTTGAGACACATACAGTTAATATTTTCATTTACATATAAAATGACATGATTATTAAGCATATTCAATAAGAAAATGATTGTCAGTTACACAACATGAGCGTTTCAGTTAATGTTTTTCGCTGGTTAGATTTGATCTTCCATGTTACTTCTCCCCATTTTCTCCATTTTGGCCTACACACATTACATTCATGTTATAACATTGCAAGATCCTAACACTTAGATTCACGCAATGGGTTATGGGTGGATGCAATCTACTTGTGTGATTATAATGCACCCTTACAATGAAAAATAGAATTTGCGCAAAATCATTGCTAATACTGCACAAATCTGGCATGGGTTTAGCGCTCTGTGTATAGAATGTGGTTTATATATATATGTTTGTTTGGGTGGTAAACGGAATTGAAGGTTTTATTGGCCTGCCCAGTCAATTGACAATGGGGACACTCTAAAACATTATTTTAAACATTTTGAAAACTGCAAACCCTGTTCTGCAGTACCGAATACATATAAAAGAAGAACGTTTTTTTTTAGTTTCCAGAGCTACCGCCCGGAAGGTACACAAGTTTGTATAGTGCCCACACCGCCAGCGCTCGCTCCGCTCTGCGCACATTAACACTTGTATACCACAGAAAACATGAGACATATTTGTGGGAAACAGTGTTGCAGGTTTATTTCGCACAACAGGTAGCTGATAGGTGGGTCATCTTACAGGCGATCCAATGCGGCAGCCCCTCGCTGACCCGCATGCCTAAGGAGCCATCTTGCACGGCGAGTCGATGCTCTGACGGTGCAGTAAATTACCATTTTATTTCGTTATACTCCCGCCCCCCCTGTCAGGGCGGAGCAATAAGGCACACCCCCGGTCGGTTCAGGCCCCCCGACCGCCCGAAGGACTAACGGGGCGCCGTCGCTGTTTCATGGAACCCCCTCGGCTCCAAGTTCTTGGCTCGGGCACCCTACTGTGCCAGGCAGAGGTATTTCGACTGTATCCTTCTGCCGCAGAGGTACCCCTACTGTCCATCTGCTTCCAGATCGCCCTGTACTCCGCCACAGCTCTGGAGGAGGCCCCCATCGATGACAGAGCCCCCCACCCACCTAGCTACTTCACACCGCTGTTTCGTACCACTTGTGCATCCAGGAGGGATATGTTCACCCCCAGTCCAGACAAGTGTACCCTGTCTTGTAGTGGTACCCCTCCGTTTCTCTTGTAATGGTACCACCCAGACCTCCCTTCAACTAACTTCTGCGTGGGTCCGGAGACCATCCTGCGGCATGTTCCCTCGCTTCCGGTGAACTGGCCCTGCGAGTGCCACCTTCAGATCACGGGAAATCGCCTACTCCTAACCTGTTGCAACCTTCCACCTATCCCCCTTGCGTATTTGGGTGGCTCTGGACCTGCACTCCCTTCGCCTGGCCCAAAATAATAGGGGTACTGCCACTCCAGGGGTTCTAAGTATTTACTATTACCCCAGTTTGGAATTTAACAATCAGAATTCGCTTTCTGGTTCTTATTAGAAGTTATGTCTTCGCTCGCCTGAAGTCTGATTACTCAACTCTTCCTCATTCTGTACTCGAAGGATATTACTGAAAATTGACATATTTGTTGACTTTTACTTGCTCCGCTGGGTATGCCCGTTAATTGGGTAGGACAAGGGACAGACAAAGACATCTGGAATCTTACAGTGCCTGGACTTATATATAGTATGGCAAGTCACCGAGAAGCCTCTCTTGAGTCCCTGTGGAACATTTGCCATTTATTGCCGCATTGTCCCTGTACGGCATTTCGCCTCCAATTGTATTTCGTTTCTCTTGTACCCTGCCCCTTGTCACTTTTCCCTTCTGTAATGCACTGTTAGCTACCTCATGTATTTTGTTTACCTGTGGCGTTAGTTACCCCCGCACATCACCTTCGGGATCCATCACAGAGGCACCATTCCTCCGAACCCACCATTACCGTTGTAACGCCTTAATTTAAGCCCCTTATTCAGATGCTTAAGCCTGATAGTGACCATTGCATTTTGGGTGAGCCATTTGGTCTCTCATCCTTTACTAAGCATGTAGGTGCACTGCTAGTACAACCAGATACATTTTACATAATGCTGTTACATAATGTCTGCAGTCACTTGTTGGTATGGTGCTCGGAGTCTCCAGGTCCTTGATAGGCTGGTTTGCTGACTGTCTGGGGATTGCAGTGTCTGGGACTCCGCACTAAGGAATTGCAATACTCTGGTTGTCCAGTATAACAAGGGGACTGAACCATTTTTAGGATACTGCAGAAGATTGCACCAGGACATGTTCACAAACTGCATCAGGTATGGCAACTGACAGGCGAAGCTAAGCTGCAAGAAACATTTTCTGTACCTTGACAATGAGAGATAGCTAACAGAAATTCTATCAGTCATATAGACTACTTTATTGTCCAAATTTGTTATTTTAAACAGTTAAATATTGTTATTACGTCCGTACATTGAGCTGGTACGACTACTCAGTGGGTGCATTTATCAGTTTTGGCCCTGTGGGTAGACGTTTGAATCCCAAGAGGGCTCTCTCCACTCCATCATTTAAAGTGCTAAATGCTGTCTTTGTGTTTCAAAAGTTGGGGGGGGGGGGAGAGTTGAACTAGGCACGGGGCTCTTATTGGCTGGAATTGGCCTTTTGGTCCAGTATCATAGCGAGTGTCCCTTGCATCCCCATTTTAATTAGATCACTCTGTCCTCAATGTGTAGACAGCTGTAATATTATTAGACCAGTTCTATCCCATGCTATGCTGATGACATACTCCTACCCCCACCATTGTAGTTAACTACCTGCATTGGAGTAGAGTTGTAAGCTATAGTATCAAGCTATCGAAACCCGATATATGTATGATATGACGACCGGTGTCACTTACCAACTTCAAGAATTTAAAAGGTGCAAATTAAGTCATTAAACATCTATTACTAGTACGAATGTGCAGGTCATACTTGGATCTTTTCCGCAACTCGTGCTATATTCCATAATGAAGCAGTTCCCTTTAAAGAACAGAAAACCGTGTGCAACAATAAACATTTGCCAACACGTAACAGGCGGCGCCATTTGGGCACTCCCCTTCCCCCAAACACCACCGTCTGTCTCAAAATGGCGACCACTGATGGCCGCAACCTCATTCGCACACAACGCTTTTGATTCGTTATAATCTGTCATTGAATAGACTAAATGAACTGAAAGAGACCGATCAAGGTAATGGGGACTTTACGGGATGAAAGTATATTGCAATAAGACCTATTAAAAGAAAATAATCACGAGGTGGAAGACAATACTCAGGAAAATAGACACACATTAAATAAGAACGCTAAAAAGTCCCAACAAACTCATCACCCTGCTGTGAGCATCATAAATTGACGAGGCCATCGTTCTAATATTCTAAGTGAAAGCAAGCTACATAGAGAGCTCTCCATCGAGCAGACGTGCTAGAGTCTGAGAATCGCAAGGCTGATGCAATACAACAATGGCTACACATATTGCTTCGTGAGGTATGATGGAAGCATTACAAGCTTTGTCAGTTCTGAACAGCAAGGCACCGACAAGTAGTACCTATAAAAGAACGCCAACAAGCGCAACAGCTGCAAAACAAAGGCACCACAACGAAGATCTTCATTCCGTTTTGTACAACTAAACTTCCGAACGCGGTTCCAAAACAACCATCCTTCGAATGAGAAAGGGAAAGAGGGTAAAGGAAACGGCGCGCCAAACGATGCAAATGCGGCGATTCACAAAGCATCACGTAGAGAGACTGCCGCCTGTCATGACAATTTGTAGAAAAGAGGTGATCATAAATCTATGTGAAATGATGTAGGTGAACAACGCTAATCAGCGCAGAGCAAGGGGACCACGCGCAGGAAGAGAGGCCGAGCATATACGCTGGGCCTGCTATATACTCCAAGGACCGCCCCCATCCCCAGGTGAGCCCTCCCAATGGCTGTTAGCAGGGAGGGCGGCTCATAGGGATTGCGTGCTACAGGCTCTGCTCGCCCGTCGTGTGGGACTAAGGCGCTGTCCCGCCCATGCTCCCCTGCGTGTCGCGCGGCAGCGGCATTTTTGCCACATTACAGTGTACCTTGGTCGCTTACAGTCTAAACCGTAACATTTTTTGTAGCGCCTAAACTATAAGGTATCCAGCACTCTAAAATGCGTGAAAGAAGGGCAGCAGAGAGTGGAAGAGAGCTCTCTGCTCACGGGTTGACAGCAACGGCTCACAGAGCCTCTAATCCACCGCGTGGATGGTCCTTTTCAGGTTTCTCAGAAGGGCAGGCTACCACACTATATGGTGCTGCCCAGTGACGTTGAGCCACAGAAATATCATAAGCTTTTGAGTGTAAAAATACAACTCTTACGCCTGCGCAGAGACGTATGTGTGTACAGAAATGGGTGGCACCGGAGAGGCGGAGGAAACCGTTTGGCTGGAGAGTGGTCTAACTGAAGGCTATGTCCTCCTCGGCAGGTTAGGGCGAAGTGATGTCAGCGTTTTTCCAAATCCAGGATATTTTGTAAATGTAATTGATAACTGTAAAGCCAAATGACCCAATATTGACAGGCGGTGCCTGACGCACAGTTATGCTGCACACATCTCTACAGCAGTGCTAAATTTGCGCCCGTGGTTTCTGGTCCTTGGCACTGGCACTTAATTTTCAACACTGGGGCTTAACAGTCTGCCACGAGGTGGTGCTGTTTGGCTAATTTAGAGATTACCACAACAGCAGTTAATTATTAATTCAATATACATTAAAAACGACTATTATGTACCCCAAGCCATTCTTATAGCTTTGGGGGCCTGGAGTAGTCTGACTGTCACACTTTACAGAGTATGTTGTGTTGTTACAATCATTGGCAGCATAGCTGGGGCAATGTGTGGTGCAAGCTGCAGTGGTCTCCTAAGGAGAGCCCTGGCACTTCTTTATTAGGTCTCGTCCTACGCAGCGCGCATGCGCTGCGTAGGAGGAGACCTAATGCCATCGGCAGAGCTTTTTTCAGCAAAGAAGTGCAAGCGTTGCATTGCTTGCAATGCAACGCGTGCACATCTTGGCAATTTCCTTTCAGGAGAGCGCAGCACCATATGGTGGCGCCATATGGTCGCACACTCCCGAAAGGAAATCGCCCATGCCCCCTCCCCCTGCTGCCACTTTCACTAATCATAGGGGCCCGGATGTTTAATCATGGATGACACACTGCCCTCTCCCATTTTCCAAGTCTATCAGACAAACCCTAAGAAATTATTCCTTGCCTGAGTCATAGTTCACACCTACAAATATTTTCAGATCTGTGGCATTATTTCTCAGAAAGAGTTGCGTTCCGGACGGAGGCCCCGGTTGGCTAGCACGCCGGGCACTTATCGCGCCACATTAAGGCCGCCTGCCCCACTCAGCCTGCACGGCACAGCTACCATGGAGAGCAGGCAGCGAGGCTGACATACTGCCCAGACATCTTCACAGGGAAGGGGAAATCAATATGGGTTATCAAGCAAGTCAGATAGTCCGGCTGGTTGAGCAACTGCTGCACACAACGGCGTGCAACACGCACGCTGACTCACAGTTGGACTGGCTCAGCCGTCATCCTTCTGAAGTCGATAAAAAGTACCTGTGAGTTTATAGGAATAAGAATTTGATGTTAAAGTGGCAAGATGCATTGGAGTTTGTTGTGTGGACTACATAAATGGTAACTGATACTAAGGCAAGGCCTAATTGGGAGTTATATGCCTGACATTCTAGGGGCCCTTTATGAGGCTGGTAGGGCTGGGGCGGGATCGGTTACTTCCTCTGGCCTGACACTACCAGCACCAGAGATCAACCGGACCTTTAGGGTCACCGGCTTGTACTGGCAACGCCCCGCCATTTCCCCTGGAGAGCTACCCTACTCCGCTGGGGAGCCAGTCCCTGCGTGTTCTGTCGCTGCTGCCCCGGGGGCGGAGGTGGGACCGGGGATAGTGCTGCCACATTCACGAGCCCTGAGGGGCCCTCCCCGCTATAGGTTCGGCCTGTGGCTCGCGCAAGGACATCCAACATATCCGCATCATGACTAGCCGGCCAAGGGGTATAACAGATGAACCTGATAAAGGTATTAATGTAAATAGTCCCGGAAGGGCCGTGTGACGTGCGCAGGGGTCTATGGAAGCATTACAATGGGTGCAAAATGTAAGCAATAAATACAATAAAATAAATATTGCTCATTGGTGTCTCCCCCAGAGTCGAAGGTGTGGCGTCCGTACCCCTGGGCACTGCCAAGTGACTGTCGAGACCCGGGGTTTGGGGTGGGGCACCTCGAGAGGGGCGCATATTGTGCGCGCTTGGCGAACAGGGTGTGCATTAAGGCCATTTGTTTGCAAAGAGGAATCGAATTTTGCTGCTAATTAAAAACAGACGTCTAACATTATTATAGCAGATAACTTGTTTGTGTCACACTGGAGGGGCGGGGCTCCGTACACGCACGAGCCGCATGGGAGGAGTACGTACAGATCTTCATGGAATCTTCGTGTTCTCATAACATTGACGCCTTTTTAGAAGCCGTCGCCCTGTATAAAGGCTCTGAAACGGAGCGCCTAGAAACAGGACATAAACACAAACAAAAATGTAGGCCAGTTCATTTTCTAATTAGGAATTAGAGAAAATCTGCATTTGAAACTGAATCGGAAAACGTAGCCATCTAGCACTGTGTGTAAGATCTGTTGAGTGAGGGTTTACTTTCTGACACCCTACTTATAAGAATCCACTGATCCATGTACTTGTTTTATGTCTCTGAGTAAATACTGGGCTTGTCCATATTGCTGCCCCCTATTGATAGCAGCACCTGTATCCTTTCTTCATGGCTTGCCTACAGGGCATAAGCCCTAAAAAAAAGATGAGGGGACTAACCAAGTGTGGCAGTATGCAAGTGGCATCATGTCGAGTGACATCACAGTGTATGACATAACAGAGCGTGACCTCACGTGCGGCTTCCCAGGAAGTGGCACCACAGCCAATGACCTCAGAGGAAGTGATACCAGATCTTAATTCCTCACATATCTTTAGCAAGTCTATCATGGGTACATTGGGAACAGAAAAGCGGATTTGTTTTATTGTGGTGGAAAGACCTGGTCTTGGGTGGTGTACTCTGTTGTGCTGTTGATTGATCTGGTGCGGTGGTACGTGGTATTATGAGATTTAGTATGTTGTGTGTATGTGGATATGATGTGGTGTGGTGTAGTGTAGTGTTGCAAGTTGTGTTGAGAATGTGATTTTTATTCCAAATTACAGTATAATGTTGTTGAAAGAAGTATCACCAATCAATATATTGTTCGATGAGTGGTGTGGTACAGTGTGATGAAGTTTGGAGTGGTGATAGATGCTGTGAAGTGGTTTAGTGTAAAGTTGTGAACGTCGGTGGAATTTGATGTGTGCCATTATAGTGTCTGTTTTGGTTTAGTTTTGATGTGTAGTTGCATCATAAGGAGGTGTGTGGGATGTTGTGGCACATGATAATGTTGTGTGACACTATATAACATATGGCAGGGGGGTGTTTTGGGCACAAGTCCTGATAAAAAGAAGTGCTGTTCTAATTAGCATATGTATCACAGGAAGTGACATCAGAGGAAATTGTGACTCTGCATTTTCAGACTCCTGGCATAGCCAATAGCTCTCGCCTTTTGGACCCTGTAAGTACAAAATGAAGTATAAGACTTCACGTTTACATTACCTTCGTATTTAGGATGCAGTAAATGTAAACGTGAAGTCTTACACGTCAGTTTATTTTTTTTTACTTACATGGTCCCAAAGGCGAGACCTATTGGCTATGCCAATGCTTGTTTTTTTTGTTTACAAATTAAGCACTGCTCTACAGCGTAGAAATATGAAAAACCCAGAACTATTTTAGATAAACTGCCAGTTTTGGGTGAGACACGTTGCCTGCAAGGAATTTGCAAACGTTGACACTATGGGCCATATGTATCAACATTCCATTTTGCGATTCCTAAATAGCGATTTTTAAGGAATCGCTATTTAGAAATCGCAAAATGGTATGTATGTAGAAATTAGCTTCTTTTTAGCGATTTCTTAAAATTCCTTAATTGCGATTAGCAAATTGCTAATCGCAATTAAGGAATAATTTCCCATTCATTTCTATGGGCCAGGAGGCCCATTGGAATGAAGGGGAAATTTGTGATTCGCAATTTGCTAATCGCAAATTGTGAATATTTTCAAGGGTGCCAGGGTGTCCAAAGGACACCCTGTTGCACCCCTGAAATCGGCATTGGTGCACATGTGGCGCACATTCATGCCCTAAGGGCATGTATGTGCGTCACATGGCACTTAGAAAATTTTAAAAATATGCATTTTGAAAGGAATTCGCAACTAGAAGTTGGTGGTAATTTGCGATTCCTTAAGGCCAATTTGCTAACTTTTTTGGCTTCTTACATTGCATTTAAGGAATCGCAAAATTTGCGATTCCTTAAAAGCAATCGCAAGATAAGGAATCGCTATTTTGCGATTCTCTATTTTTCAAGCAGATTTGCTTGATGCATACCATTAGTCCAAATTGCATTCGCAAATGCCAAAATTCTGCGAATTTCGGCGTTTGCGAAGTCAATTTGGCTTGATACATATGGCCCAAAATTTGTGTGATATTTCGAAGGCGTAAATTCAACTTTTGGGGTTGGGGCTGTAATGTTTGTTCATGCCGTAACAAATGTTTGTTCAAGGTAACTTGTCGGAGCAAATTACATCGATCTGAATCTATGCAAATAGTCTAGCGCCGAGACGCCTGCGGGTATTTGTCACGCTTTATAAATGGCAATAAATAAATAAATAAATGCCGTATTTCGCCTTTAAAGTTTGTGAGTGCCCACAATTATGTTAGTATGTGAGCATTCTCTCTGGCAGACGTTTACCCGAAGGGGAAGGGAAGCTGGACAACACGAAACCGAGGGGGTTGTGGGGGAGGGGGCTTAAATTAACCTCGGTAAAAAATATCCTGTGAAGAAAAAAAGGGGGAAAATGTGCAAATACACAGCGGCGCTCCTTTCTGCAATGCGGAATTGAATTGTGTGTGCATTTCCAGATTGTGGAGCAGCTGCTGCACCAAAAATCATAAGACCTTTCCCGAAAGATACGATTCCTGTAACTTTCTTTCCCTCGAACATTTTGAGAGTGCCAAACAAAGCATTGGTGACATGGGAAATCTTTAGAAATGGTTTTTACTATTTAGAAAAAAAACACAGACCAACTGTTTAAATGTTTTTCATTAAATGGACATCCTTTTGAATCCTGCGATAATGCTTGCATTCACGACTATGATGTCAAGGTACTTCCTCCAAGCAAGACAGGAATGTTGCCCGGGGCTTCAACCATCTGACACGACCAGGGCTCAAACGTCTCACCAGTAGCAGCTAATTGTCCAGATTAGTGGGCAGAAGGATACTCCGACTGTTTTCTTGTGGCCTTGGTGGGAGGGCTTTGGTTACACTGCAACATTCCATTCACAGTTGTCTTGGCAACCACCATGACAACAGTTCTGAAAAATCTTTGTTTCCATTTTCTTAACATTTGCTACATTGACTAAACGAATATTTCCGTAAGGAAATGTTGTCTATCAGACATTCTCAAGTCCATTTAGTTTGGCTGCATGCTATTTTCAAGCAGAATACACACTTCCCATTGTACCACCTTCTCTGCTGAGATAAATATGTAACTAATCTCATGAATTTGTGGGAGTAATAAGCATACATTAAAAAAAATCTGTATTGATGATGGAACTCTTTACTCATACACTACAAAAATATGTAAGATTGAACACTCTTAAATCATTTTGAAGATAGTGCACTGCTTCGTTTAATTAAAAAAAGCCTCAAACCAGTGGGAAAATATCACAACCTAAACTTTGCTTAAGTGCACCTAACAACCAGTGCATGAAGATTTTGAGGCTAAATAAAACACGACTGGTTTTTGAATTACTACATCAAAATGCACCGGGCAAACAAAACATACTTTTGTTGACTTAAAAAAAACCTTATTTTGCAAAATACTAACCCAGATAAAAATATTGATATTACAAGTACACCAGGTTTGGTGAGAGGAAAGCCACTTTAATGCATAGATCATTTGAAGGGTGTGGCGTTGCGAAGCCTCACTGCTTTCAACTCAATTTGTTTCAAACAATGACTATCGCAGAGGCCGCCCCCAAAGGGGGGCTTCAGGGGCCAGTGCCGTAACCGAATCTGGTTCGGGCGCCCTAAAGCACCCAGGAGCAGAATAGGTAGCCCTGCGCCCTGCTCCGAGATGCTGCCTTTCATCACACTGGAGGTTGTCCTTCTCCTGTTGACGGTGAGGAGGCGGGTTGTGAACGGCTGCTGAAGAACACGGGAACCATCTGCCTCTAAGTTTGTGGGCCAACCCGCAGCTCCTGTGATTGAGGGCAACAGCGAGGGCGGCTCCCTGAGATTCATCTGCTTGCTCCCAGAGGTACTTTGGCAAAGTGTGTGCCAGCCCTCAGCAGCACTTGCGGCCCGGAGAACAATCCAGCTCCCATCCTTGCTGGCTGCACGCCCCGCCAGCCCTCTCACTCTTCCGGTCCTTGGATTCCCGCTACCGGAGCACCGGCCAGCAGTGGCAAGATTGCCCCAGGCGAGAGCTGCGGTGTGTTTCGAGGCACTAGGGGGGAAAGGTAGCACTCTGGCCCCAGGGGCGTAGGAGACACTAAATTTCTGGGGGGGACAGGGACAATCTTGTGGACTTTCCAGCGTCCCTATACAAATCGCCCGTTGCATGAGACCATACGCCCCGTAAACGAATATAATCTGATAGTTTTGAAGAAAAATATTGAGAAAGGCAGGAATATAGTCACAGTATGCTTTATTGTTATTTGCATTCATAAAGTAATTAGAGCAAATGTGGAAAGATCATGTCTATTTTTTATAGTTCTACTCATAGTTCACTCAGTTTTGTGTTCTGCATGGTACATGTTCTTTGCAGCAGGCACATTAACCCTCAGCACTACTTTAAGATGTGCCTAAACTTTCACTAGACAAAATTTCAAACCCTCACTAGTAGGAACATTAATCACTAGAGTTATCTTGACATTTTTATTGTTGCCTGAAAACTGCCTGATGCACAAGGAAGTTCATTTGCTTTTAAACCAAAAATTATTTTTAAACTCAGTGTCCCTCACCAAAGTCAACGTGAGGTGCGGCTGCAACAGGTCACACCGCCCTAAAGCCGGTCAAGCTCCCAGCAATGGGGCAGCACAAGCATTTCCTGAAACGAGGTCAGACTTAACCTTAAAGCCATTATATGAGGAAAAACCTCCATGTAATTGGTGGGGTGGGATTCTTCCCCCAGATTGCAGCAAGCAAAACAATTTACCAGATTTCTTGTAGAAGATTTAAGGGAGAGTTGACTTCTTCCCTGACAATGTTTTTAAATTTGTGGGATCAAATTTCTAAAATATGGCAGACCCTTATGAGGCATTCATAAAATATTCCAGTACTTTCAAGGTGCACCAAGGAGGCCTGGCTTTTTCAGGAGTAAATCTGATTTTTTTCAAATGTCTTATGTCAGAAATAACTTCCACTATGCCAAGGTCCTAATTTTTTCATGGGCCAGCCCCATATGCCAATGAGTACACTCAATATGACAGTGCCAAAAAGTTTCCATGGATACAGCATCAATAGTCTTGGGTACCTCTAAAAATTCCCTCTGTAAGCATAGCATGCAAACACTCACACACACACATTCTCTCACACACTTTCTCACTATATCTCTTGCACTCTTGTACCTTTGTACTCTGTCACACTCACTCACACACACACACTGCCACTCACACTTCAATTAGTAGATTTGCGTTTATTGTGTTAGAAAAGCTTGCCCTGCTGGTACTGCTATACCTGCCTTACCCTTTAGGGAAACTTAATGAAAACAGATTCTCTATACATTATGCAAAATAGGGATATATTGATTTATCAATGTTTGTTACAAGTATGATATGAATGAAAAATTCACTTCCTTAAAATAGCTCTGCAGGGCTTAAATTTGGTTTCACTTGTGGATCAAGCAGTTACAGTATTAACATGTAGTATCACAGCATCCAACTGACCTAATGAAATGCTTGACTTCTTCGACAACCATGGATTTCATTCAGTAACACTTTACAGTTTTGTTTTTTTGAGACCCAACTTGCAATGTAAAAACAAACCAACATGTCTTGGGATGAAGCATTGTAGTAAATGGAAAGCCAGGAATGGCTAAAGCGGTCACACTTTTTTCAATCCAGCACCATACCCCAAAGTCTCCGCCCTAGTCTTCCTCCTCATGCCATCCCACATTGTCAGTCCACTCTCTGCTCTTGCACCAGCCCCTTTGTTGTAGATGGAATTAATTAGGCATGTAGTACCACGGAAAGAACAGGTATTCTTAAGGGTGCCTTTGTAGAAATATTTGTAGATTCATGTGAATTGTAAAATTGTGTACATGTGTAGAGTTAGAGGTGTGCTCATGTAAGTGCTGGTTGATGGTGAATAGTGTGAATGAATGTAGCATGAGTGGCGAGAGTGTAGGGTGAAAACTTTGCCAATGTGAGTGTCAGGTGAGCTGCATGCATGCAATGTGAGAGGAGGGCCCATGTGAGTGTCGGGTGGGAGGAGTGAGTGCAGTGATAGGAGCAAATACAAGGTGGTGTGAATATAGGATGAGTGGTGTGCCTGTGTGTGGTGCAGGGTGAGTAGCAAGGGTGAAGGGTGATTTGTGAGAGTGTCTGGTGAGTGCATGTGGAGTGTAGTTAGTGCAGAGTAAGTGGTGTATTCCGGCAGACTATTGTCCCTGTGTGCACGAAGGATGAACAGGGTGCCTTGATGAATGCAGGCTGAGAGGTTTGTCTGTGTGAGTGTAGGGTGAAAGGAGGAAGTGCAGGGTAAGTGGTGTGACTCCAGGGTGAGTGCTGTGCTTGTTTGTGTGATATGAGTGCAGGGATAATGTTCTGTCCACGGGAGCCAGGATGTGAGTCAAGATGTCAGTGAAGATGTGTGTGAAGATGTGAGTGAAGGGTGAGCTTTGTAAGTGACAGGAATGCCTATGTGAGTGCACAGTCAGCGATGTGACAGTGGAAGAGTAGGGTGAGAGGAGTGACTGCAGGGTAAATGTTGTGACAAATGAGTTTGGGTGCGGGTGAAAGTGCAGAGTGGGAGAAATGAATGCTTAGTGAAAAATGTGCTTGCTTGAGTGAGACTGCAAATTTAGCTGGGAGACTGACAGGTGATTGAAGTAGCACATGATTGCAGGATGAGTGGTGTGCTCATGTAAGTGCAGGGTGAAAAGCATGAGTAGTGTGAGGGCAGCGTGATCACTGTAAGTGCAGGGTGAAAGGTGTGTTTATGTGACCACAGGGTAAGTGGAGGGAGAACAGCGTGAGTCCATGGTGAGGGACATGAGTGCAGTGTGGTCGCTGTGAGTACAAGGTGAGTGGTGTGCTTGTGTGAACGCAGGGTAAGAGGAGGATGAATGTGCGAGTAGACAGTAACAGTGTGAGTTCAGAGTTATGGCTGTGAGTGCAGGGTGATCAGTGAAAGTGACAAGTGAGTGGAGTGTCATGTGCATGCAGGGTAAGAGGTATTCTTATGTGGGTGCAGGGCAGGAGGAGGGTGAATGGTGTGAGTGCATGGTGAGCAGTGTGATCGCTGTGAGTGCAGGGTGAGCGTGAAAGTGAAGGGTGAGTGATGAGAATGAGGGGTGAGGTGTCTGAATGCAGGATGTATACCTAGACACCCGTAGTAACTCAGCATTGTATTGACGTGTGGGTTGTACATGTACAGTATAGAGCCTGGCTACAGACTGAAGCCTTTTAGTTACATTTGTGCTAGTAGAAGTAGGGCCCACAAAATGATCTATGGTGTGGTAATTAATTTAAATTACAGTTACAAAGGTGCTGTGACAAAAAAAACTGTTCAGTTTGCAATTGCAAATTTTTCAGGAATCCCACGGCAATCAGAGGTTACCAGGCTCCGATTTCAGCAATGATAGGCTTTTATCACTGATGTCCTGGGGCTTTTCCTTTCTGTTGGAAACAAAGTTAACTACCAAAAGATAGAAAGAGAAAGGGGCGGTTGGGTGTGTGTGTGGGTGTGGGTGGATGTGTGTGTGTGTTGGTGGGTGGGTGGGTGTGTATGTTTTCAATAATTGTCCATCAAGGGTGTTTACTTGGAGGAAAAATCACTTTATCTCAACACACAATTCAATACTGTACATAAATGTTAGACCATAAGCAGAAGGCAGCCAGTACTGACTTGTGCTATTTAAAAGGCACTGGCATCAATGTACTCTTGCGGGAGGGAAAGGCTGGTGAGTTGTACTCTGTTGACCCCTTGTGGTTCCCTGTAGACCCTCCCCAATGGATAGTGATATAGATTGATGTGTTCCAAAGTTATTGCTGCAATGCCCCGCTTTTGCACTGTACCTTGTTTCCGTCTTTGCAGTCCTCTGCAGGCCAGGTCTGCTGTTTGTAAGCGAGGTTGAGAGCCATGCTGCTTTTAGTGGTGTCTATAAACCAACACGAGCACCAATATTGCCTAGCTATTTCCACAATGGATCAAAAAATGATCGCTCGAATTACCGATACCAAACAGTAACTCTCAGGGGTAGTATTTCTCCGGATTTAATCCAATACTTTTTATTATTTTTGCATCAAAAGAACCATGTAAATGAGCAATTTTTCATTTTAAACATACAAACTGTTTAAACTCCACATCACATAAATATAGACAATTTTTTACAATCAACCAACTTTCATAAAAGTTGGTTGATTGTAAAAAATTGTCTATATTTATGTGATGTGGAGTTTAAACAGTGTGTATGTTTAAAATGAAAAATTGCTCATTTACATGGTTCTTTTGATGCAAAAAAAATAAAAAGTATTGGATTAAATCCGGAGAAATACTACCACTGAGAGTTACTGTTTGGTATCGGTAATTCGAGCGATCATTTTTTGATCCATTGTGGAAATAGCTAGGCAATATTGGTGCTCGTGTTGGTTTATAGATATTGATTGTGAGGCTTGTCCTTATTGCCAGTGAGCCCAGACCCAGTCTTGGTAATGGCTTTTAGTGGTGTGTCATCCACACAAAGCAAGGCAGTCCCACTTGGTGAGTGTGCACTGACTTGGCCGAGACAGACCCGGTTTCTGGTGCGCATACTTGTACCTCTGAAGGAAGGCTGCTATAGAACTCTGGTAAATGAAGAGGCTCTGCTTCGCTGTATCTTATGATGATTGGGGGGTTCATTAGTGTGAGATATTGCTCAATCCCAAGCAGGAACCCAACACTCAAAGTGTAGATTCCACTTTGCATCACAGAGGTGATCCAAATGGGGGTCAAAGCAACCACTGATTGCAGTAAAAAATCTGGGTTTATGGCCAGTTTTCTCAAGGTGTTTTGGTTTATTCTGTTGAGACTGACAAATGTTGTCAGACTTTCTAAACATCAAGCCTTCCTTTTGCATCCTGATACACTTCGGCTGTCTGGGAAAACAACTTCTCCCACGACTTGTGCACAGAAACATGCTTGGGATGTCCAAATGGAACACAAAGGGCTTCATCACCGCTTTGCATACACGTATACTGTATGTACTACAATAGTTACACACAACATACACTTGGATGGGATTAGGTGATTAAACAGGGTATAAATCTGTATGCACACTGGAGAGACAATCTCAACCACTGACAAAAACGGATTTTTATTGAATAATTGAAAAAATCTATTTACAGAAGAGTGAAGAAAGACCTTTACATGATAACTTCGCTTTTGTCTGTGCCAGCTCCCCTGTGCAGTGTACAGACCATGTACCAAGTTTGGGATACTCCAGATTATGCTTTAAAAAGCTGCCCGGGGCTTGGCATACAGCAGGATTGGACTCTTAATGTTTAAATGATGTATGCACTCAGAATCACATGTTTAAGCTATCTTCCTCAGATATGGAGCGCTATGTATAATGTTGTTTCTTGCTACAGCCTACATTCTCTGACTAATTTCTTACTCAGAAAGCCTTCTCCCACTATGTTCCCCAACCCTGCATGAAAAATTGACATTAAATTACTCTTGCTTGATTCCTCTCCTTTCTTTCTCCTGCGTGACCCTCTTCTAGCCTTGCATCCTCTGCATACCTTCTTTTCCTGAGAATAGCCTCCTCTGTCTCATGCCCGTCTGTCTCAATCCTTCTTATTGTAATTCAGCAATTGGCTGATATCTCATGTCATCAATTACAACCTCTCCTCCTAAAGACCCGATACCGGTAATGCAACATTAATATTCTCTACCAGCTTATCTATCTCACCAACCATTCACCTGAAAGCACAGAGCCTCCTCAAATGAGCACACCACCTGGTATTAATACATTACAAAATAAATGGAGTAATTGCATGCACTTTTCCTTGAGAGCACAGTACTAATCACAATTACTAACAATAACCACTGGACTAACCACTAACCTTGTTTTCCAGAGTAGCATTCAACTTGTCTTAAAGCACTCCACGCCTTGCCAGGGGGAGCAAGCGCTACATAAATCCAATCACAGCTACTGGTACGTTGGCTTTTATTGGAGGGGGTAGGGGGCGGAATCTCAGGATGAAATGATTTTGTGACTACTTAGCCGTCACACACAATTCTGCTTCTGGGCACGTTGCAGGGGCACCAGTGTATCAAAACCTCACAACACAGCCTGAGAGTGCAGGTTGCAGAACTTTCCATTCTTTGTTCCCAGCACCTAGCAAAGTGGAGTTGTCAGTCAGAGACTCCATACCGTGGAGCACAGAAGAGTTTCTTGTTCTCCACTGGTGAGGGACCTCAGATTCTGGTTCCAGAGAAAGCCTGGCACATTGGCTAGTGGTTTCGCCCCGTACATTTAGCAAGTCAGAAGACAAACTCAGCTCTGTGAGCTGTTTCAGACAGTCCCTGTCTTTGGTGTATTCCTTACAGCCATAGCCTTTGCTTCAGTGCCAGCAGGAGGGCAGGGCTATGTTGGGTGTTTCATATCAGGGAGGTTTCTTATCTGGGAGGTTGCCTGTCAGAGGAGACCCAAAACTAAGGCTCAAAAGATGGAGAGGCTTCTCCATTCAATTTCCCTCAACGTGCTGTTGGTAACACTGTTAGGGAAGTATGGAGATGGAGGGAGAAAGGGTTTCTCAACACTCCAAAAGGACCTTTGTCTCCTTCATTCCAATGCTTAGAGTCTGTCCGCCTCAGAGGACTTCAGTAATGCATTGAAGAAACCCTTAATTCATAATGATGTTGAGGCTCTCTCCAACCACTACCTTATGCACTTCGCCAGTACAGGAAATCAAAATGGATCCCTGAGAGACCACAGGCTCATGTAGCATTTAAACTCCACACACATCCTACTTGACATACATAAGCTATACACTCATAAGTCATCCATGTCTAGGGTCCCAGCATCCCAAGACAATTTTGAGGATTACCTTCACAGGGGGGAACACGCACCTCTAAAAGGGAGACCCCCTGGAATTCATTCACTTGATTTCCTCCTTCATTTCAGCACAACGCCAGCAAAACGGCATCAGATCTAAATAACCCTCGACTCTGATGTTGTCATGCTGAGTGCCACACTGCCTTTATTGTTTAATGGCTTAAAGCATCCTCTAGCATACCTGTTGCACCATTGGTTGTCTGGAGGTGCTTCTGAACACAATTCCTGAGTTTCAATTGGAGAGCACAGTATGAATCGTCCTAGTAGGTGCTCCTTGCTTACGTCTGAAAATCTACATTTATTATGGATTTGTAATCGCTCTGCAGAGTTTGGGGTGCCTGTACATCATTTTCATGGACAATGTGTTTTGTAACAGTCATCAACGAGAGTAAACCCAAAAAAAGTCTTCACTCTAGAGACACCAAAAGGATGGGTCTTATTTTATTAAATGTTAGAAGGCTTAAAACAGAGTAACAATCACATTTGACTGCAAACCTAATGTGAACAGTGCTTTATGTACCAGTAGATAGGAATGTGAAGCACTGCCTTATTGCCCTAAGGAAATTACTAAACTTGTATATCTTATGAAAACAGCTTCAGGTGTGACCTCCAATCCATTTGTCAGGAGTTCTCTCAACATGGCAGTGGATGCCAAAAGGGGAAATCAAAGGGTTCATTTACAACATTTATTCTACTGTCCAGTCCCAACAGAGTCCTCCTTTTGCCAGTTTCCTCTGCTCTCTCTCGGGACCATACCCTGCTCACCGATGTTCAGTTTGGGGTGCCATCCTTTTCTCTTTGCTGTATCAGGTGGAGGATGGGACCTTCTCTCCGTTCTGTGCCACAGTAGAGGAGCCGCCATACAACTTCACACATAGACTGCTGACCTTGCACTCTTTCACCAGCAATCTCCCTCCGTACTTTGCCTGCATTGAATCAGCAAAATCCTTTACACTGTTATGCTGAGTGCCATAGAAATAGTCTTCTGGTCTCCCACATGTTACAGGCACTCCTGCCAGGTCCAGACGCTGTAGCCCCTGCACTAGAAAAATGCAAAGCCGAACGGGAGTTGAAGCATCAATTGCAAGCTGGTCACCACTGTGGTAAACTACAAAAATATGGTTTCAGGTTCACATTTGCCTGGCTGCATCCTAAGAAAATCGTTGGCCAATAAAGTTTTCCCCTTTGAATTTACAAAATGTAAGCCTTGCTAACAACAGATATCCGCTTCAGAACATATGTTGCACATAACTAAAAGTAGTCAAACACGTTTCAATGAAAACTGTACTACATGTTTATATGTGCTCCACAAAATATTTTCTGGTTTTGTAGAATCTTTTAACAGTGCTCACACATGCTTGTGGTCACTTCTGAACAATTATCAACAACAAAGTGTGACTGAAGTCAGAAAAAACTAACCTTAACAGAGGTCAACAATGAGAGAAATTATCCTGATTCTAGCTCGTATTGTTGCAGAAATTGTCAAGCGCCCCCCCCACCCCTGCTTTCCAAACTTTGAGACTGTAATGTCAAATTATTGGGGTATTGCCAGAAGTTCATTGGTCAGGGTATGAACTCCAAGCTGCAAATCCCAGAGAGAATGCCCGCACGTCCATAAACTAGATTGTCGATAAGGCACTAAAAACCAGCATAAAATGTGACAGCGCTTTGCATGTGGAAGAGCAAGCACTTCAACAGCTAAACACTGATTTTGTGGCTAAGCAGTAATGATCACAGTAAACAAGTGCAACAAAAGCTTGTACTTTTTTAAAACTGCACTCAACGTTTAAAAATGAATTCCCCCATAGGAAAATAGTTATTCAGGTTTAAAAGATTTAAACAAAGCAGTGTCGTAGCTCTAAAAAACCAACATTAAAGACTAAGGGCCAGATGTAGGTAGGCTTTTACCGGGTGGTAACGGCCGAATTCGGCCGTTACCACCCGGTAAAAGCAATTTGACATGTAGGTCCCTGTAATTTACAGACTCGGTAAATTTACCGGTAGGTAAATTTACCGAGTATGTAAAATACCGAGTCGGTATCATTACTGATTCCGGACAATTGGTATGTAGGTGGGACTCTTCTGAGTCCCACAAGCAGTACAACATCGGTATTTTACCATCAAATACTACTTGATGGTAAAATACCGTTTCTGGTGTGCATGCACATGTGTGCATGCACACCTATGCCATATGACAGGCAGACCTGCCCTTAGGGCAGGTATGCCTGCCACATGGCACCCGAGCCTCTTTTGGGGGTGCCAGAGGGTGTCAAAGTGACACCCCCTGCACCCTTGTGACAGTCGGTATTTTCCGATGTGGTAAATACCGACCGGTATATGCCCAATCAATCCTATGGGCTTCAAAGCCCATAGGAATGCATGGGCATTGACTGGTCGGTATTTACCACATCGGAAATTACCGACTGTTTCCGATTCGGTAATTGCACATCTGCAATTACCTACATCTCGGTATTTTTATTTTCCGACCTCTTAAATACCGAGTCGGTATGACTCGGTATTTAAGAGGTCGGAAAATAAAAATTACCTACATCTGGCCCTAAATTACAACAAAGAATAAAATTAAGCAACAATATATTCTCAACAAAAAGTTCTCTTGCAGACTCTGCAAACAACACATGGTAGGTATTTTTCTTTTGGAAAGGTGGCATCCCTACCTACTTGTGAGATGCCTTTTCATTAAATGCAATCTCCTACTGTGACAGTAAAAATAAAATACAAAAGTAAGGAATAGAGAATAGGCAGAGTGGGGACACAGGGGGTTCTGGAATAAGTAAACAAAACAACAAAGCCTTCTTAGCCAGTTCCAAATGAATGTAAATGGTCTTTTAAAGACCTGTGAAAAACGTGTGTGTAGCAGAGACAGAGGCAGACACCAGACACTGTCCAGCCGAGCGCACAGCAACTCGAGCTGGAACAGCCCCAGCCTGAGACACACGACGAGGGAGAGGGGGCGGAAGGGGGGGGTGCTAATCCTTTTTAGCCCGATCAGGCATGCAGCTGATCACAGGTAACTTGACGCAGGACACAAGTCAAGTGCAGAGCCATTATGCGCTTTCGCGTGCTAATGGCCCTGCATGCGAATCACAGAAGGGAGAGGGGAAATTCCTTTGTCCCCTCGTCCCCCCCACCCTTGTCCCCCATGTCCCCCCACTCCAAAATCTGGGGGGATATGTCCCCCGCGTCCCCCACACTTCCTACGCCCATGTCGGGCCCGCCCACAGGAAGCTTCCGGGCGGCTCAAACTGGCAACAGTGTAACGTTGCAGATGCCTAGCCCGACCCAGCCCCTTGAGTCACGGAGCATTAAAGAGGCACAACACTGTTTTTTCGGCACTATTGAATTTGAGAGGTTCTTGCTGGTAGAGTTGTGGCGGCCAACAAGTATTGGCAATAGCAAAAAAAAAAAGAAAGAGTGAAACCAGTACCCAGCAGATTGCAAGTCAAGAAGTGCAAGCAGCCAGGAGAGGCAAGGTCGCCGGCCAGAAGCTAAGTACATCATTTGCATTTGGTGCATAGGAGGGCGGCAGCACCCCGCTCAGAGACACGGGCCATGGAAGGTCAAGGCTCAGGGGGGGCAGCCAGATGATCTAAATGAGCTACTGAGGAAAATTTGGGCTGCATCAGAGGTCAATGGGACCGGCCGGCCGGCTGCAGCCACACTTGGACCGTGATGAAGGGGATGGCGCAAGTGACCAAGCAACTGGGGACGCCACTGCACGGGCAACCAAAAGAAGTCAGAGGGCGGTGCCCAAACCACCCCAAGCAAAAGCACCCAGGAGGAGAACCCAGAAGAAAGACCTGCTGCCTGTAGCCAACCCGGAGATGGCAGGAGCCTACAGCAACGCCAGCAGCACAGCAACAAGGGGTGAGCACATTAATGCAATTGTACAGGAATGCTTGAAATCAATGGCACCCCTGTTGCTCAAGGGAATGGGGTCACAGGGGGCTGAGAACGCGGGGGATCAGGCTACAGAAGGGGTATCTGGGTTACCCTGGCACTTGATAGACCCAGGCTGCATGCGCCAAGAACGCTTGCAAGGGCAGTCCCTACAGGGGACACGGAGGAACTAAGATCCCCCTTAGTGGCATGGGGCTGCGCAAGCGCAACAAGCGACCCAGCTAGAGGGGCTTTGGTGGCAGAGGCTTACGCCAGAACCTCGCCAGGTCCGGCATCAATGACCACAAGAGCCACAGGTTTAGCAAGTCTTATCCCCTTGGCAGTGACGGAAAGGACGTGGAGGAAAGAATTTATCAATATCTTCTCCCTTCTAGAAATACAATTAGATGGTTTGGATCTGACTGTCTGTGACAAAAAGGATGAGGATAGAAGGGAAAGACGAAGGAAGAGGAAGGAAAGGGATTTTGATTACTGGCTGGAAACATTTAGAATAATGGTGTGCATAATAGTGGAAAAATTCCCTTGCTGCGCCGCGGACTTATGGTTATACGAGGCCAACATCCATGGGGCACAAATCCAGGGGATGCATGGTTGAAATATGACAAAGGTTTCAGGATAAAGATGCAGATACACCCGAAATGGAATGGAATGAGGAGGATGCGTCTGGCTTTATACATAAAATGATGTTAGCTAAAGAAGTGAAAACTTGGGCAGGGAAAAGTGAGCAGCCCTTTTTGGGGTCCTTCTACAAAGGAAAGGGCAAGTCCTTTCATAGACCCAAACAATTCAACGCATGGAAACCCCCTCCTGCCAGCGGGCCAGCAGTGATCTGCTGGAAATACAATGCCAAAGAATGCACCTGGGGTTCTTCTTGTAAATTCCAACACATATGTTCCATATGTGGGGGGAGCACCCGGCGACAGGATGCTGACACAAAAAGGAACATAAAGAGGACAAGAAAGATAAGTAAAGAAAAGAAAACAGTAACATACGCAAGGATGTTTTGGGGGACCCAAAGTGGTTACACAACTATCAGCTAGCCAGGTCTCCTATCAACACATAGCACCTTCACAGACTAGCCAACAAATATCACAACAAAACAGATGCAGCAGTATTAGCGAAAGGGTTTGAGGAGGGTTTCATCATACCATTTGAAGGCCCGCTTCCACTAGACGGGGCAAACCACCAAAATCAGCATAACAGCACCCGGATGTAGTCCACAAAAACCGGGAAAAAGAGAAGTCCTTGGGTAGGATAGGGGCCCCATGCCACCACATTTGCAAGGGGGTTTGGTAATCTCCCCACTGGGGGTGGGTCCCAAAAAGGAGCCAGGACAGTTCAGATTAATCCACCATCTTTCCTTCCCCAAGGGGACGTCAGTAAATGATGGATGTATGTCGTTACAACGCATGCTTTTTCCACGCATGCCTTTACAACGCAGGTTTTACAACGCAAGTCATTACAACGACTTGCGTTGGGGGGCTCTGGATAGTGAATAGTTTAATTTACTATTCCAACTTCAGTCCCCGTGGATAGTAGGGAAGGTTTTGGATAGTAAATTAAACTATTCCCTATCCTACAGCGCCCTCCAGCGCAAATCGTTGTAACGACTTGCGTTGTAATTCCTGCGTTGTAAAGGTACTGCGGGGGAAAAGTTTAGTTGTAAAGGATGTTTACCGTAAAGGATGGGATCTGTGCAGAGGCTTGCTCAGTGGGATACGCTACAGTCGCTGACGCCATCGACTTAGTAAGGTCAGCTGGCCATGGGGCACTCATGGCTAGGGCAGATAGTGAGTCTACCTTCCACCTCCTGCCAGTACATCCGTTCAGTTTTCCCCTTTTGGGTTTCCAGTGGGATGGGGCCGTGTACATCGATTAAGCCATGCCTATGGGGTGCGCAGTGTCTTGCGCATGTTTTGAGCATTTCAGCACCTTCCTGGAATGGGCCCTGCACGACAGGGGGGAAACTTCACTACCTAAACAACTTTTTGTTCACAGGCCCTGCCAGGTCAGCAGAATGCATCGACACACTGGTGGCATTCCAGGAATAAGCTGGGGAGTTAGGGATCCCACGGGCAGCAGAGAAGACTGTAGGCCCCGCCACAAAGATCACATTTCTGGGGATAGAGCTTGATTCAGTTGCAGGAGCAGCCAGGTTGCCAGAAGAAAAAGTGAGATTTCAGGGAGGAAGTAAAGGGCCTATGCGGCCGCAACAAGGCAACACTCCGCGACCTCCAATGGTTGATTGGCAAACGCAACTTTGCGGCAAGGGTAATCCCCAGAGGTAGAGTTTTCGCCAGGCGCCTCACCCAGCTAACAGCAGGTCTCACACACAAACACCACCACGTCCAGCTCGGGGCGGGGATTAACCTGGGCCTGTTCATGTGGGGCACATTCTTGGCTAAGTTTAACGGTTACCTAACCTGGAGAGAAGGCTGGGTGACAGCTAGGCATATAGCCCTGTTTACAGATGCTTCAGGGAGCACAGGTTTTGGGGCGATCCTGGGTAATAAATGGTGCGCAGGCCAATGGCCAAACAGGTGGCACAAGCAGGGCATCACCGTCAACGTAACATTCTTGGAACTGTTCCACATAATAGTGGCATGAACAGCCTGAATGCAAGAGCTGAGGAACATGAAACTGACACTGCAGTCAGACAATAAGGGGTTGGTGCAGGCTATCAATAGGGGATCGGCGAAGTTCCCTGACACACTAAGACTAATGTAGCAATTGGTTAAATTGCAGCTAGAAGGGAACATGGTCCTGAAGGCCCGTCATGTACCAGGGGTGGAGACCGCAGTGGTGGATGCCCTGTCAAGAGCGCAGATGAGCCGATTCAGGAATTGGCCCTGGGGCGAACAAGGTGATGACCCCCTTCCCAGAACAGCTGTGGGGCCTGGCGGGATAGACTTGTCAGTGTTAGTAAACCAGGCCCTTGCGCCAGAGGTGGCCAGACAGTACAAAAAATACATAGTGACAGTTATGCAGATAGGGGGCATACAGACACTGGAGAACATGGGCAAGACACGAAGAGCAGTAGAGCAATTTATCCTATGGGCATTCACCAACAAGAAATCCAGAACATGGGCACAGGCCCACTTGGCGGCCATAGCCCATTTCACAAAGATACACACAGAACAGGACCCCACTGCATCTCTATACCTCAAAGCAGCGATGAAATGTTGGAAGCGGGCCGAAGGAGAAAAGGCAGACAACAGGCGTCCAATATATTTCACAAGATTGGGCCAGCTTATGGACACACTAAAGGAACGTACAAGGGACATCTTTGAGCTACACCTTTTTAGGGCGGCCTTCTCCACAGCATTCTTTCGAGCCTTTCGAATCAGTGAGCTAGTGTCACCCAGTAAGAGTGGGCCGGTGGGGCAGTGCATCCAAGCCGCTGATGTCAGACCCATGGTAGCCTTGGTGGAGATATTACTAAGGAGGTAAAAAATGGACCAGGCCGGCAAGGAAATGGTAGTGCAGTTCAGGTGCATCAAAGATCACAGCTACTGTGCAGTATGCTGCTTGTTCGCATACATGGTGGCACGTCCGTCAGGTGAGGGCCCACTTTTCAAACATCAGGATGGGAGGCACTTAAGCATGTTTGAATTCACAACAGTGATGTGCCAGGCCCTCAATAAAGCCGGGCTACCCTCAGCAGTGTTTGGCTCCCACTCTTTTAGGATTGGCGCAGCAATATCAGCGGCACAGTATGGCATGTCCGAAGCGGGGATAAGATCAGTAGGCAGATGGCAGTCCCGGGCATACAGGGCCTACATCAGACCTCAGTTACTGTAGAGCCCTCTGGCTGGGCTGCAAATGGGGCTATAACGGGGGAGGAGTGCAGCCACCAGCACAAGAGACCGCTTGACATTTGTGGCCATTGTTTCAGCAGGGAAATGCCCCGCGTGGTGTGGGTAGTGGGCCACTCGTTCGTGTCCGGGATGCAGACTTGGTGGCAGCAGGGAGGCCACAGATTGACAGGAAGACCAGTGAGCATATGCATCCGCTGGTTGGGGCAACCAGGGATGAGATGGAATCAGTTACCAGCGGCCCTCCAGAACCTGCAGGCGGACACAGCCTGGCACCTGGGCATTTTGATAATACACCTTGGGGGTACTTACCTTGCACAGATGGGAAGGAAGTTCCTCCTTTAGGACATCCAGGCGGACCTCACAGGGACATTCAAGTGCTTTGGGAGTACGATCATCATATGGTTTGAAGTGATCAGTAGAATAGAATAGCGGGGGCCGAGTCGCACAAGGCAGTTGATAACTCCAGGAGACCAACGGCCAGGAAAGCATCAGGCATGGGCTCATTCACCCGGGCCGCCCGGAACTGCATGGGCATGATGGGATACGGGTCTTCTGGGATAACCTGTGGGGAGCAATGGCCCTGGCAGGTTGCAACAGACGTAAGGAAATTGGGGGGAGCCGCAGGAGGACGTTAGCCTCCCTGACGGCGTGGCAGAGAAGTAATGATACAATGGTTGGTTAGGGAGACACACCGACAGGGCAGTGTGTAGGAGAAGGGCCACTCACTTTGGGATGCCGCACGGCAGGGTGAGTTGGCGGAACAAAGGAGAGGGTAGCAAATGGAGATGGCACTCGCAGCCCAGACCCCACCAGATAGCAGGGCACAAATGAGACGGACAGGGTAGCGAGTTGGAGCCTAACTCCGGGGTAAAGCTATCCCCCACACACAAAGGGCATGGAGACCAAACAAACGATGGTCCCAGAAGGGACAAGACAAGAGAAAGAACTACAAAGAACTAACAAAAGAACTTTCAGTGCCATTCACGAACTGGGTATGTGCATATAATGTACCGCAAAGTAATATGTATGACATGATAAGGATATTATTTATGACCCAAAATATGACAGTTCGCAAATAATAATTATGATCAGGGGTCATATGAATTATGACCGAGATAATTTATGTATGTAATCCTAATAAACTGCGGCCAACAACGACCACTATAATAACAACGCAGGTTGGCTGTTTATTAGGGGACACAAGGTTGGGACATGCACATTGAAATGGGCGAAGTGCGGGGGTTATACCTGCGCCACACTTAGGGCAGGAAGTTGGCGGGAAGCAGCTTAGCACAGCATCCCCCTGCCAGATTGTACACCCCTATTACCTGCTTTAGCCCCCTCAGGGCTTGGTGGGCATGGTGTGCTAGCACCTGGGAGTAGGCGCACCCCCTTCAGTAACGTCACATCTGGGGCAGGCTCCTCTTTATATATTCCATTGCTTCAGTGGTCACCCTCTTTGAGGCAAGCCTGCACAGCGAGATCACAGCGCCATGAGCAGTGGTAGCATAGGGTCCTTGTACCTTAGCAGGTGAGCTGGTCGACATGGGTATAATTCCAATTTCAGTGTTCACCTCTTGCTAAAGCATTTATTGGTCAGGCTCAGCTAATTGTTTGTTTCGCTGTTCACTCTAACGAGAGGAAGGTCAGTGCTTCATTTCGACACGTACTTTCAGTGGGTTGGTACAGATCATTCCTGTAAATTGTGCCTTCAAAATGGCATCAAGCAATGCGCTCCTAAATATGGATGCTGTTTGTGCTGTACAGAAGGTACTCTTACGACTAGTTCTGGGGTAAATTCAACAGACTACTAAAATGTTTAGCAACAATTGTACCCTAATTTCTTCACTAATTTGAGATACCTAAGGACAATACCGTAACAAGGGTAATTTGTAAACACAAGTGGCCTCTTCAACCGACACTGCATTAAGAGCATAAAGGTGCGCACCGTAAGTGAAGGAATGGTTTAACACAAATAGCCTCTCAGTAATGTCAGATTTTTCAATTGTGTGCAATAGAGTTGAGTCGGTTTTCAGGAATAAAACAAACTTCTGTGCAGGTGATTGGTGCTGCCGGATCAGGTTCATCACCATGTCACTAACTAACAATACATTCACAGTGTGAGCATGATTAGGGCCCCTGTCCCCTCAATATCTTAAGATCAGTGACCTGGGTGACCAGTTTCCGATGTCATGAAAATAATTTCTTTTATAGGGAACCTATTCTTTAGGTACAGACCGGAACCTGCTATACCACTTTTAAAAGGCGTCTGCCAAGCAGTGGTGTCCACTACTTGGCGGGGAGAGTGAAGGGGAGCGGGTGTGTCAATGAAAAAAAAAAGTTTTAGAAAAACACTTTCCTGCAGGACGGCCATTGCCTCTCGATCCTCTTTGGCTCCTCATTTGACAGAAGGAACCAGGAAGCACAAAGGCTCCCAGACTCCCCTAGCGAGTCTCTACGCTGCCTTACAGCAGGATTGTGATTGGTCTGAGCACCAGGGATCAGTTCTCAGAGAGGGACTGAGAGCTTGTGCATGTTCTCACCCAGGTTGTGCATTACAGCCGGTGGAGAACATGTAAAGTGCGCATGACGGCCCAAGATGGTGAGCCAAACCGTCATGCGCACTTTAGAGTGTGCTCACCACTCCACCACCTGGCCCCTGCTCTGCCCAGTACAGCCCGGGCCACCCCACACCTAAGCAGGAAGGGAAAACTAAAATGGTAATAACATTGGTTATTATCATTTTAGTTTTCCATTATAAACTGCTCCCAGAGCTGTGGGGTGACCCTCCTCCGCCTTAATGGAGGAGTTGCATCTGACATCTAGTCATCATGAGTTGTGCTCACTGTACACAACAATACAATGGCAATCATATTAAGCCATGGGGGCAGATAGAGTGATTGGTACTAAGAAATAATTTTGGTTAGATAGGCTGACAGGTAATGGTGGGGGCCTCAGTAGGAGCTGCTCCTCCATTAGAATGGGAAAGCGTAACCCCACTAACAAAAATGTCCCCTGAAAGGCCAGAGAGATGAAAAATAGAATGGTTATAAAGTTAATTGATTACCATTTCAGGTTTTTACCAACCAATCCTGAACTAAATGTCAGGACGGGGTGGAGGCATTGCTGCTAAGTGGCAGCAGCATGGAAGAGTGGTGGACCTAGCACTTAAGTTCAAAGTGCGCATGTCACTTTGGCTGTCTGTCTTGTGATGTACAGGCAGGCATGCATATTTTAAATCTCTCTAAGGTTAGAGAAATCACAGGGCTCCAGTGCCCTTGAGAGCACCGAGAGAGGCTGCTTTCTCCAATCGTGGCGCTTCTCTCATGCTGGTTACCAGCATGAGAGCAGCACCAGGACTTGTTAGGGGAGTTGGCTGGAGCCTGCGCTCGAGCCTGGAGGAGACAAAGAAGAAGAACATCGGACTGAAGCGAGGAGAATGCGTCATGCAGCAAGCAAGGTACATGACTATTTCTTTTTATATACTTTTGTATATAGTCAAGAGGTTGGAACACACGGCACACCGTTCTAGTTTACGGTGAGTGAATGAGGCTACACATGCCTTCGTTTTGCGCTATTTACATGGTTCATGCTTTTCTCAGTATAACTTGGTTTCCTAGACCACTAAAGACAACTTCAACCTGGTAAGATATTTATATCTTCATTCTTGCAATGTAGAACATTTATTGCAGCATGACTTTATGCAGCGGCGACTCTACTGGCCACTTTTAACAAGAAACAGTTTAACACACAGTTTTAGGTGTTTGCTTTATTCATTATCTTTATCAATATGTTGCAGTTTACATATGTTTGGCAGTATATTGGAACAAGATTTAGGGAGCACAATTTCTGTGACATTTACTGTAAGTTTCACATGTCGGTTTTTCATTTGTTTCATATGTGCGGTTTTGCCAATAGTTGAATTCAGCCTTATAACTGAAAGTTTACCTTTTCCTCACGCTGTTCTTCTGCCTCATGCTGGACGCAAGTATACATAGAAGTGACTGGATATTCACAGTTTTTTTTATAGCATCAGCAGCCATGTCGCTAAGGAACTTTTCTTGGGTTATGATTATTCATTAGGCTTAGTGGTCTGGCCACGCATTGGTCTTCCCAAGCACGATACAATTGGTGCATTATTTTGTTTATTTTCCAGACATTCTAAGGCTTATCAAGGTCTCTGATCTGAGTGCATGCCCATTATTTGTAATACACTCAGTATTCAAAATAAACCCTACAAATTAACTAAAAAAGTAAAGATTAGAAGCACATAATATTTTAGAAATGCAATTTGAAAAACCTTTGCATTTCACTGAACATACCAAAGGTTACAGTGACGTTATGGTTAGGAAATAGAATAAAAAAACTTGGAAATTCACTGACAAAGGTGACAGGAACTTTCTAGTTAGGCTCAGATTTCACTTGTACTAAACTATAAAAAATTTGATGTCATAGTTACCTGAGTGAACTGTAACTTATGCCCCAGAATGTGCTGCTTATGACCTCACATACCACATCACGCATGACATTGTCAATGACATCACTGATGACATCTCAAATGACAGCCTCCACATGATCACTCACACACCCATACAGTCTCTCATAAACTCCCTCACACACCCACAGATACATTGACATACCTATTCACAAATCCATACAACTTGTCACACACCCACTCACTTATCTATGCAATCACTGACATACCTACTCACTCACCCATACTGCCACTCACACAACCACCGACTCACTCATACAGCTACTCATACAACCACTTACTCACCCATACAACTTATACAGCCATACACTCACCCATACAGCTACTCACACACCCACTGACTCACTCATACAGCTACTCATACAACCACTTACTCACCCATACAACTTATACAGCCATACACTCACCCATACAGCTACTCACACACCCACTTATTCAGTCATACAATCATTCAGCCAGTCACTAACCCATACAGCATCTCAACAGACCTATTGACACACCCACACAACTACTCACACATCCACTCACACACTCTCACAACCACTTACATGCGCATTTACTTAACCCTACAAGCACTCAGACGATTGCTCAATCACCTATGAAGACACTCACACAGAAACTCACTCTCCGATATAGCCACTCACACACCCACTCAGTTAACCAAACACCCACTCAAGCAACCACTCAGTTACCCATACAGCCACTCACACCCCCACTCATCCCCCTATACAGCCATTCACATAGCCACTTATCACCCATACAACCCCTCTCTCAAACAACCACTCACTAACCAATACAGCCACTCACTCACCCATACAGCTACTCAGACATCCACTTAATCACCTAATCACCCATACAGCTACTTACACACCCACTCACACAGCCACTTACACACGGGTCCAGGCAGTCATGAACCCACTCGTATGACATAAGGTAGAAACCGTATCACTCATTAGTAGTACAGAAAGAATAGTTATTTAACTTATGGTGTAGCTTATAATCAATAATAGCTTTAAGACTCGTAACAGTTACAAAACACTTACACTCAGTGTATGATGTCATCAATGATGTCACTAACCATGTCATGAGTTATATAATATATGAGGTCATAAGCAGAGAATTGAGGGGGAATGAGCTATAGTTAGCTCAGGTAACAATAACTGCTGAATTTCCTTGGTTTTGTACGAGTGAAATCTGATTCAAACTATAACATCTCTGTAACCTTTGATTTTTACAGTGTGTGCTTTGGTGTGTCAGTTGCTGCATGAGTATGTGCCTGAGTGTGATCGTTTCTGTATCAGAGTGTGTCTGGGTGTGTCAATTGTGGTATCAGTTCATGCCTGGGTGTGTCAGTGTCTAAGAATATGTACTGGGGTGTGTCAGACACTGTACCAGTGTGTGTGTGTGTGGGTGTGTCAGTGGCTATATTGAAATGTGCCAGCATGTGTATGTGGCTATAATGGTGTGTGTCTGGGTGTGCCTGTGTCTAACAATGTATGTCTGGATGTGTCAGACTCTGTACCCGTGTGGCTGGGTATGCATGGCTATATCATTATGTGTATAGATGTTTGAGAGACTGCATCGGTGTTGAGCTGAATGTCTAAGTGACCGTATCACTAAATGCCTGGGTGTGGCAGTGGCAGTATCGGTGTGTGCATGAATGTATCAGTTTCTGTATCAGAGTGTAGCTGGCTGCGTCATTAGCTGTATTTGTGTTTGCTGGTTGTGTCAGTGTCTAATAATGTGTACTTGGATCTGTCACACACTGTATCAGTGTGTGCCTGGGTTTGTCAGTTGCCATGTATGTGTGTCAATGGCTATTTGAGAGGCTATATCAGTGTTTGGCTGGGTGTATTAGTAGCTGTATTTGTGTGTAGCTGGGTGTGCCAGTTTCTGTATTGGCGTGTGTGAGTAGTTGTATTAGTGTATGCCTGGGTGTGTTTCCTGAGAATGTAATCTTATGAAACAGTGCTGAAAAAAGTAATTTGTGAAATGAATACTCCAATAGATGGTGGCATACATCTGTATGAAAATAATAAAAAACACTAATATGATTTACTATTACTATTTACAAAATTACACACTATAGTTACAATTTCAACAATACATTCCTTAATATTAACAAATAAATAACTACTCATTTCTTCTGCTGTAATGCTATGTTACATTAAACTTGAGCATTTCATTTTGTCGCAGGGTTTCCGTTCTCCCACAGAACTGTGCATAGAGATTTGGAACCTCGGTGAATTAGGGTGACCCAAAACTCACCTCAGTACCCAAAACCCCTTACCAGGCTAGCTACAGTGTCTCATTGGTCGTAACAAACTCCCAATGTTTAGACAAACCAGAACATGAACTTACAATACCTCAGGTTATGTGGAACACATGAACACTCTTTCGTTATACAATCATTTCAAACCAGAACGTGGAGTAAATGAGGACACGTGCACATTTGAAATATTTATTTACTAATGCCGTTTTCTCAAACGCAGTATCTTAGATAATACAAGGAAACATATTATCAGAAGCAAAGTTATCAGCATAGTTACTAGTCCATAGAAAGCAAAAGGTGACAGCATGCTAACATGCTGTAATGAATAAGGCTAACAACACCTATTTCTCACCCTCCCTAACTAGCATATTATATTAATATCTAAGAAGGTCTCTTTGGGTTTTAGCAGGGCGGGCCCATACCTCAAGATCCTAGTATGAAGAGATCACATCTGCTTCCACCAGCTCTCTCTGCATGCGAACCGCATCAAGTGTGTATGTGTGCTCTAAGCAAAGCAATATAAAACCCGCCTAAAGCCAGGATTTGGCAGGAGCTGCACTTATGTTATGTCTATGAAGGTGCAGAGATCAGACTTCACAACAATTGTGTCGAGTTATCTTTTAGGCTTCAGCACTCACTGTACAGACATAGTTTACTAAGCAAAGCTGATATCAGAGCAATAACATATTATTCTCATGTAAATCACAACGCTCTTGTAGGTTGAAAGCTAAATCAACAAGTAAGTGCTCGTCCACTACCGGAGCCTCTATCACCATCAGAGGACAACTCGGTGGGTTTTCAAGAAAGCTCTGTGCCAAGAAATCTTGCGCTGCTGCGAGTATGTTCCAAGGACCCATTAGTCCATGCATCAATGCCAAGGCCATAATCCTATCGCCAGAACAAACCAACTCGTGAGCCACGACGGGACACATCAGCTGATTAAAATCGACGTCAGGAGAAACCGTCTTGCTGAGACACAAATCAATGGCCCAGTCAAAGTCACAGCTCAGGCAATAAAATACAGGCTGGACACAGGTGAAATAGGAAAATCGAAACGATAATCCAAACGCCGTGCTTAAAGTCGCAAGCGGCAGTGTGCCATAATATTCAAGCATCCTGTTGCGAAACAGTGCCAGGAGGGGTTGCGCGGCTTCTTGCACACGAAGGGCATCCATATTTAACCACTTCCATGCTAATGAAAAGGTGAACTCGTCATGAGGCACACTGGAGCTGTGCTCATGACAAGGTCAACTCGTCATGTAATATGGGGTTTTGTAAATTTCAGCTCCCAGCCGGAATTGCCTTAGCAGGCTAGGTGTTAAGGAAACAAAAAATTACCAGGACGCCTGCCGCTAGTGCCAGTAAAACCGGGAATCCACCAAACAGACTCGAAAAAATGGAATGGAAGAAAGCAGGAATGACTCCAAATATTTTCTCAAATTAAGTCACGAGACCACTGCTAACTATTTTAAAAAAGTGTGCCAGCCCCGTCGTCGAAGAAGCGTTAAAGATAGAATGAACCAGTTCGCTGAAATGCAACGGTAAATCAGTATTTAAAAGGGCTTGAACCTCTGTACGGGTGTTGGCTATGTGAAGCACAAATGTTTCTCGAGCCGAACTCAAGGCCACTTCTTTTTGGGACAATAGAGCTCTTATTCTGCTCATGCCATTGAACTCCGCTTTCAAGGTTGGGATGCGCGGCCAGAGGAAACATCCCCGTTCCCATGCGTGGGTGGGTACAGCACATTTTTGCAGCAAACGACACGCTCAGTTACCGTTACCACATAAGCAACACCTTTAATTAACCCGCAACAATCTTCATTATTTAAAAGTAAATAACTACCGTTTCCCAGCAAGGTAAAAGTCGGGGTGATTGCAGGAACTGGAGTCCCTTTTAAAACACAGGCTAAGTTCGGCCGGTCCTGGTTACAAGACACTCCTCCCCATTCAGATAAACCTCCTGGCCGTCTTTCAAACATCTATAAGTAAAAGGAAGTGACCATACTTCATGGAGAAACGCACTACCTAATGGTTCATATCGACCTATGGCAACATATCGCATACAATTTGTAAATTTATACAAAGCAAAAGGTAATGTTATCAAACCGTGGATAAGCCATGTTGCAGCGGTGGCCTCTGCCACAGAAAAAGGCAAGGACTCTAATCTCTCAATATGTAACATAGAAAAGGAAGCATCTCACATGGAAAGCAAGCGCTGCTTGTCAGTTAAATTAAAGGTGGCAAGGAGAGAGAGGAAACATTCATGTAGGTCCATGGCACCTTGCCAGATTTAAGTGTTTGAAGGGGCCATGCAAATTGCATGATAGAACGCAATTGATTTTGACCATGGTACAAGACAGGCACTTCATCCTGCACAATACCCACTACAGAAGACACAATATTATCTAACGTGTAAATGCGGGAAGAAAGCATGTTAATACTATTGTCCACTACTGCAAGCACTTTTTCCAGATTAGCTTGATCTATAGCTCTAAGGCGTGTCGCCGCCTCAATCTGTGATGTTTTCCAGATTTCATTGTAAACAGCATATATCCACCTCTTTGATCTACCACTAGCCGGGCCTTTTATGAAATCATTTAAATCTACATCCTCATTGAGCTTTGCAAGATGTAATTTTACTGCAGATAATTTAGAATGTGTCAGCCAATTTTGACATAATTTGCCCACTGAGTAAGTCGTGACAGAATGTTCAGATTCAAAACGTGGATCAGGTCTGACCTGTGTAAAGCCATCAGACAAACCCAGAAAACGGTGCTGGCATGAATCAGCACTTCTGTGCCACACCAGCCAACCTTTTGGATCCATACTGGATATGTTAAAGGATGAATTCAGCAATAAGTCCCTAATCGAAAACTGAGTATAATTACTCCAGCCAGAATATTCTTCTAACTCTTGGATGGTTGGAGAATTTAATTTTTTAGAAGTAGCCAATCCAAAGCATGTTGTCTGTGAAATAGAGGAATTCAAAAACAACATTTGATTCGGGATGAGACAAGCACGGTGCAAAGCCTCAGTGCCTTGTACCTGCCAGCTTTTAGAACCCCAAACAGATTTTAGGTCAATAGTTTCCTTCCACAATTCATAGCCGCCAATAGCCAGCTGATCAAGAAAGGACTTCGAGTACAATAATTTGGTATCGTAAGTCTAACCTTGGACATAGGCTGCTGTGTCATTTTGAAATAAAAGGACTCGGGATTAGAATGATTGAAGTCAGTAAAGTAAGTGTACTTTTTCAAAAAAGTACTTGAACTGCCTTGTTTAGGAGCGGGGCATGCTCCCATTGCGTATAATTTACAGTATTCCTTCTGGAAGTCGTTTTATGTAAGAAGTGATTGCCAAAATGTTGAAAGCAAAACAAATCACCATAATTAGCAGATTCTAAGTACAAATCCTCAGCATCAAAGGCAGCATAGTATTTCAAATCAGAAAACAAAGACACTACGGCCTGAACATCCCAATCATCAGAACGTATGTTTTGTTTCACTACATCCCCCATGTTAACTCTAAGCACAGTAGGGACATTAACAACCTCAGTAGGGCCATGAATTTAAAATCTAACGGCATCCCACACTATCCCATCAAGGACAGGCCAAGCAGTGATGTTAACAAATGTCAAGTCTCTTTTCAGTCTGTGTGCAGAATGCGATGAGGAAAGGGGGGCCAAAGTTCCATTGAGATGTCGAATGCATGTTCTTTCCTCAACATAGTGTCCATTTATAATCCGGAAAAAATAAAACACAAACCCAATTGACATAAAAAGGTAAATTGAAAAAAGCACCAGCCAAATATATGTCCAAGGGGGAATCAAAAAATGTTTTTTAAATAAGCTGGCATAAACTGCAAAACGTGAGGGTCTTTTCGAGGCATTGGAAACAGTGTCAAATGAAAATCTGGATTCTGTAGCCAAACGTGCTTTCAGGTCAGGCATGGATAAGTCAGTGGGGTAAGTGTAGTCAATTTCATTTTGGTCAGCACCAGGCAAAGTACTTAATAAAGGACTGGAAATAGCAGGCAATTCGATAGCCACCTCAGTTTCCAGATTGGAAGCAGTGGCCAAAACTGAATTTCTCACAATGGAAGGACAGGAGACTGCCGGTGTCATGCTAAGAAGAATCGGCCATTCCGTGTATCTTGACATTGTCAATTGACATAAACCCGTTTTCCTTACGACCTGGAAGCGGTGGTAAAATGACTGTTCTTGTGCCCTTCACTCCAAGGACTGGAACCGGAGCTCGATAGGAAGAACCAAGTTCTTTCTTGTTATCGATCTTCTCTCGAACCAGTTCTCCAACTTGGGGTAGCCAGCTGACTACCGGGATCTGCAACGCAACATCCGATGTGGAGGGCAAATGTTCCTTTGCAAAACTGTCTCTGGTCTTTTGTAGATCCTGTAAAACATTGCAATGTTCATCTACGTCAAAGGTTGTGGCGCGAGCCACGCAGTCTAGACCGTCAAGGTCAGGGACGTACATCTTGATGCCAAAGAGCATTTCGTACGGGGTCCGCCCACCAAGAGACCTTCTAGGGAGATTATTAAGAGCACACTGCACGCCATTGAGGTGGGCCAGCCAGTTTCTGCCAGTGCCTATAACTCGAGCTGTCAAAGATTGCTTTAAATCACGGTTCATTCGCTCCACTACACTATTACCCTCAGGTCTGTAGGGAGACGAAAACTTGACTTGGACCCCCATCGAAGTCATGGCATCCTTATACGCCTTAGAGGCGAAAGCCGGACCCTGATCCGAATGGAAGGTACCACAGGCAAAAATCCCTACAAAGACACGCAAATCTCTAATGACAGTCAGTGAATCAGCGCTGCGATGGGGCCAGACCCATACAAAGCGTGTGCATGAATCCACTGCTACTAAGATGTACTTATAAGCAGTATCAGAGGAAAAAGGACAGCAGTGATCTAAATAAACACAACCTAGCGGTTTATTAGAAATGTACAACTGTGTCTGTGGCGGACGCGCAGCAGTCGAAGGTTTAATCTGCTGGCAAATGTCACATTGAAGGACATAATCTCGCGTCTGTTTGTACAGCCCCCGCCACCAGAAACGCTGTTGTAATTGAGTTACAGTGGCCGAGACGCCCGCATGCGCAGACACCACACCTTCATGCGCCGTTGTAATCAAGTCAGCCCTGCGATCCGAGTTGGGAATCAAACGTTCTCCAACATCAGGAATTTTCACAAAAGGAACCTTTTCGGGACTTAAGTGGTATGTGTACTTCCAAGGGAACCCCGTAGGATGTTTACCTCCCTTCTCAGTGGCAGCAACAGCCGCCAAGATGTCATCATCAATCTTACTTTTGGACCGAGTAACTGCTGCAACTAAGTATGTAGACACCGCTGATTTTGCCGCTTCATCAGCAAGCGAGTTACCGACAGCGTGGACTCCTACACGCTGATGGCCGAGAGTATGAATTACAAAAACGAGTGGCAATGTAGCTTTAAGCTCTGCCACTCGAACCCAGATCATCTTGTGTTTTATTTTGCTACCCTTGGAATCACGAAAATCATTCTGAATCCAAAAGAACAAGTTTTCATTGTAAGACTGTACACAGTAGTAAGAATCACTCACAATAAGAGTAGTCACACTAGGATCAGCGTACTCCAACGCTAGTAAGAGAGCACGAAGCTCTGCCAATTGTGCGGTGCAGTCCCCTAGAGGCTGCGTGTGTACTGCCTTGGACTGGAACTCATTGTTCACCATGGCACCGACCACAATGGCGCATGCGGAAACGTAGGCGTGTTTAGAGCCATGCGCAACCTACGCCGAACCATCAGTGTAAATGATGCAATGGAAGTCCTCCAAAGGTCGCATAGCTAGAGAAGCAGGATGAACGAATTCATACTGCAAGTACTCTTGCGACCGTAACGAGGCGTCAAAAATAAACGTGACATCCGTGGACGTCAAGGACGCAGCCCATTGAATCCACCGAGGGTGCAAAGCTTTTGAATTTGGTACACTGGCTTTCGTGACTGCCTCTAAATGAGGACAGGGTGTAACAACCAACATGCGTTTCCCCTGTGACAGAGCTCGTTCCTTAAGACTTGTAAGCAATAGGTACTGTGTCTCCTTCATTAAAAGTGAGGTACGTGAAACCCACTGTCCCTGGAATTATTCTTATCACCAGGTTGGTGTGGTTATCACGAGTCAGTAAGAATTTAGAAGCGAGCAGATCAGCTTGCAAGGATTGCAAGATGACTGAGTGCTCAGGCAGCCAGCATGATTTGGAAAAAGTTGGTTGTATCAAAGCATACAAAGGCTTGATACGCTGGGCGTATTCCGGAATGTATGTCCTCCCGAAATTTCAAAAGCCCAGTAAAGACTGTAATTTTTTCAGGGTTGTAGGAGAGCGCAACTGAGCGCATTTCTCCAAGAAGTGAGGAGCCAAACCTCTACCTTCATTGTTGAGCTCATAGCCCAGGAACAACACTGTGTACTCAGCAATGTGCGATTTTGCAAAATTAAATTTGTAACCCATGTCTGCAAAGTTACAAATAATCGAATTTACACGACACAGATGCTCCCAAATTTCGTCGTCTGTGAGATATATGTCATCCACATACGAGCAAGCATCTGGGTCGATCCTCTCCTAAAGAGACACTATGCGGGCGGTAAAAATACCAGGACTATTCTTATAGCCCATTGGGAGACGCCGGAATTGTTTTTGGACCCCAGCGCATGTAAAACTGGTCCATTGGGAGCTAAAGCTATCCAATCTGTGGGCATAGAAACCGTTGGAAATGTCAAGCGTCGTTTTAAAACGCTTACGCACTAGACTATCCACTAGGGCAGAGCCGTGAGTATTCTGTACTGCACAGTTACGGCAATGCGAGTTCAAATGCCGGTAATCCAATACCAAACGATACAATCCGTCAGGCTTGGTCACAGTAAAAAGAGGATTATTCATTGGTGACACACATGTTTCAATAACTCCCTGATATTCCAATTGTTCAAGGATTTCCGCGACGGAAGCCTTGGCTTCACGTCGAATGGGATATTGAGGTTGAGGCTGCGGCTGAGACCGCAATGGAATCTCGTGGCATGGGGACAATTTAACCCAACCACATTGGTTGCGGTACAGAGTCGGCGCTAGAGCCCTAGCCCACTCTTCTGCAAAATGCTGCGCATGCTCTTTCGAGACAGTGTTCGCGAAACTCGGGAGGATTACCTCTTCCCCTCGCGGCGCCGCGAGCACAAAAGGTGGGGGCCAGTCAGCCTCCGAAAGCAAAATGTCATACGTAGATGAAAGATTTTCCCAAAATACCCCTTTGATGGTACGTTGTATGTCACCTTCTATTAACAGGACAATTTCATAAAGTCTATCAGGGGGAGCAAGTCGTGTATCGGCTGTTTCTACCACAACGTAAACATCAGTCGCTGTCACCCTCAGTAGTGGACGCAGGGCCTCTCTCACTATGGTAATCTCCGCCGCGCTGTCCAGCAAGGTCAGAGCCCACGTCAGATTCCGAAGCCGCGTTCTCACTATCTGTGGCATATCAATGCGCTGTCAATGCTGTGACTTTCTTTTTCGCAAACTGCGGTCTCTTTGGCGTAGAGTCCTCCTGCTTCCCTGTGCCGTCTGTCTGGCGGGGTTGGCCGCGTCATTGCTGACCACCCCTTCCTCTTCCGCCTCCTCCACCACCGGTCTTCAGAGCCGATGAGTCCTGAAAGGAACGAGGAGAGCGTTGATCAGAAACCTGAAATCGATCAGGTGATTTAATCGTTGCGGGGTCGCGCAAGTCATAAACTCTCTCAGTCGGTGCAGGCACTTGAGCCGCAGGATAAGATTCTTCAGTCTGCTGTTTCTGCTTCCCCTGATTCTGTTTCTTTGGCCAATTTTGTTTTTTGGACTTGGGCTGGACATCTGCCTGAGCAGACTGCCCCTGCGGTTGTTTTTTCTCTTTGACAGAAAAATATTTTAGACCCTTACTTGTGCGACCCACTGTTTTATAAGCAGCCACTACAATTCTCGCTAACTGGCGGGGCTTTTCGGCATCGGGAAGAGCTGCCAACGCGTTAAACACCTGAAAGTTCACAGCTTCCCCCTTGACATTAGCAAGTACGAGATCGCACACTATTTCAAAGGAGCCACACAGGCGCATACCCAATTCAACCGCTGCTTCCTGTCCGTGATCGTCCTGAACACGTTTAATGATCGTAGGCAGTACAGCCATAGACGGGGTGCCGAAACACCGCGTATAAACAGCCGCAAAAGTCCTCCCCCAGCTCTCACAGTCAACGAGTTCGGGAGCTAAATCTTTAGGTAAACTAATCGTCAAGATTCTATGTTTTTCACCAGGAGTCGTGTTAGGAAATATTGCTTCCAGTAGGTCAAATTTCTCGGCAAGCCAAAAAGGAAAGTCATCCTTATCATCTGGTTGCTTACCAAACACTGCATTGACCATAACCGGATTGAGCTTCAATCCGCCATGTTCCGCTGGAAGAGCCGGACCCCCCGGGGGTCCACCCGGGAGATGACGACCTATGTATTGTACTAATGCACAAATCACGGCAACGGAAACTTCATGTAGCCGACGTACCTCCGCTAGGGTACAATTGCCGCGTTGAGGATGAGGAGTAAATCCAGCCAAAACAGGCCAATTTGCGCCTGGAATGGACAAAGGACCTAACCTCGGAGCGGTTAACGAATGGGGTAGGGCGCCACCAAACCAAACGCGATGCTGCCAATGATCAATAGGTATTTCCAGTGCCCTGTACGGAGTATATTCATTCGGTACAGGTGAGGCAGTGTAGTTGTGGAACACACCAGAATTAGCGTCCACAGCCGGAAACGTCACCCACGAATAAAACAGTTCGTATGTGTAAGCTGCATCCGCACTCACTACCAAAACCACAGCCAAGCCTTCCAATGGGACCAGGAAATTCCGTAAATGGTTGCGCACCGCAATGCGACTATGCTGCGGGATGTCCACAGGCTGGGCCATGATAACACAGGAACTTAGAAAAAGAAAGCAAACTTTGTAGCACAACTGGGTAGTAATTCAAGGAAACCGTTTCAGAAAGATTCAAGCTTGAAAAGACCTATTTAAAAAAATAGGTTTCTCCGACACTACCGTTGTCCGGAAACGACAGTGAAGGGGTTAAGGTTAGAATGATATACTACTTGAGTGTCATGATATAAGACCACCAATGGTTGGGCGCCATGTCGCAGGGTTTCCGTTCTCCCACAGAACTGTGCTTAGAGATTTGGAACCTCGGTGAATTAGGGTGACCCAAAACTCACCTCAGTACCCAAAACCACTTACCAGGCTAGCTACAGTGTCTCATTGGTCGTAACAAACTCCCAATGTTTAGACAAACCAGAACATGAACTTACAATACCTCAGGTTACGTGGAACACATGAACACTCTTTCATTATACAATCATTTCAAACCAGAACATGGAGTAAATGAGGACACGTGCACATTTGAAATATTTATTTACTAAAGCCGTTTTCTCAAACGCAGTATCTTAGATAATACAAGGAAACATATTATCAGAAGCAGAGTTATCAGCATAGTTACTAGTCCATAGAAAGCAAAAGGTGACAGCATGCTAACATGCTGTAATGAATAAGGCTAACAACACCTATTTCTCACCCTCCCTAACTAGCATATTATATTAATATCTAAAAAGGTCTCTTTGGGTTTTAGCAGGGCGGGCCCATACCTCAAGATCCTAGTATGAAGAGATCACATCTGCTTCCACCAGCTCTCTCTGCATGCAAACCGCATCAAGTGTGTATGTGTGCTCTAAGCAAAGCAATATAAAACCCGCCTAAAGCCAGGATTTGGCAGGAGCTGCACTTATGTTATGTCTATGAAGGTGCGGAGATCAGACTTCACAACAATTGTGTCGAGTTATCTTTTAGGCTTCAGCACTCACTGTACAGACATAGTTTACTAAGCAAAGCTGATATCAGAGCAATAACATATTATTCTCATGTAAATCACAACGCTCTTGTAGGTTGAAAGCTAAATCAACAAGTAAGTGTCGTGTGCAGAAGCAGCAAAAGGAAAAATGGCGTTTAAACATTTAATAAGCCCACGCTAACTTAACACAATATATAGATAAGCAGTAACTATATGACAATTTCTTCTATTTTAACTGTTCTCAGTTTCTATACTCATACACTATAGCTGATGTGTTATTGAAAGTATCATCATTGACCAGTGGGGGAAACACTCATAAAAGATTGTAGGAAAAAAACTGCACACTGTGTCACTGCATTTAAGCAACACTGTGCATTGCACTCACTGCAATTTTTTAAGCAATATTATTTTCTATACTTTCTGTACTAATGTAAATAAATATATTATGTACATGAGATCTTTATCATTAGAACTAGTTCTAGATATATAAGGCATACTAGCATATGAAAAGTATTATAAAGACATTACCTCAGGTAGGCTGCATGATGTCAAAAATCCTGATAATGCATCTACTACAATAAGACTATACCACTTTTAGAACTGTATTCCTACTTAGAACGTCAATTCCAGAAACAAAATGTAAGAGTTTGGTAGCTTATAAGGCAGTCTTTGTTTGAATTTGAGGTTGCTATCATTACATTCTGAATGAATGAATGAATGAATTACTATTTGCGTGGTTACTCAAAACCATTACAATAGAAAAAAAAGAACAGTACATCAAAAGATAAACAGTAGAATTAAAATCCAAAGGTCTAAAATTCAAAATCTATAATGAAAAGGTGAATCTATGTACACAGCAATTACTATAAATTTTAAACGCTTTCATTTAAACCAGTCAGATAATAAAAGATAATAGGCAGCCTCCTCACGAGTGGCTGCCTGATTGCTTAGGGGGGAGTGTCCATCAACTTTATCCATGTATATTGTACAAATTTACCAAACATAGCCATGTGCTCCACTGTGTCCAGAGTGTGAAGTCGATGGGCTGCCTTCTTTTCAGTTTAAGTACCCAATTGTAGCAAGATGGGCCTGAGATAGATTCTGCGAGCTAAGCGCAGGGCCGGGCAGCAAAATAAGATGTGGACCAAAGACTCACGTTTATATTTGCAGAGCCGACACTCCATAGTCACTGGTCTTGCTAACCCAGTAGGGTATAATTCTTTAAGGGGGAAATGATGTAGTCTGACTGCTAAGATCCTGTGTAAGGCTTGTCTCCCCACGGCCTGCGTAAGGTGGAGTTTGGAGTTGTGCTCTGTATGTGGGAGGCTTTGGGACTCATGGAATCCTCTTGTTGCCAGTGATTCGATGTCCAAGGTACGGGAGCGTAAACATACTTGTTTTTTTATTTTGCTGTTGATAGCAGCATACTTGACTGTCTTGGGGTCCCAGTTCTCTGTTGCAAGTTGCAAGAGGTCTTTAGTAGAGGCAAGACAGGCTGAACAAGAATTGCCGGGTTCTAAGAAAATGCTTTTTATAACAGCCTTCATTGTGTTCTCTGGTGCTGCCATTGTTAGGTAGAAGTATTTGCTCAGAGAGGCCATCTCTTTCAGTTTTTGTTGGTTGCGGATGAATTCTAACCAAACCTGATAGTTCCTGGTGCAGGCGGGTAAGTAGAATAGCTTTTTGTGGGATGTACAGTGGATTTTTTCTAGATCTTTTGCAAATTTCCCAGGGAATGCCTGTTGTGCGTAGTTAAGAGATGGTATTATTTTTGCCCTCACAACTCTTTGAATAGCCGTTGTTGTAGGGATATGTAAGGTAGCATATAGTTTACAGAGGGCGTAGATAATGCTTTTCCCTTTCATGTGCATTTTGTGGAGATGGACTCCTGGACGGCCTGTTTCACTAAACCAAACCCCCAAGTAGTTGTAATGATGTATGCAGTCCAAAGTCGGCTGACCAAGCCTCCATTTTTTTCAGTTTTTTTTTAGGATACTGCCCAAAAATCACTGTTTTGGACTTTGTTGGGTTGGCAACCAGTTTGTTTTTGACATTGTAAATTGCAAGGGCCATGAGTGCTTTTTGTAAGCCAGTTTTGGTATGATCTAGGAGTACCAGGTCGTCAGCATATTGCAACAGTTGGATCTTGGTGCACCCAATCCTGGGTGTGGCTAGTGTAGCTCCAATCAAGGCTTGGCCCATATCTGTGGTATATAGATTAAAAAGCATCTGCGCCAAGACGCACCCTTGCTTTAGCCCGTGGTCCGTGTCAATTTTCTCTGTAGCAAATTCACTCGAGAGTTTAATTCTTACCCAGGTTGGTGAGTACAATGATCTAACCGCTTGTAATAGAGATGGGTTGATGTTCCAGTGTGCCAGCTTCTGCCAGAGGATGATTCGTTCTACACCGTCAAAAGCTGCAGAGTAGTCAATAAAACAGGCAAAAAGCGGCAGGCTTTGGTGGGTGACTGCTTGTTGGGCTAGATATGACAGGGGGATTCTAACTTTGCCTACCTGCTGGTCGACGGAGGATTGGTTTGCTGCTTCTGCCCGGGTGTTGCCTCTGAAGGACCCACATCTCGCCGGACCCGCTTCGCAGCACCCTCCGTGAGCTGGGACTGAGGAGGAGGGGCTGAGTCTTCGTGCATTGCTGCATTGGGCTGTGTGGTTGGAGGAGCAGGGCTGCGAGCGGTGTGGTCAGGGACTCCATCTCCCAGGAGCCCCTGACAGCCTGACCCGAAACACCTGGGCCGCTCTCCCTGCTTGCCACGCCCCCCGCCCTCGACCTACCCCTCATAACAGCTCCAGCTTTCTGCTGCGCGGGAGCGCACGGGAGCGTCCCGGGAGAAGCCCGGGACAAGGGCGGGACCGTCTGTGGCTGTCCGTGGTCGGACGAGGTTGGGTTGGGCCATCCCCCCTGATCTGGCCTATTAATTAATTAACTATTTATATCCCCATCTAATGTTATTGGTATAAATTATGCCGTTACGCTCTGGAAAAGAACGAACTGTTCAGTTGCAGACATCTAAGGGGGTGGTTTCTGGCCCCTTGGACGCCTTTATCACTAGGGCAACAGGCATCTTGATTTAGTCAGTGGGAAAAGCTCCTTGTTGGGCAAAATTGCTACAATACCTAGCCCAGATGCACCGGTACCGAGTGCTAGCCTCTTTCTGGTCGCCGCACCGGTGGACGTGCATCGAGAGGGGGTTTCGTCTCTGATCTCCTCCGATAGTGAGATCAACCCCGGTAATTCACAAGGCAGTGGGGCTGAGGGTAGTGTGCTTCTGGCTAGCCAATCTCAGTCGGACTCTTCCTCGGACGAGGACTCTATGAGAAACCTATCACGTAAGAGGAAGAGACGCAAGGGCCGACAGAGGGGAGGTGCAACCAAGATTTTAAAAACTAATGGCCTATCTCACCTAACCACCACTCCCGAAGCGATCCCTACTGCACTCCCTGCCTTGGTCTTAGATGATCCTCCGCACCCCCCCAAGCATCCCTTTGGGCTTTCAGATCCTTGTCCTACGTGCTACAGTAGCGATGTTGGCTTGTTGGGTAAAATGGAAGCTTTATTCAAAACTCTTCTACTGCCTGTTCTGGAAAGAACAAGATTGATGACCGCAAAAATGGATGCACTTGAAAATCTTGTTAACACCAACACTGGTCTTTTAAAAAAACTAGTTTATCCACAAAGTGCTATGGCAAATTCCATTCCCCCTAGTAATTCTAAATCACAGGGAGCAGTGGCCACGGGTAAGTTGTCTTCCATAGTACCCGCTAAGCCAGCATCCATAAGACCTGCTCCAAACAAACCTGATGGGACGAGGGTAGGGGGCCGAATTGCGAATAGCGTAAACTCACCCACATTGGCGAAAACTACACAGGTCTCAAAGAAGGCTAGCTCTAAATCCTATCCGTTGGGTCAGCCAAGTATCCTGAAGCCCGCTGTGGCTACGCAGTCCCAAGCCCTTGTGAGGGGTGATTCTAACTTATCTACACAGCCCAATAGAGGTAACGGAGTACCGGGGAGTAGATCCATCAATCCTTTCATTCCCTCTCTAAAGGTAAAAAACCGGGGTCCCCCAAGCATAGATAGACCTTCCTGTAGAAGCCACCCCATATACGATCGTCCTAACAGGTGTTGCACCCCTTAGGGAGGACCAAACTGAATACTTTGGGGCTCTCAAAAACAAAGTTGTATTTTGGTTAAATAAACATCGTCCTCTTCCTCCCTCCTCCTCCACAGACATACTGAATGTGCGAAGAGTTGATTGGGTGGGCCACTGTACTAAGGACTTAGAAGGGGATTGTATTATCATATCCTTCAAGGACCCTAGGGTGGTGGACTTCATACGCAGGGAAGCTAGGTTTGGTAGATTGGGTGATGTGCAGACATTGGGTCTTGGGTATTTTTTTCCCCATTGACCTTGTGAGCTCCTCCCCACTTGTATGATCCCAAGAAGACCCATTAGGAGATACCATGCAGATAGAATTCCCTCTACTCCGTATCTTCCCACTTTGTACAATCGCTTCGAATCCCTTTCTGGCCTAGAGGGTATTGATTGACTTCATCCTGTTGCTGGAAGCGGGAATGATTCCAGCAACTATGTAGGTGGGGCAGAAGTAGTCTGTACTATGGCACCAAGTCCGGGGAGAGGTACCCTGGAGATAGAGAATAGGACAGCCCCAATATATATTATGGATGCTAATTTGGAGGGGGGCCCTCACCCTCTTAAGTGTGAGAACTTGGGAGTGGCCCGCTGTGTTCAGAACGCCACAACATCTTCTAGTCAAGTGGTGTCGCTAAAATTAGCTTCATGGAATATAGCGGGGTTAAAGGGGCGTTTGGCTCAGAGGATTGGGTAGAGTTCATCAACACCTATGTCATCCTATTGTTCCAAGAGAGCTGGGCACCTGGTCCAATCCACAGGGTAGGGTTTCTGAACTTTTTTAAACCAGCAGTGAAGGGACACAGGGGTAGAGCCTCAGGGGGCCTAGTTATCTGGGTTAAACAGTCTGCTGGCTATCGGCCAGCGGAAATTGTTGTGGATAACCCGGATATGCTGGGAATTAAATTACGTAAGGAAAACTGTCACGATGTTGTAGTTATTAACATCTATGCTCGAGGCCGCCCTCGAGGGCGTAGTCCCATCATATTAAACATACTTGATTCGTACCTCGAGGGGATTGGGACAGATAAGTTTCTTATTTTAGCGGGTGACCTCAACTGCACCTTTTAACCCTTGCTCAGTGCGGGGGAGGACCTGGGGTTGGAGGACGACACAGTGTGGAACATCCCGATGTTGTCCTTGAATATTATTAAAAGGGGTACTGAGGCGACACTACATTGGGGGGATTGTGTCTGGACTGTGGTCTGAGAGCCGTCAATGGTCGTACGGCCTCAGATAAATCCGGCAAACCCACCTTTGACAATGGGGTTAGTGTTAGAAGCGGGACCCCCGGCCGGCCAACGCTCACGCCAAGGTCAGTCAGGGATCACCATTTCTAAGTCAGGGCAAGGGAGTCACACACCAAGGCAACCCCTGCTCACCCTCTTGGTAAGGTGGCGCGAGCAGCAAGGCTAATCTCGGAGGCGATGTGTAAAGCGTTTGCGCGCGCACCCCAGCGACAACACCCTAGACCCACCACAAAGGAAACTCCACACAAGGTTATATCCAAAAATAGCCTTTGTATTATAATAATAAAAACACATTAGATAACACACACACTTTACAATGTGCCAACAGGCACGGGCAAGATTTACAAGGGATTATGTACAGGACAGGGCCACCTGGACCACTGTCAGGGGTATGCACTTTTTAGAAATAGCACTTGTAGGTATAACACTTAGCACATAAACATATAATGACTGTAACACAGAAAATAGTTAATGTAGCATACAACCAGTAACTACTGGTAAAGGGTAAATACCTCCTACGCCACACTAAACACTGTAGGGAAATCACGCAGGGAACTAGGACCTTATCATCAGGACCTAAAGAAGGAAAACCATCACCTAAGCAAGTCACATTTAGCAAAGGGAAGGAAACCTAAGATAATCACCTAAGCAAGTCACATTTAGCAAAGGCAATAAAACATCAACATTCCTCTAAGAAGGTCACTTTTAGCAAAGGGAAATAAAAGCATAAGGAATCACCTAAGCAGGTCACTTTTAGCAAAGGTAATAACATAAACAATCCTCTAAGCAGGTCACTTTTAGCAAAGGGGATAAAACATAAACAATTACCTAAGCAGGTCACTTTTAGCAAAGGTAACAACAAACATTCCTCTAAGCAGGTCACTTTTAGCAAAGGGGAATAAAACATAAACAATTACCTAAGCAGGTCACTTTTAGCAAAGGTAACAACAAACATTCCTCTAAGCAGGTCACTTTTAGCAAAGGGGAATAAAACATAAAGAATCACCTAAGCAGGTCACTTTTAGCAAAGGTAATAACAAACAATTGCACATGAAACATTAAAACACATTTAGAGGTGCAGGTAGAACATTTGCGCAGAAATCATATAAGCAGTAAATCATAAATTGCGCAGGGTGCACGTAGCACAATACTAGAAATGTCCCCCAGGCCAACTGGCCTCGAAAGGACTGGAATGCCCTGAGTCTCAATGTCAGGGAAGCTGCGCAGGCAGCACAGCACACAAAGCCTAAACGTAGCAACTGTCCACTAAGTGCTGGACAGTTGTGAATCACAGCTAGGCAAACGTTGGAGCCTCGTGGGCTCAAGAACACAGGTGAGGGAACACAGCGTGGGAGCCACGGGGCTCTGATCGACTAACTGGCTGTGTCCCCTTGAGCCTTCTCTGGGCTCGCAAAACACAAGTTGCCCCCCAGGAGCCTCGGGGCTCCTAATTAAAAATACGGGCTGGCTGGGAGCCTCTCGGACTTATTAAAAACGGAACTGGCCCCTCGAGTCTCTCGGGACTCGCACACCATCACCTGTGAGCCTCTCGGGGCTCGGACACAATGGCAGGCACGTTGGAGTCCCTCACGGGGGACTCGAAAGGAAGTGGTGCCCACGGAGCCTCTTGGCTCCCACAAAGAAATGCGGCAGACGTTGGAGCGGCCCTCTGCCAACTGGGGCCGCTCGAAGGATCAGGAGAACCCGCCCCGCACTCACCGGGTGTCTCGCTGACGGGGCGGCTCCTCTTCTCGCAGCGCGGGGCTCCTCTCTCCACTCGGGGAGCCTCGGGGACACGGCCGGCTGCTTTACTTCTTCTCCGCCTGGCCTTGTCCTGCTGCACTCTGCCTGACTTCCCCTGGGGCCGCCAATGGCAGCGCGGCCCTGGGGATACGGAGGCGGGACTTCCGGGTCGCACTAGGCAGCGACCCGGCAACGGTTCTCGATGCTCCTGGGCTGCGACGGTGATCACGGGTGGCCAATGCCGGGTGGGCACCGGCTTGTAAATAATTAAATACAACGGGGCAATGTCGGGTGGGCACCGGCTTCAATTAATAAAAATGGGCAAATGCGGCGTGGCAGCCGCTTGGCAGGAAAATAACAGCGCTCTGCGCGCTATGTCAATTACGGCACTCCGAGGCGCCAGAAGTCAGAGCTGGGTGAAAATAAAGCGCTCCTAGCGCTATAACCAAAATAGAGCGCTCCACAGCGCTAGCAGGCAAATAAGCGCTTCCAAGCGCTAGGCAGTAAAGATAAAGCGCTCCCAGCGCTAGGCAGCATGAAGGAAGCGCTCTTCAGCGCTAGGGGTAAAAGTAAAGCTCCAGCAAGGTCTGGAGGCAGGCAGGGGGCAAGGCTGGGCCCAGAGCCAGCACACTGGGTCTCCAGGCAGGGAGACAGGCCAAGTGGCGGTCCTCTGGCCCAGCAGCAGCAACAGCCCCCTCTGGCAAGGATCCTGGAAGAACAGAGAACAAATTGTAAGGAGACACAGCCCCTTCTTATACTGTGAAATCCTTTGTTTCAGGGTGCAGGGTGGGGGGAAACCAGTTGCAGCTGGCTTGGGAGTACCCTTGATGGCCCAACCACCCCTTTCATTCACTGGGGAGGCTTGGGTCATTAGACAAACCACAGGGGGGCGGAGCCAGCATTGTGTGGGGAAAAACCCAGCCCATCCAGGACCCAGGTGCACTCCTCCCACACATCACTCATGCTGATCTCCCACTCACCACCGGGCAGACCCATCCAGACTTCCTGGAGCCTGGCATGCCAGCCAGCTCCAGCCAATCACGCTCCAGCACCCTCACTGCACACATACATCAATGTCCAGAAGTAGCACTTCCCTTCTAGACACATACAATCCGCACATACCATTGCGCAGCATTCATTCTCACGAGTTCATACATACTAAACTCGAGCATGCACTCCCAACGCATCAGGAACTAACATGGACACACACATTCCCCATGCATTCCTATGGGAGGGCAGGCCAGCCATACTACACGCACGCACTTTACTCTGGGACACAGGGAAAAAGTGCGCAGAGACCCAAAAATCACTACACAGGGTCAAAAATAAAAGCAAAAAGGTTAGGGGTGAACCTGCCCTAAGGCCCAAGTCCAACAGTTAGTAAAAGCAGAATAGATTATATTCTCTTAAAAATAGAATATTGGTCATTTCTGGACGACATGGAAGTCATGGTTCGCCCCGAAAATGATCATAACCCTCTGTCACTTAGTCTAAGACTTCCTGGTTTCCCCGGCAGGCTTACCTCTGCTGTATATATAACGGGTGATGGCATTCTGACCAATGACAGAAGAAGGCTTAAATGGTCAAGGGTTGTAGAGAATCCCTCCCTCCTAGATGGCATAACAGAGGTAGTATCATCAACTCTGAGTGAAATTTTGAAAGTATCGCCTGCTGTGGCTGCCTTAGATCGGATCTGTGACCTACACGAACAGTGCTTTGGCAAACTTAAGGCCCTCCTAACCCTCCCATTAACACGAGGCAAGGTGAGGGCACAGGGTTGTCAAGAAAAATTGTATAATAAAAATTGCAGGGTCGCGCATAGCGACTTAATCATAGCTGTTAAATCTAGGATCACTAGTGACATAAAAGAGGCACGTCTAAGGTACAAAAAAGTTCAGTGGGAGGCGAAAAAAGAGTGGGACGAACGTCACTGGCTAGACCTCTTAGAGGCTTGCAGTTCCTCCAATCAGGTCAAATTTTGGGAACTAGTGAAGTGGGGGTAGAAACCCCGATTCACAAATCCCTGCTAACCATGTGTCTGTGGAAGAATGGGTTGAATTCTATTCCAGCCAGTTTTTGGATCCTGACTTAGAATCTAGTACCGGACAAGCCACGTGGGAAACTTCCCTCCCCACTCATAACCAAGTGTTAATGTTTACGCCCCTAGAAACTGAGTCTGCAATCCGCTTGGTCCAGCGTGGAAAAGCGCCAGGGATGGATTCCATCCCGGCTGACTTATTTAAAATCAATCTCCAACTCTGGGTCCCTTACATAACATCAGTAGCGAATGCTATCTCAAAGGGGGCACGGATCCCAGCTTCCTGGAAGGGGGCGGAAATCCTTCCCATCTTTAAGAAAGGGGACCGTTCGGTCCCGGGCAATTATCGCCCCATAAGCTTAATAGACTCCCTTCAAAAAATCATCGCTAGGATGGTCCTAGCTAGAGTCCAGGGCTGGATGGAGATGGAAAGCATTCTTTCTCCTATGCAGGCCGGCTTCAGATCAGGCACCAGCACCATCGATCAAGTATTCAGATTTACTCTGATATACTGGAAGGTGGTGCTGCTGGGCGGCGGATCCATCTATGCCGCCTTTGTAGATCTGAAGTCGGCCTTCGACCTTGTGCCTAGGATTAAACTGTGGGCTGTCCTAAAAAACCTGGGACTGCCGTCGGAATTGCTTGACCTGGTAGTAAGATTACATGAGGGCAACTTCGCTAGGGTAAGGTGGGGAGGTCAAGGGCAGGTGACGGACTGCTTCCCCGTAACCCGAGGCATCTGCCAGGGGTGTGTATTGGCACCCACGCTCTTTCTGTTGTTTATCGACCAAGTGGTGAAGTTCTTTGCCGATACCCCCACTGATGCCCCCTCACTGGGTGGGAGTAAGTTCCCCATGCTCATCTTTGCAGATGACACCCTGCTCCTCTCAAAGACCCGTAGTGGCCTGCAAACTGCATTAAATAGATTTGAGGAGTTCTGCTTGGTTAACGACTTGAAAATCAATGTTAGCAAGACCAAATTCATGGTCCTAACTAAAAGTCGCCCAATTAAAAGTTATGTGAGCATGAACGGAGTAAGTCTAGACAAGTAGAGGTCATGACCTATCTAGGAGTAACCTTGGACCACCGCCTCAGCTGGAAACTACAGGTTGACACACTTTACCTAAGATTTGCACGTCTTACTGGCTCTCTTCTGCAGGAGCAAAAAAGGTCCCTAACCAAACGGGTTAAACCCGCCCTCAGGATCTATGAAACTAAGATCAGCTCCGCAATTTTGTACGGGGCGGATCTCTGGGGGTTTATGGACTTATCATCTGTGGTTAGGGCTCAAAATAAATTTTTGCGAAAGTTGGTTGGACTTCTCCAATCCACTCCGACAAAACCACTTTGTTTGGATATGGGTTGTGCACCAATCAACGAGATGGCCCAATATCGGTTAGTAGCCCTGTGGAGACGCATGTGGACATCACCAGACTTAAGCCTCTTTGCTAGGGAATTAGAGAAAGTGAGATCGTCTTGGGGGTCCGATAACATACCCTGGTTGCGTGAAGTCAAAACAATTTTAGAAGACATGGGCTGTAATCAGCTGTGGGTCTCTCCGCAGTCTACTACCTTTCCCTCCAAGCAAGACTACAAAGCATTATACTGGGCCTGTGTTCGACAGGAGTCTGTTACTAGTTCAGATGCCACCAGTTTAACTGGTAGATTCCTGTCCCACAAATTAGACCCTTTCCTTGAGAACTATTGGGACCTTATAACCAAGACATTAGACAAAAAACGGTATCATCATTTTCGAGTCGGGTCCTTGCCTTTAAGGTCTTTCACTATGAAATGGTCCGCCCTTTCTAATGACCGTTGTCCTTGGTGTATCGACCATAAGGAGAGTGTTGGTCATTTTCTATTTGCATGCCCTGCCTATTATGCACCAAGAAACAAATGGTTAGACCCATCTGCCTCCTTCTCAAAGTACGAGGGAGTGTTGAGTCGCTGTGGGCACTACGTACCACCACCTCTGAGACAGTGGTTGTAGGTGTTGCTAAATTCCTGGGGTGGGCATGGGTTATTAGAGAAAAACAGCTACAGGCATCTTGATTTTTTGTTTTGTTTAATTTTTTAATTCTTTAATGAGTTTTTGTATATGTGGTCTTTATTACATTGTTTAATTCTTTCTTAATGATGATTTGTACTATGTAATTATGATGTTCTTAAACTCAGAACTGTATTTTATTATATTCTTTTAGTTGTCTTTTATGATGTAAAAATCGAAATAAAGACTTTAAAACCTGAAACCTGAGAGGGCGATTATGTTATCAACCGTTGATGCCCCAGGTCTGAACCCTGTTTGAAAAAAGGGCAGAAGGCCTTCAGTGCTGGCCCAATCTGATAGTTCCGCCAGAAGGGTGCTTGCGTAGGCCTTGCCCTCGATGTCCAGTAGGGCAATCATACAGTAGTTTTTTGGGTCAGATTTTGGCCCTTTCTTACATATTGGGTGCAACAATGACCCTCTCCAGGAGTCTGTAACGTCACCCAAAATCCTGCATTCGGCATATAGCTGGGTCAGATTATCCGTCCAGAAGTCTGTGTCTGCCCTGAAAAGGGAGCCATGCAGGCCGTTAGGACCCGATGCCTCATTGTGGCAAATCTTTTTTTAATATTGTGCGAACTAAGGTTTTACCTGGAGGAGCTCGGTCATCCAACGTTTTCAGTACGACTATAGTACTGTCTGCTTCTTCCCTCGCACTGAGGGAATTATTTAGAGAAGTTGTACTTTGATCCTCTTTATACAATGTTTTCACGTGAGCGGCCCTGGTACCTGCATCAAGTGAATACTCTCTGTTGGTGGCTCCTTGGATTAAATTATTTAAGTATCGCCAGAACTCTTGGGATTAGCATGGTCTCAGAAAATCGAAGATCTTCAGCCATTGCGCCTCTATGCATTCACATTTTGCGGCCCAGACCTGCTTCGAATGGCTTTTTGCAGCTTCTTTAAGTAGCCTTTTGGCGGATGCTGATCCAGTTTTCTGATAAGCCCTCAATTTGGCATTTACTTGTTTGGCACTCTCCTTGATTGCTGGGACGAATCCTAGAGTGTGTGATGCATCTAGGGGGTTCTGTGTATTGTGTATCTCCGAAGCAGTGAGGCTAATTTGTTGACAAACTGACCCCATTCATCCATAACTCCCCTGATGTTTGCGTCAAATTGCCAGCCTGCCACGTTTTTTCCCAATTATCGAACTTGTTAATTGGCGCTGGCCCCTTTTTGATTAATCTTAATGGTTTATGCAGTTCTTCCCTGTTGGGTGTCCCAATGCAACGTAGAATGTAACGTATATCTGCTGTAAGGTGTAACTGAATCAATAAGGCGGCATGATCACTTTCACTTCGTGGGTGCACTGTATAGTTTACCATGAGTTTTTGTATTCTCTTACTTAATTAAATGTAGTCTATTGTCGTTTGATTATTGTATGTGGGAGCAAAGAGTGCCCCTGGCTTGATCCTTAAAAACAGAGATTGTGCTGTTGTCATATTATAAGTCTGCATAAGGGCATTAAAAATTCCTGTGGGCCTGGAGTGGTTACTTTGTGTTGCAGTGTCCCCTATATTGTGTGTGTTGAAATCCCCAAGGATAATAGATTCCATAGATGTGAACTGTAAAAGCAGAGTTTCTATCTGATTTAGTAGCTGAGTCAGCTTGTCCTTGGCACCCGGCCCATGGGAATTATAGTAAACGTTAATTAAAAGGATTGAGAGTGGGCCGTTGACCGTGGAGAGGCCTTTCAGGGTACCCGTAGAAACATATTTGATGGTGTTTTTATTTCTGTGTATTTTCAGAGAGTACTTGATGTATATAGAAATCCCGCCTGAAGGTCTTCCGAATATATTGCTGTTGATAGCTGGCTTACAATATTCCGCGTAACCTCTTATTGGTATAGGTTTATTTGCCCATGTTTCTTGAGTGCAAATTAGGAGGGCACGTTCAAGAAATGCCAATGTCAATGGGTTTTGCACGAGCTTTGAAATCCCTGCGACGTTCCAGGTCTTGATATTTAATCTTTGAATGTTGACCATAGGATTTCTGTACTTGGTCAAGCCGTTTTTCGGAAGGTGCTGAACCTTAGATAACACGGTCTCCTTGCTTACAGGGGAGCTGGTATTAGGGGCTGGGATTTAAGGTCCGTGGGAGCCAAGACCAGTCCTTGCTGATGTTCCCTCTAATCGAGCAAGAGGGGATGCCCCCTCCCAAACATGTTGTTATTTTAATTAAGCTATTGTTAGTAATATTTATTTTTGGGCCGCTTTGGTACCATGGAGGATGGACTCAGCTGGTGGTACTTAGTGGATCAAGTCATTCATAAATGGCTTTTTCTGGTTATTCTGTTCTTGGGGGCCTTGCAGTTCCTTTAGGTTGTAGTGTAGTTCCTATCTTCCCAATAGGCTCTGCGCATTGGAATAATACCTACAGCAGTAAAGGCCTAGGCCAGACGTTAACTAGGTCTACTACTGTCGATACTAGACTTAAGTTTTGGGTTTGCCAGCGTAGCTCAGAGTTCGCTAGAAACTTTCTCGAATGTTCAGGAAAGAATTAACTCCCCTGATTAGACAAGAAGGGATTTAGTTTCTGACAACCATAGAACATGACAACTTTGCTCTCCCCTAATCAAGAGTGTATCTCCAGAGTCGTGTGAGCACAAGGCAATTATTTTACTCAGTCAGTACGTGCATTCTTAGTCTCATCAGATTGTAGAGAAAAGGAAGAGACGGGCGTGTTCAATAAAAAGGTGTTATTTATTGATCAGTCTCTTTTCTCGTACAAGAGAAATGGATCGATATTATTGCAATACTTATAGTTAAGTAAAGTGCATACATTAAAAGCAATAGTATAAAATAATACTGTAAAAACATTGATATGGTTTCTGAGCCATATGATGTTTTAAAATGATTAAAATATATTTACATACACATATACATTTGACTAAACGTACTCAACTGGTGTTTCTAAATACGCCTACCCCGTGTACCTGACCTAAGTCTAATGCGTGGGCGGGAATAGAAAGTTACAGTTTAAGTTAAGTTTGTTTTTGCCAAGTGAATAACTAAAGAATTCTCTGTGAGGGGTTATTCAGTTCTGTACCTGGAAGTTAGGATGAATGAGGAATGGTATCTCTTTCTCTGGTCTCGATATTCCAGGCTGCCTGCGAGGGCTGCCCGAAAGCGCCGGTGCTGGGTCTCTCGGCAAGAGATAGCAGCGCGTCTCTCAGCGCGTCAGGAAGGCGGGGCTGCTGCCAGCGGGGTCTGCTCTGCTTCTGGGCTTCGGCAAGTATGGCTGCTCCGTCTCGTCACCACGCGTGTGTTTGCATAGGGCAAGATCGGCAATATTTATACCTTAAAGGTGCCGAGATTGACGTAAGGATGGACATAGATACGTCAATAAAGATGTCATACGACTTGCTCGTTAGCACATTCTTTTACTGAAGTTCTCTGTGAAATCAAAACAATGGCCGCACGGATTTTCCAGGTTGTCATAGGTTTGATTTGTTATGAGAACATCGTATGCCTTATCAGGGACTGGAGGAATGTCGCTTGTCTAATTAGATCTCAAGCGTTATGACCTAATCAGATAACACGTTCCTGTGCCGTAGTGTGACTGCGTCAGATAACGGTATCTGCATCATGGGGGCTTTTCTTGCCTCATGGGCTGACTGTTAGTTAACTTGATAGTTAGTTTAACCAGAATAGGGTCAGGAATAGGGGGATCGATTCAGAACCTATAGGAATACATGACACCCACTCCACGCTAACTATGGTCATATTTACTAATCTATGCATAGTATAACATAGTACAACATACTATAGAGTATAGTGTATACCTCACCACCCCAAAATACATAAATGCATTTTGAAATTTTCAAATATACTGAAAAATTGCAGTCATATATATTGTATGCACTTAAGCTATGAATTAAACGCTAAAGTAAACACGCATTTGTAGACATTATTGCTTATTTGGTATATGAGAAATACACATGAAATGGCTCTTAATATGGCTATACAGAAAGAAAGGTCGAGACCATTTCATCACATAATAAAATATTTGTGAACATACCATCGGGCAACTAAAGTTTATAAAGTATCTAAAAATAGAAATCTTAGTTCTCTAGGAATAGTTTCTTACTTTAAGCAGAAGATAAGTGTCCCGAAAATTTTGTAAAAAATAATTTGGGGCTGCTAAAAAATTGTTGTCCGTAAACTGGTGGGAAAAATTGTTCATGTGACTTTATTTTCAAAGTTGAAGGCCGAATTCAGGGAACGCCGTGTGCGAGCTTGCTCAAAAGTCTCTATTTCTGTTCTGGAGAGAACATCATATCATTAAGGCTTTCGAAAAAACTGTCAACAGCTTCATGGGAAAGTTCCACTAAGTCGGAAATAGGTGTAACCATGCATTCGTGCGCATGATTGTCTCCATTGACATTCTGATTCGCATTGCTGACAGAAGGTCGTACCTGATTAATGCTGCTTTCATCTTGAACTTCACTACTCTTCAATCGTAGTGGTGAAGACTCCACGAATGCCGTCATCAGGATTGGCAGCCTTTGAGGGCAGCACAAAGCGTGAACCTTGGTAGGAACCAACAATGTATCTGCATCCACTGGTGCATCCGATTGTAGCGTCAGACAGGTGTCTAACACGCATTCTTCTCCGCATAGCAGACATCTCAATACAGGTAAAACACATCTTTGCCACATTGGTCGAAATGATAGAAACCAAGTCATGTTCAGGTCTCTAAGCCGGGATAGTCCCAGGATTTTTGATATCCGGTCCCGGTATCCAATGGCTAGGATTGTATCTTCCATTGTCGCGAGAGTTTGATCTGTGACATGGGTTGCCATAATGAAAAATAAGGACTAAGAATAGGATTCCTGCAATTAGTCCCAGGATCAGGGGAAGTCCGCCAAAAATCGAATGGACGAAATCTGGAAAAATACCCAGTATGGCTTTGAATGGTGTTAATGCCATCGAAAATACTGTCTTAAATACCTTTGAGACCCCAGTGGTATCAGAAATATTTAAGATTTCGCTCAGGATTTCCGCGAAATGTACGGGGGAATTAGTCGATAATAATGTATGTATCTCTGCAGTCGTCCTTGCGACTTGTAGATCATACGTTTCTTTTGATGACGTGAGCCTTGTAGGCGTCTGAAGAAGCACTGTTTTCATTCTGCTTAAAGTATCTATTCGAATAGAAGTAATTTTCAAACTGGGCCATGCCCTTGCCTCCCTGTCTGGAAAGGAGCTGGGGAACAAAGAACGTCCACAGCACTTGACCTTCGCAGTCGTAGTGACTAGATAAGGAGTCCCGGGCATAAGACTACAACATTTGCGGTCTACAATAAGAATGTAACTCCCATTATAGAGTCTTTGAAAGAATGGTTCTATTTCGGTTGCAGGTGCGCCTTGCTGGTGACATGAAAGGTTGTATGAATTCCCTTCACAGGCTCCATGCAAACTAATTCCGTTACACAGAAGCGTGTCGCTTAGTGACATAGCACAATTGTTGCCACTAAGAAACACTTTCTGTCCTTTATTACTGACACATGCATGCGAATAGGGCAGGTTCCAAGTTGTTTTAAGGTACCCCTTTCCCAATTTCTCGTACATGCCAGCCTGTATATATTTTTGGCAGTATTGAAACCTGAAGGTTGAGATTGGAATATTTATGATTCCGTGGATTATCCATTCACTGACAGGTCGTTCTGACATTGTCATTGGTAATCTTTCTAGGTTTTCAATGCTCAAGATTGTATAATCAGCACCCTTTTGCGCCATACCGATTTGTCTATCAGTAAGGTTAAAGATTTGGAATAGTGACGTTGTGTTGATTAAACGCCAAGGCACATAGCCTGAACGCAGATTTTGTAACGTCCAGCCAAGCTGTACAATAGAACGCAATTGTGACTGACCATGTTGTAATAACAGTAAGTCTTGCGATAATATATCGATTGCTGACGACACAATGCTGTCCAAAGAAAAAATTCTGGAGGACAGAGTCATTAACCCATTGTCCACTACAGAAAGTGATTTTTCCAAATTAATACGGTCAATTTCCCGTATTCTCTCTGCTGTTTCAATTTGATTAACCTTCCAGGCCTCATTGTATGCTGCATATACAGAGGCTGCTATGAAACGCTTTTGACGCTGTTTGCGTGGTCCCATTATGAAATCACGCAAGTCAGCACCATCAGTAAGTAAAGTTAGGTGTTGCTTAATTTCAGGCAGTGTGGAAGTTTGTAGCCACTGAAGGCATAATTTGCCCACACTGTAGGTTGTTATTATCCCTGGGTGATGTCTTTGGGGATATCTAGGGTCTGGCCTGGTCATTTTGAACCCCTGTGTTTTATTCAGGAATCTGTCTTGACAGTTATTTGTATCTGTGGGCCAGATCAACCATTGTTTCCAATTAGGATGTGTTCTGTTTTGGTTTAATATATGGTTTACGTCTATCTCTTCATCTGTATCAGAGCTATTGCTAAACATTGTTGGCTTTGGAATAGACGGTTTATTTAAATCTTTGATTTTGGCTAGGCCAAGACAGGTGGTTTGTTGAACAGTGTCATTTAAAAATATCATTTGTTCTGGGATCATGCAAGCTCTAAACAAAGCTTCTAAACCCTGTACTTGCCATTCTTTTGTACCCCAAACACTTTTCAAATCAACAGTTTTGTCCCAATAATTAAATCCTAAAGTATTCTTTTCTTCGAAGAATGAATCTGAATATATCAACTTTGTGTTGGTTATCATGGTTTTCATCCCTGTCTTGTTTGACAATTTATAATAAAATGTTTCAGCATTACTTGTGTTAAAACCTGAAAAATATGAATATTTGTCGTAAACAGTTCTTGAGCTCCCTTTTGGAGGTGTTGCACAATGTTCCCATTGATTATAATTTAAAACATTTCTAGGTTGTGCAGATTTATGTAAAAAATGGTTACCATAGTGGTTATAGCAATACATACTATCATAATTTGTAGAACCTTGCAAATAATCATGTTTTGTAAATTTAGCAGACATTACTAAGTCAGACATCATGTTATTAATGCTTTCGAAGTCCCAATCATCAGCAAATGAGTTTGGTTTTGCAAAGTCACTCAAGGAGATCTTGATTTGGTGTGGATATTTCAGGATCTCGACCGGACCATAAATTTCATAGTCAGTGTTGTCCCAGGCTACCCCACCAGGTATAGGATTGGCTGTGAAGTTGGCTGAAGAAAGTTCTCTTTTCTCGACGTGTGAAGATGTGTGTGGTTTGAGGACCAAGTTGATGTTCTGACTTGCTGTGTCCATTTTAGCATATTTTCCCTCAATGAAGCGTCCCAAAGTTAATACCATGATGAGCCAAACTATGAGGATAAATGCACCAAAACCCACCCAAAATTCAATCCATGGAGAAATCAGATATGTTTCTTTCAGTTGGTTCAAAAGTTCCTTAGCTTTGTCTTTAAAGGATTTTGATGATGGCTGTGTCTTTGATTCACTGAGGCTTTCAGAGGAATCATCGAAGTTGATGAAGTAGCCGGATGCAGTTCTGTCAATTGTTCCAATTGCTTCAGGAATTTTGTTTCTTGCATTTTCACTTGGTACTTCATTATAGATTGGTGTGTCTCTGCTAAATGTTTTTATTTGGGTTTTCAGAGGTCTGAGTTCTATTGCATCGTTGTATAGTCCTTGTTGTTCTTCTGTAGGCGTTTCGAATGTGATGAGCCTCTTTGTTAGGACCTCTGTACTGGTAGCAAACCTTGGTGTTCTGCTACTTATTGAGAGTCCACTTGGCCTACTGTTTGTTATCGGCCACATGTTGTGGTTTTACCAGGTCGATGGATACAACTCGGTTCTCCTTTTTACCAGCAAGTGGCGGTAGTACAACTGATCTTGTCCCGTTGACAGACAAGACAGGAACTGCTTTTCTGTAAGAAGGCCCAAATTCCTTCTTTACCGCGATCTTCTCCCTGACTAGATCCCCGACTTTTGGAATCCAGACAGGTCTTGCTGGGACAGGTGGTGATTCTTCAGTGGTTGTTGGCTGTTGTTTCAACTGTATGTTGCTCAGGTCTTTTCTTGTTTTGTTTAAGTCCTGCAAAATAGCCAAACGGTCTTTGACATCAAAGCTTTTTTCTTTAACCACTGAAGTCTGACTGTCGAGGTCAGAGATAATCATTCTAGTTCCAAATAATAATTCGTACGGACTGAATCCCTTCAGAGAATTTCTTGGCAAGTTATTTAGACTACGTTGGACACTTATTAGATGTTTGACCCACCCAGCTCCCGAACCTAATATCTTTGCCGTTATAGATTGCTTTATGTCACGGTTTTTTCTTTCAACAATTCCGTTCCCCTCAGGGTGAAATGGACAAGAGTACCGCAATTGCACGCCCATGCTGACCATGGCCTCCTTATAAGCCCGAGAGCTAAAAGCAGGACCATTGTCCGAATGCAGCATGCCAATTGCGTATGTGCCGATAAAGACTCGCAAATCTTTTATAACAGTTCTGGCGTCAGCCGTTGGCTGGGGCCACGTCCATATGAATCTCGTGCATGAATCCACTGCGACCAAGATATATTTATAGTTACCATCCCTCTGTAAGGGACCGCAGTGGTCTAGATAAACACAGGCTAATGGTTTATCCGAGATTAGAAGGGGCGTCTGAGCTGGACGTCTCACCGTTGATACTTTCATTTTTTGACATATTTCACATGCTAGAACATAGTTCCTCGTTTGTCTTCTCATTTGTGGCCACCAGTATCTCTGTTTTAATAATGATACTGTGGCTGAGACGCCAGCATGAATAGAAGCAAGCCCTTCGTGTGCCGCTATCATTAGTCCTAACCTATGTTTCATGTTTGGAATTGCCCTATCCCCCACTCCAGGGATTCGAGCAAAAGGAACATTGTTTGCATCAGTTATGTATGAGTATTTTACTGGAAAGCCTTTAGGGAGTGGTTCTATCGAATCCTTTTCTGAAGCGCTGACAGCTTGTAATATTTCGCTGTCTATTTTTGTTTTTGACCGGGTGACGGCAGCTACGGAAGCCGTTTGCACAGCTGCCTTCGCGGCCTCATCAGCCAATGAATTCCCTGCAACGTGAACGCCATCACGTTGATGACTCAGCGTATGTATCACGTGAGTCTTTGGTAGTTCTTTTTGCAGAAGAACTACTTGTTCCCATAGCATTTTATGCTTGATTGTGCCACCTTTCGCATCCTTGAAACCGTTCTGAAGCCAGATCTGCAAGTATTCATTGTAAGACTGAACGCAATAATACGAATCACACACTATGAGTGTGGGGAATTCTCGATCGGTATTTTCAAGCGCCATCTTGAATGCTAGTAGTTCAGCTCGCTGAGCTGTACAATCTCCTAGGGATTGTGTTTTAGTAAGGGTTGGTTTAAATTTCCCTTCGTGCCAACGACCTTTAACAATCGCGCACGCAGCACTGTAAGCTTGTTTACCCCCTACTGCGGGTTGTGCTGATCCGTCTGTATATATTATACAGCCGTAGTGATCTAGAGGCAGAATTTCGGTTGGCGGAGGACATTCAAATTCATATTGGAGAAATTCTTGTGTTTTTAAGTAAGGATCAAATTCGTACACCACGTCTGTTGCAGCAAGAGAGTTAGCCCATTGTATCCATCTCGGATGGAGTGCTTTAGCATTTGGAATGCTTGCCTTTGTTACCGCCTCTAAGGCTGGTATTGGTGTCACGATTACTATTCGTTTACCTTGTGCCAGGGCTCGTTCTTTTGCTATAGCTGTCTGTGTTGCTGTAAGAATTTTTTCCGTTGGGCTAAATTTCATTTCAGCCTTAGTGTACAAGTGTGATTTGAATGCAATTGGTACCTTTTCTCCCTCATTGGAGGTCAGGTATGTGAATCCGCATCTCCCTGGGATGACTCGAATCACAAGATTGCGTGTGTTATCACGTGTTTCTAATTTTGTTTTAATTAGCATGTCTGTTTGTAAGGATCTCAAAATTTCTGTGTGTGTTTGAGTCCAATTGGATCTTTTAAAGTCTGGTTTAATTAGATCATAAAGGGGTTTGACCCTTTCTGCGTAATTTGCAATGTATGTTCTTCCGAAATTTAGGAAGCCTAGAATTGACTGTAGGTTTTTTAGTGTTTTAGGAGCTTGGATTACGGCACATTTCTCTAGGAAATTGTCTGCCAGGCTTTTACCTTCACTTGATAACTCATATCCTAAGAACAGGACTGTCAGATGGGCAATTCTGGACTTTTTAAAGTTGAATTTGTAACCCTCTGCTGCGAACCCAAGTATTATGGTGTTCACTCTTTTCAAGTGAGTATCCAAGTCATCATCTGTTAAGTAAATGTCATCGACATAAGATAATGCTTCATTATCATATAATTGTAGTAATTCTGTTACTCTCGCTGAGAATACCCCCGGGCTGTTCTTGTACCCCTGGGCTAACCGACAAAATTGCTTTTGAGTGCCATTTACTGAGAATGCAGTTAAATATCTGCTCTCTGGTGCTATGTTTTGACAAAAGAATCCATTGGAGATGTCCAAGGTTGTTTTGTATTTTTTGCACACTATGTTATTCATTAGTGCAGCACTGTGTGAGTTTTGCACTGCAAAGGTTTTGCAACATGTGTTAAGGTGTCGGTAATCCAAAACTAGACGATATGAATTGTCTGGTTTGGAGACCGGAAACAAAGGATTGTTCATTTGTGAGGTGCAAGTTTCAATCACCCCCTGGTATTCTAGCTGATCTAGTATTTCATTTACCTGTTTTTTAGCTTCTTGCTTAATTGGGTACTGCCTTTGTGCAGTAGGTTGTGATTTTAACTGGATTTTGTGAGGAGGAGAATCCTCATCCCATCCTACATGATTTTTATATAAAGCAGGTGCTAAGGCCACTGCCCACTTTCTAGCAAGTGTGTATTTTTTATGAATCGGGATTTGATTCGAGAAGGCAGGCATAATTACTTCTTCGCCATGAGGGCACTCCCTGACAAACTCTGGTGGCCAGTCTTTTTCAGCTAGAAGGATGTCATAGCCCTTGGAGAGGTAATCCCAAAATAGTCCCCTTATTTTCCTAGTCTTATCTCCCTCTATACGTAATGTTATCTCGTATATCTTGTGGGGTTTGCTAACTCTGGTGTCTGCAGTTTCCACTTGAAGATATTCATTCGTGTCCACTGTCTCCAGATGATTCATAAGGACTTTGCGAGCTATGCTCACTTCTGCTGCGCTGTCTAGCATTGTCTGAGCCCACTCTCCGTTTTTCAGTTGTGTCCTCAGTATTCTCGGCATTGTTAACTACCTTGATACTGGCTACCTTCTTTTTTGGAAATTGCAGGTTCCTTGTCTTTGGACTTGGCGTGCTCTTCTCTTTGTTCTGATCGTCCTCTTCTTTCCGATTTCTGCGAGGAAGTCTGAAAAGATTGAGAGGGACGTGTATCAATGTCTTGATATCTTTCAGGTTTTTTAATATTATCCCTATTTCTAAGGTTATATCTTTTCCCAGAGGGGTCACTCTGGGGTGACCTGTGTCTCTGGTTCGGAGATTTCTCCCTTCGCCTAGGAGACCTTCCTCGGGACTGGAATTTCTTTTCTTTTGGATTGGATTGTTTGTTTCCATCCCAGTTCTTTTTTGGTGAATTATTATTACAAAATATTTTTTCTGGACTTTCAGTCAGTTGCGGTTTTACTGGTATTCCACCTAAACTATCTCTACCTAGTTCTTAATAAGATTTTTCTATGATTCTGGCAATTTCAGCTGGTTGGTCTGCTATATCTGTCTCTTTTAACCTCTGGCGGATCGCCACGTTTGCTGCTTCACCTTTTATATTGGCTAATAATATAGCCGAGACCTGCTTGAAGTCTTTCAGTAATTTCATACCAAGAGTTAAAGCTGGTTCTGGACCGTATTCATCTTGAATTTGTTTTAGCACATCTGGTATTACCGAAATGGATGGAACACCGTGCGTTTTTGTGTAGATTGAAGCAAAGACTGTACCCCAAGTATCACAGTCCTCTATGTGTGGTGCGATTCCCATTGGGAGACATATAGTCAGAATCCTGTGTTTTTCTAGCGGGGTGGTGTCAGGAAACACCGCCTCTATTTGGGTGATTTTCTGTGCCAACCAGAATGGTATCTGTTCCCGTTTAGCCGGAACTTTACCTAGGCAGGATTGGATGTTCTGTGGTGTGATTTTATTTGTGTTCCCCTGGTGAGGGGTCAGCTGTGGAAGTTTAATCGCTGGCTGAATTGTTGAAGTCCGCATTACATACTGGACTAATTGTCTATGAATTTTTAGTAATTGTTTTAGCTGTATTAACAGCTCTCCAGTAGACATTCCTTCGATGTCTGGGTGTGGTGTGTATCCGGCTAAGACCGGCCACGTTGCTCCTGGTCTACCTAAAGGACCGAGCCTGGTGATGTGATTATTATGTATTAGGGCGCCATCAAATAAGAGCAAATGCTCTTGGAATTTGAGTGGTACTTCCACCTCCTCGAAAGGAGTGTAAATGTCGGGTGGAACCTCTATTTTGTAATAGTGGAAGTACTTTGTTACAGCATTTGCTGCTGGAAAATGTATCCATGTATAGTATACCTCTGTCTGCCGATATTCGTGTGCCTCAATTACGAATATGACTGTGCCACCTCTAGGTGTCAGTCCATTTTCTATAAGTTTTAAGGTTATAGATTTCCTTTTGCTGACCGGAATGAGTATTATATCCGCGTCTGCATCCTTTAGTGCAGTATCTGCTGCTGCTATTTCAGCTGCTAATCTAACTGCCTCTCTTTCTTCATCCCTTTCTGACATTTTACTGTCAGGATGGTTATTTTGTTTGTTTGCAGATCAGGTTTCTTATGGAACAAAGATTAGATGCACAATATTTTGGAACAGTGTATCCTTCAACGTTGACTAAACCAAGAACCTTACATAGGAGTTCTTGGAGGATATTACCTTTCACCCACTCCAGACGTCTTTGGAGTATTTGGGAAAAGGGGTCTGAGTGAGAAAGCACGACTGAGTTACTCTAAATGTCTTACGTTAGTTTTATCACCCTTTCCAAACGCGTTGGGCGCCATGTAGTGTAGTTCCTATCTTCCCAATAGGCTCTGCGCATTGGAATAATACCTACAGCAGTAAAGGCCTAGGCCAGACGTTAACTAGGTCTACTACTGTCGATACTAGACTTAAGTTTTGGGTTTGCCAGCGTAGCTCAGAGTTCGCTAGAAACTTTCTCGAATGTTCAGGAAAGAATTAACTCCCCTGATTAGACAAGAAGGGATTTAGTTTCTGACAACCATAGAACATGACAACTTTGCTCTCCCCTAATCAAGAGTGTATCTCCAGAGTCGTGTGAGCACAAGGCAATTATTTTACTCAGTCAGTACGTGCATTCTTAGTCTCATCAGATTGTAGAGAAAAGGAAGAGACGGGCGTGTTCAATAAAAAGGTGTTATTTATTGATCAGTCTCTTTTCTCGTACAAGAGAAATTGATCGATATTATTGCAATACTTATAGTTAAGTAAAGTGCATACATTAAAAGTAATAGTATAAAATAATACTGTAAAAACATTGATATGGTTTCTGAGCCATATGATGTTTTAAAATGATTAAAATATATTTACATACACATATACATTTGACTAAACGTACTCAACTGGTGTTTCTAAATACGCCTACCCCGTGTACCTGACCTAAGTCTAATGCGTGGGCGGGAATAGAAAGTTACAGTTTAAGTTAAGTTTGTTTTTGCCAAGTGAATAACTAAAGAATTCTCTGTGAGGGGTTATTCAGTTCTGTACCTGGAAGTTAGGATGAATGAGGAATGGTATCTCTTTCTCTGGTCTCGATATTCCAGGCTGCCTGCGAGGGCTGCCCGAAAGCGCCGGTGCTGGGTCTCTCGGCAAGAGATAGCAGCGCGTCTCTCAGCGCGTCAGGAAGGCGGGGCTGCTGCCAGCGGGGTCTGCTCTGCTTCTGGGCTTCGGCAAGTATGGCTGCTCCGTCTCGTCACCACGCGTGTGTTTGCATAGGGCAAGATCGGCAATATTTATACCTTAAAGGTGCCGAGATTGACGTAAGGATGGACATAGATACGTCAATAAAGATGTCATACGACTTGCTCGTTAGCACATTCTTTTACTGAAGTTCTCTGTGAAATCAAAACAATGGCCGCACGGATTTTCCAGGTTGTCATAGGTTTGATTTGTTATGAGAACGTTGTATGCCTTATCAGGGGCTGGAGGAATGTCGCTTGTCTAATTAGATCTCAAGCGTTATGACCTAATCAGATAACACGTTCCTGTGCCGTAGTGTGACTGCGTCAGATAACGGTATCTGCATCATGGGGGCTTTTCTTGCCTCATGGGCTGACTGTTAGTTAACTTGATAGTTAGTTTAACCAGAATAGGGTCAGGAATAGGGGGATCGATTCAGAACCTATAGGAATACATGACAAGGTCATTAATTTTCAAGATCGTAGATATTTTATTTCAGGCTGGGTCATGATTTTTATGCCCAGTTTTCCAATTGCTTGTTGTTTCCTTTCAGGGCCTCTGCCATGGGCAGATTGGTGAAGATTAGCTCTGTTGTCTCATTGATCTCACTTGGTCCTGAGGTAAGAAAAGACACACTCTCAATATCAGTTGTGTTTATCTTTTCTAGACCCGGAAAGTTTGCGCGGAGTTTCAGGAGATTGCTGCAATTGAGAATATCCCACTTCCCCAGTGAGACATATTCAGGATACAGCAATATTGGAAGTATTGGATCTATTGTTGGTTTTCCCCAACAAGCCACTGGAGGGAGCTCACGAGTCGCGACAGAAACGCCAGAACGCTATCTTTACCGAAGTGAGACGGACGCTGAGGCTGCCGCTCCTACCCACCGCGCTCGTCAAGGAGTCAAGGAGCATGGAACTACGGATCACGGACCCACGGACTTGCCGGAGCACGAGGGCACGAGGGGCACGAGGCAGCAGCCGGTCTTAATCCGCCTCAATCTGCCTGCTGGTCCGACCGCGGCTGTTAGCCCGACTGCGACCGTGACTGGACCTACGTGCCGGCTCGGAGACACGGTAATCCACGAGCGGGGTAGGAGCAGGGTGCAGGGGGCAGGCGGGCGGGCGTGAGAGCAGGTGTGCGCACCCCCCAAGCGCCGAGTCAGCAGCATCGCCACCACCATCGCCACCACTCATCGCCCCCGCGTGCCTCGGGACAGGAGCAGAAGCAAGGAGCAAGGTGCTGTAGGCGGTGTCAGCACTGCCACAAGTTGCCATAAGCGCTGTGATAACAACACCGCCACCGCCAAAGGTGGGGCAGTCACCTTGGTCTCCTCACTGCCCCCCGCTGATGCGCCACTGGCAGGTGTGAGCGCTGCACCCTGAGCCCCGAGCGCTGCATTAACAATACCGCCACAACACCGCCTCAGCTACCCTTGCTGGCCCTCCGAGCACCTCGCCGACAAGGAGCCAAAAGCAACAAGGTCAGCGAACTGAAGAACCGAGAGCCGGCCCACCTCCGGGGGGAGCGAGGAACAGGTGCTGGTGCAGGAGCCGGAGGGCAAGTGGACTTGGGCACCATTGAGCCTACACCAAGGCCGCAAGACAGCAAGTTAGCAAGACAGCAAGCCTCAGCCGTGGGCCAGGGGGGGAGTGCACGCAAAGCCAGATCTCCAGCACCTGGCCAGCCCTAACGGGACAGGGATAGCAGGCAGCTTTTCAGCTTCTCAGCGGGTCAAGTAACAGCGGCAGGGGGAACTTTACCCGCTCTACACGGCGACCCCCCTTTTATTGGAGAACACGCTGCTCACGGCTGCCCATACACCACCCCTCTAACCCTTACCACACCATCACAGCGAACACTTCGTACCAGGAAAAAACAACAGTGAAAACAGGGAAAAACAATGAGGACTAGAAACTCTACCTTACTGCAGGCACAGGAAAAGCCTCGCCCCCACAGATCAGCCAGGAGACGGAAGGCAAAACTTTTCTACCCCCTGGGAGCGGGGGGTTTCTACCCCGGGCCTGGGCTTTCGGAGGGGGGACTCTCGGGATCACCTGGTGCTACCGGAGCAACGCCAACGTCCCCAGGTTTACCAACTGCATTCCCAGCGCTGACATTGATCTCATCATCGTCGCAAGCAGGGCAAGATGGGAGGTGCTATAACCCAGTCAACTTACCTCCCCGTCCCGGGGCCAACGTCTCCCCAGGAAACAGAGACATAAGAAGCTTCTTATGCCCCCTGGTAACAAGTTCAGCCGAACCATCCAGGCCGCCAAGCCGCACACCGCCCAATAAAGTACCGGAGGACGGTCTATCCCCCAGCCCCACCGCCACCCGGGCTCCAGGAATACCCCTATCACCAATAATAACTATGCTACAGGGCGGAAAATCCCTCAATTTAGAGGTATCGGACAGGGTCGCACCCAGATTCGATCGCTAATGTTATTGTGGAATAATATACTTGTTGTTAATATATTAAGGCTTTCACAAATAGGGTATCTTTGTAACATACCCGTGTAGATTAGTATACTCATTGCTAATTGAGTAGGTTTTATAGTTAGAGAATATTTGCAAAACTTCTGTGCCTTAGTTTAGCACAATATTGGATTGGAGGTATGTGTACTCTATGTTAGAATGAGATATAAATAGGAACTTATGCTGGAACATACAGTTTTCTGGTCTCATCAGGTCCCACTGGTATGCATTCACTCTACGCCTGCATTTGTACGTGATATCTCAAGCCAGCAAAGTGCTACTAAAAGAGAGAAGAACAATAACTTTTCTAATGTGAGTAATAAGAAAATAAATTGTTAGGTGCCTTAAATAAACTTTGGGGAGAGTTGTTAGCTGATAACTCTTTTTGGTTCTGACATTGGACCTTAATAGTTTGACTACTTTTGTCCATTTTGTAATGTTTGGATAGAATGCCTTATATTAACTATCTAGGAAACAAAGGTTGCTTTGGTCATAGTTTTCCGACAAGGAAGTATTAAAGATGGATGATCATATGTGCTTGAAATCTTTGTCAATTGTCAATATGTAGTGTTACAAGCGATGTGTGGTGTTTCAATGGATAAGTTCCTAACAGCAAAGGGTCACCAATGGTGTTTTAACATTTTGTTGTAATATATGTGTCAACTCATGTTTTATGTGGGTAGTGTGAGCCATTGTATGTTTTTATGTGAATTTAAATTTACACATGCTGGCTTTTATATCAATTTTGATGTTGTATGTATGTGTATACATATATGTATTATTTGTTTACAGCCCTGATGAAGTCCCTGTTAGGGATGCAATGCATTGGCTGGGCTGCCATTGAATTTTGAAAATAATAAAGAAAAAGTTTGCTTTGAAATATCATGCATTGGCTCCTGCATTATATTGAAATCTATGGGAAGAATATTGGAGTTGAATGATCACTACATCAAGCCCAATTTAGAGTAATACTCACTTGGCTTCAACAAACAATTATTGTGCATTGACCGGACCTGAAAGAAGAAGTTGCAAGATTGGAATAAGAATTTGGACTGACATTGTATTAAGTTAATTTAAATAAAAAAAATGGTTGGACTTCCTAAGCACTCCCATTTTACGTATATTTGTTTATGTGAATTTATGGTTTCTGAGAAGTAGAAGGTTGAGTGCAATTGTATTTTTACTATGGAAACAACGCATGTGCGGCCGGGTAGAGCCAATACTGCTCTTGTGGGATGTAATTGTATTTTACTAAACAAACAAAGAAGGGGAGGAAGAGGTCAGGTTTACTGTGGACTCAACCTCCTGTCTAAATATACATAACCAAAGAAAGTCTGCCTGTAGGTTTGTTCTCACTATCCTTTCAGGATACTAATTTATGGGAAGCACTGGGTTTCTTAAAATAACCCTCACCCACCAAAAGGTCCCTTGGTGGTATGCTTCATCATCGGGTTCTTCCCGCCCCACTGCGGGACGAGCGTGCTACGACAAACGAATACGTGGGAGCACTTTGTGAGGTGTGGGCTATATAGTGATGTGAGAGTGGAAGGGTCAGAATGTGAATTAGTGTGGCTCACTGGTGGAGTAGTGTGGCTCACTGGTTAGAGGCGGCAGGCCCGAGAGCAGAAGTCAGCCTGGGACCAGGGTTCAATTCCCGACGCGGCAGGGTCGTGGACCTTGGTCAGCGGACTCGATAATTCTCGCTTCGGTGCTTACTCTAATCAGGGGTTCCACTCGGCAACTCTGGGCATTAGCTTGCCTAATCTCCACAACGGCCCCACCAATTCCGGGGATGCCTGACTCCACCTTGGGGACTCCCAGCAAGGGACCATCCCACAGGGAAAGCCAGGACGGGTTCCCCAGAGTTATACAGCGCCGGGACGCCCCGTTGCTGGGGCAGCTGTGCGCTTTACAAGTATACTACATTTACATTTATATTTACATTAAAAAAATACCTGGCCATGTGGAACCTAACCTTTATTAAATCCTGTGGCTGGTATTGTTAAAAGGCAGTGGCGTCACTGGGGTTGGTGTCACCCGGTGCGGGTAACTCATGGTGTCACCCCCTCACGACTTACCGCATGGACCACCTCTGTCGGAAATGTACGGCGCTAGGTACTGTCTTACTCCCTCTAGCTCCCTTTCTCTGTCTAGCTCCCTCGCTCTGTCTTACTCCCTCTAGCTCCCTCTGGTTCCCTCTTTCTCTGTCTTACTCCCTCTAGCTCCCTCTGTCTCTGTCTTACTCCCTCTAGCTCCCTCTCCCTCTGTCTTACTCCCTCTAGCTCCCTCTCTCTGTCTTGCTCCCTCTAGCTCCCTCTCTTACTCCTTCTTGCTCCCTCTCTCTCTGTCTTACTCCCTCTAGCTCCCTCTCCCTCTGTCTTACTCCCTCTAGCTCCCTCTCTCTGTCTTGCTCCCTCTAGCTCCGTCTCTTACTCCTTCTTGCTCCCTCTCTCTCTCTGTCTTACTCCCTCTAGCTCCCTCTCTCTCTGTCTTAATCCCTCTAGCTCCGTCTTACTCCCTCTAGCTCCCTCTCTCTATTACTCCCTCTAGCTCCCTCTCTCTCTGTCTTGCTCCCTCTAGCTCCCTCTCTCTTTTACTCCCTCTAGCTCCCTCTCTCTCTGTCTTGCTCCCTCTAGCTCCTTCTCTCTGTCTTACTCCCTCTAGCTTCCTTTCTCTCTCCCTTACTCCCTCTAGCCCCCTCTCTCTTACTCCCTCTAGCTCCCTCTCTCTCTCTTACTCCCTCTAGCCCCCTCTCTCTCTGTCTTGCTCCCTCTAGCTCTCTCTCTCTCTGTCTTACTCCCTCTAGCTCCCTCTCACTCTGTGTTGCTCCCTCTAGCTCCCTCTCTCTCTCTTTTACTCCCTCTAGCGCCCTCTCTCTGTCTAGCACCCTCTAGCTCACTCTCTCTCTGACTTACTCCCTCTAGCTCCCTCTCTCTGTCTAGCTCCCTCTCTGTCTTGCTCCCTCTAGCTCCCTCTGTCTCCCTCTCTCTGTCTTACTCCCTCTAGCTCCCTCTCTCTCTCTTTTACTCCCTCTAGCTCCCTCTCTCTGTCTAGTGCCCTCTAGCTCACTCTCTCTCTGTCTTACTCCCTCTAGCTCCCTATCTCTGTCTAGATCCCTCTCTCTCTATCTTGCTCCCTCTAGCGCCCTCTGTCTCCCTCTCTCTGTCTTACTCCCTCTAGCTCCCTCTCTCTCTCTGTCTTACTCCCTCTAGCTCCCTCTCTCTCTGTCTTACTCCCTCTAGCTCCCTTTCTCTGTCTAGCTCCCTCTAGCTCCCTCTCTCTGTCTTACTCCCTCTAGCTCCCTCTGGTTCCCTCTCTCTCTGTCTTACTCCCTCTAGCTCCCTCTCTCTCTGTCTTACTCTCTCTAGCTCACTCTCCCTCTGTATTACTCCCTCTAGCTCCCTCTCTCTGTCTTGTTCCCTCCAGCTCCCTCTCTTACTCCTTCTAGCTCCCTCTCTCTCTGTCTTACTCCTTCTAGCTCCCTCTCTCTCTGTCTTACTCCCTCTCTCTGTCTTACTCCCTCTAGCTCTCTCTCTCTCTCTGTCTTACTCCTTCTAGCTCCCTCTCTCTCTGTTTTACTCCCTCTCTCTGTCTTACTCCCTCTAGCTCCCGCTCTCTCTCTCTTACTCCCTCTAGCTCCCGCTCTCTCTCTTACTCCCTCTAGCTCCCTCTCTCTCTGTCTTGCTCCCTCTAGCTCCCTCTCTCTGTCTTGCTCCCTCTAGCTCCCTCTCTCTGTCTTACTCCCTCTAGCTTCCTCTCTCTCTGTCTTACTCCCTCTAGCCCCCTCTCTCTTACTCCCTCTACCTCCCTCTCTCTCTCTTACTCCCTCTAGCCCCCTCTCTCTCTGTCTTGCTCCCTCTAGCTCTCTCTCTCTGTCTTACTCCCTCTAGCTCCCTCTCACTCTGTCTTGCTCCCTCTAGCTCCCTCTCTCTCTCTTACTCCCTCTAGCTCCCTCTCTCTGTCTTGCTCCCTCTAGCTCCCTCTCTCTGTCTTACTCCCTCCTGCTTCCTCTCTCTCTGTCTTACTCCCTCTAGCCCCCTCTCTCTTACTCCCTCTAGCTCCCTCTCTCTCTCTTACTCCCTCTAGCCCCCTCTCTCTCTGTCTTGCTCCCTCTAGCTCTCTCTCTCTGACTTACCCCCTCTAGCTCCCTCTCACTCTGTCTTGCTCCCTCTAGCTCCCTCTCTCTCTCTTACTCCCTCTAGCTCCCTCTCTCTGTCTAGCGCCCTCTAGCTCACTCTCTCTCTGTCTTACTCCCTCTAGCTCCCTCTCTCTGTCTAGCTCCCTCTCTCTCTGTCTTGCTCCCTCTAGCTCCCTCCGTCTCCCTCTCTCTGACGTACTCCCTCTAGCTTCCTCTCTCTCTGTCGTACTCCCTCTAGCTCTCTCTCTGTCTTACTCCCTCTAGCTCCCTCTCTCTCTGTCTTGCTCCCTCTAGCTCCCTCTGTCTCACTCTCTCTGTCTTACTCCCTCTAGCTCCCTCTCTCTCTGTCGTACTCCCTCTAGCTCCCTCTCTCTCTGTCGTCCTCCCTCTAGCTCCCTCTCTCTCTCTTACTCCCTCTAGCTCCCTCTCTCTCTGCCTTCCTCCCTCTAGCTCCCTCTCTCTCTATCTTACTCCCTCTAGCTCCCTCTCTCTGTCTAGCTCCCTCTTTCTCTGTCTTGCTCCCTCTAGCTCCCTCTGTCTCCCTCTCTCTCTGTCTTACTCCCTCTAGCTCCCTCTCTCTGTCTAGCTCCCTCTAGATCCCTCTCTCTCTGTCTTGCTCTCTCTAGCTCCCTCTCTCTGTCTTACTCCCTCTAGCTCCCTCTCTCTCTGTCTTGCTCCCTCTAGCTCCCTCTCTCTTATTCCCTCTAGCTCCCTCTCTCTCGTTCTTACTCCCTCTTCCCTCTAGCTCCCTCTCTCTGTCTTACTCCCTCTAGCTCCCTCTTTCTCTGTCTTGCTCCCTATAGCTCCCTCTCTCTTATTCCCTCTCTCTCTGTCTTGCTCCCTCTAGCTGCCTCTCTCTCTATCTTACTCCCTCTAGCTCCCTCTCTCTGCCTAGCTCCCTCTCTTTCTGTCTTACTTCCTCTAGCTACCTCTGTCTCCCTCTCTCTGTCTTACTCCCTCTAGCTCCCTCTCTCTGTCTAGCTCCCTCTAGCTCCCTCTCTCTCTGCTGTCTTGCTCTCTCTAGCTCCCTCTCTCTGTCTTACTCCCTCTAGCTCCCTCTCTCTCTGTCTTGCTCTCTCTAGCTCCCTCTCTCTGTCTTACTCCCTCTAGCTCCCTCTCTCTGTCTAGCTCCCTCTCTCTCTGTCTTGCTCCCTCTAGCTCCCTCTGTCTCCCTCTCTCTCTGTCTTACTCCCTCTAGCTCCCTCTAGCTCCCTCTCTCTAGCTCCCCCTCTCTCTGTTTTGCTCTCTCTAGCTCCCTCTCTCTGTCTTACTCCCTCTAGCTCCCTCTCTCTCTGTCTTGCTCCCTCTAGCTCCCTCTCTCTTATTCCCTCTAGCTCCCTCTCTCTCGTTCTTGCTCCCTCTTCCCTCTAGCTCCCTCTCTCTGTCTTACTCCCTCTAGCTCCCTCTTTCTCTGTCTTGCTCCCTATAGCTCCCTCTCTCTTATTCCCTCTCTCTCTGTCTTGCTCCCTCTAGCTCCCTCTCTCTATCTTACTCCCTCTAGCTCCCTCTCTCTGCCTAGCTCCCTCTCTTTCTGTCTTACTTCCTCTAGCTACATCTGTCTCCCTCTCTCTGTCTTACTCCCTCTAGCTCCCTCTCTCTCTGTCTTTCTCACTCTAGCTCCCTCTCTCTCTGTCTTTCTCACTCTAGCTCTCTCTCTCTCTGTCTTGCTCTCTCTAGCTCCCTCTCTCCCTTTGTTACTCCCTCTTGCTCCCTCTCTCTCTGTCTTGCTCTCTCTAGCTCCCTCTCTCTGTATTACTCCCTCTAGCTCCCTCTGTCTCCCTCTCTCTCTTACTCCATCTGTCTTCCCTGGATTTGTATAAACAAGAGTGCGAGCAACAGGTGGCACTGTAGTGAAGAGCAAGCTGAAATTTGGAACTGGTTCACTGGAAAACTGAAGACTGCAAGATACTGAATAATAGGAAACCATGCACCCTCAGATGAGCTAGACTGCTATAGAGTTGCCTTGTGAGCAAAGAAAAGTGCAGTCAAGCATTGCAGATCTCCTGCGATACGCTGGTGAGTGTGAACAGCATGAGAAACAAGCTTGCACAGGGAGCGACAGTAAAGGTGAGAGCAGAGGCGAGGCTGCAGTGCAGATTGGTGTCACCCCATTTGTTGGTGTAACCCGGTGCGGGCCGCACCCCCCGCACCCCCCTAGTGACGCCACTGTTAAAAGGGGGAGAGCTGGAGAAATACAATGTAATGGGTGTATGTCTCCTGGTCTACATGTTTCAAGCCTATCCCCTAAGGCTTTTCGTCAGGACCAAAATAATTGATCCCTTCACCACTCCTAACAAAAACGCCAAATTGGTCTTATCAAAGGTACTTTTAATCAAGTGCAAAATGTTGAGTGTAGAATTTTCATGTCAATATGATATCTAATAGTTATATTGCTTCGAAAAAGATCTGGAAAGATAGGATGTTGTCACATTGTTAAATCAGTTAATAAAGTTATATTGAGTTAAACCACATCACCAATTGTGGAAACTGTAGTGATATATTTTTCACTAGTGCACGATGATCCATAAAAATAGTCTGCCTCATGCTGCCCTTGTAGGAAACCAACAAGACAATACAATACACAGAACATAAATCAAAAACTCTGTGGTGTTTTTCTTAGCTGAAGAAAAACACTCCTTAAATGCATGCATCAATGTTTTGAGCTATTGCGATTTGATTAGCATAAATTACCGATTTTTTAAAAATGTAGTTGGTATACATTATGTGTAACATGCATAATTAATATCTACTTTATGCCCCATAAGCTCTTCACGGGAGCAGAGGGACGCTTGTAGTCACACATGGAAAGATACAGGAAAAATGCCAAAATTGTTCGAGATGTTTTTGTAAAGGTAAAATGAATGAGTATCATTGTTAATCCTTCTGGCGAATGCTCGTTGTCAAGGAGGGAGGAATCGGCTATGCCGTACGAACTTAGTCAAAGCGGCACCCTCGCCTGTATACTTAGCCTGCCTGCGGCTTGGAAGACAGCTGACATTCCGGAACCGCCCTGTTAAATATCAGGGGCCTCATTTATGAAAAGTGACGCATCGCTGCGTGAAAACAGCGATGCGTCACTTTTCAGTGCGCTCTCCCTGCGACATGATTGATGCATCATATTTATAATATGACGCATCATGTCGCAAGGAGTTACAGATACGTCAGTATTTCTGACGTATCTGTAGGCGCAAAAGTGACGCATTGCTGGAGTGTGTCACAAAAGTGACGCAACTCCAGCAATGCTTCCTTTCACATGGGGAAAGCCCCATGTGAAAGGGCTTGCGTCAGTCTTACGCCTGCTGTGAGGCAGGTGCAAGATTTTGACGCAACAGCGTCCTAAAAGTGACGCAGTGAAATCTCATAGATTACACTGCGTCACTATTACGAGGCTTTTTGCGGGTGAACGCCCCCCTCTGCATACATTATACCTGACGCAGGTATAATGTAGCGCAGGGGTTTACAAAGTGACGCATCTGCTTAGATGCGTCACTTTGTAAATAGTGCGCATCAGGAGGCATGTTTTACGCCGCCGATGCGTGACAAAAAGTGACGCATCGGAAGCGCAAAACTCACGCAAGGCCTCATAAATGAGGCCCCAGGGGCCTTATTTATGAAGGTCTTGCGCCACCGGTGCGTCACTTTTAAAATGGGAAAAAGTGACGTACCAGTGGCGCAAGGCCTTCATAAATGAGGCCCCAGGAGGTTCCGTTCTTTTGCGTCCTCGTGTTTGCGGTATCTAGCAAGCTGGCCGTCCGTCAGCGGCACAGCTTCCTGTTTGAGAAATGCTACTCCTTAGTCGGTTCTTGTCTCTTGGCTGGACTGATAACATTTTTAACTTACAAAAAAAATGAAGGTACAAAAAAATGAGTCAGTATTTATGAAATTGTTTTTATGAAGAGTTGGTATTTTTTAGAAAACCACATCAAGGTATACCATAAATATTGTGGTATACTACTGATTTTGTTCAATATATATTTTTACGAAGGACAGAAGGTTTGAAAAAGATTTCTTTGTTTGAACTGAAATTTTTGTTTTGTTTTTGCAGGGATGCTGAATTTTTGGGTACGTGTTACTCCACATTTTCCAAAGAGAGACTTTTAAAGAAGGAGCGATTAATGAAAAGAATAAAAAACTAATAAAAATATATAAGTAGGACTAAAAATAGTGACGGGTAGGGAGACCTACTCATGGTCTACTAAAGCTGTTACTAAGCCCCATCTGGCTCCATTCTCTAATCTTGTTCATTTCCAATTACTAGGTATTACTGATATCTCCAAAACAGCCTATTGACTCCTACAGAACTGGTGGTAGCTTATCTTAGTTCTAGGCAAATGGGATTCATGGTATACCATGGTTTACACCTTTTGTGTGAGTCGCTAGATAAAAAACCCAGCCCTCTTCCTTCTCAAAAAGTTGGGATTCATTTGGGATGTATTCTAAAATCGTCCATTTCAGATCCTGTATCGTGTGTCCCTCTCCGATGTAATGTGCGGACATTTTTGTTGTTGCCCTCCCACATCTTAGGTTGCTTCGATGCTCACAGATGTGTGTTCTGGCCATGCGTGTCGTCATACCAATGTAAAATAGTTTGCATGGACAAGTGATCATGTAAATCAACTTTTTTGAATTGCAATTTGTGAAGCACCGTTGTTACCAATGGGTATTATTGTTGAATGTAATAATACTGCTGTTGGCGGTCAAATGGCAGACACATCAGTTTGCGCACGGGTGGTGCCCTGTCAGGGGGGATAGAAAGGTCTGTGTCATGCCATTGTCCTTGATTTGACGTGGTCTTGTGTGGATAATCATGTCTCTTAGGCTTTTCCCTCTTGTGTGGGAAAACATTGGCTTGGGGAAGTCTAGCTGGCCGCAGTTGAGAATCCGCCAGTGTCTATTGATTATCTTGCTCACCTGGTTAGAGGCTGTGTTGTAGGTGGTTATACAGATCGGTTGTTCATCTCTTTGTTTTGTGATCTCACTACCAATATGGCATCCCTTTTATTATTTTTGGCTTGTTTCATTGCTTTGTCTATGACTTGAATGGAGTAATTTCTTTTGATCAGTTTGTAAAGTAAATCCCCAGCTTGTTGTTTAAAGTCCTTAAGGTTAGAGCAGTTCCTCGTTAAATGCCGGAAATGGCCAAACGGGAGATTCTCCCTTAGATGTCTAGGGTGGAAACTGTCATAGACCAATAGGCAGTTGTATGCAGTAGCTTTGATGTGGGTTGTTGTTTTCAATTCTCTTCCATGTGGGGAGATGTTAAGATCCAGAGATACCACTTCCTTATTTGATAAGGTGTTCGTGAATTTCAGATACTCGTTTTGGAAGTTCAGCCAGGATAGGAATTGGTGTAGTGTCTCCTCATTACCATTCCATATTACCAAGACGTAATCAATAAAATGCTTCCATAATTGGATGTGGGACAGGAAAGGGTTGTCAGGAATTAGAATCTTATGTATTTCCAAGTGGTGTACGTATAGTCCTGCAATACTAGGGGCGAATGTGCTCCTCCTGCTGGTCCCATGTTTCTGGAGGTAGAGGGTGTCCTTGAATCGGAAAAAAGTTTTTAGTCAGTGCCCACTTTCAGCACTCCTGCAAAAAACAAGAACAATTGAGAAAGGAGGAACACATACGGTGCTCTTTAAAAATAGGAGACTACTAATTCACCCATTTTATGCCAAATGTGCATTATGAAATTAATCAAACATTCTGTACTTCATCACTCATACACGGGGACATGATTACACATTTTTATTTTTTTATTTTTTTATTTTATTTTTATTTTTTATTTTTTTGTAATCAGCATAAATTATTTTTCTCTTATTTCTTATTCTCTTTTTTTCTCTTACAAAACAAGAAGTGTTTAGCCAACGCTTAATACATCATACAACACTATATACATATCTATATACACACCTATGTACAACAGTAAACAACACAAACAATTTTGTCAAAAATGAAACGCAAAACAAAAAAACTAAATAGTTTTTCACCCTCAAAGAACAAATGTAGCAACAGCTAAGTGCCCTCCTATTAACTCCAGGGGGTGCACTAGGAGGTAGTCCGACACCACTGGTTCAGTGCACAGATTTGCAGAACCTAAATCCAAAAGTGTGTCACAAGGCATTAATCTCCAAAATTAATTTTCATATAAAGACTCCTCCGTATGGAAACTGTCGACGCGGTCGTGTTTCGGTCTTCCAATAGGTCTGGCATCTTCAGGACAGGGCGATAAACAACAAGCAAGCTCAATCCGGCAGCGGCAGGAGAACAATCATTTAGGGTACAATCACTATTTCTTATGACTCCCTGGCAGGGGTGCGTCTTCATTCACATCCAAGTTAGTCTCTTCTACAAGCTGTCAACTTTCCAAGGGTCACTCCGCTGTACGTGATGATCCTTTAATCTACAACACACGGTGCCGCCATCGTGGTTGGGATAAACTGGTAGTTCAGCCAGGATAGGAATTGGTGTACTGTCTCCTCATTACCATTTCATATTACCAAGACGTAATCAATAAAATGCTTCCATAATCGGATGTGGGACAGGAAAGGGTTGTCAGGAATTTGAATCTTATGTTTTTCCAAGTGGTGTACGTATAGTCCTGCAATACTAGGGGCGAATGTGCTCCTCATGCTGGTCCCATGTTTCTGGAGGTAGAGGGTGTCCTCGAATCGGGAAAATGTTTTTAGTCAGTGCCCGCTTTCAGCACTCCATCACGATGTTCCTCATCAGAGTTTAATATTCCCAATCGATTTCAAACAGTATGTCTTCAATGATAGTCAATGTTTCTTCATGGGGGGACTGGTGTATAAGCTCTCCACATCTAAACCCTTGAGGAATTCTGCTTCAGGGTCGAATGGTCTGTCTTGTAGAGGTCTGGGGACATATTTGGTGTCCTTCAGGAAAGTATCTGTCTTCTGGATTATGAGTGCAGAAAGGCATCAGTAAATTTTGACAGTGGTTTCAAAATGGACCCTATGCCTGATACAATTGGTCGTCCTGGTGGATCTGTGAGATTCTTGTGAATCTTTGGTATTGTATAGAAATATGGTGTAACAGTGGATTTGTTTGTGAAGATTTCCCCTTCTTTTTGTGAGATCCAATCGTGGGCGAGGGCCACTTCTACCATGCTGGTAATATGTATTCGTTTTGTTTTTGTCGGGTCCTCTCTCAGGGCCTCATAGTTTCTTTTATCACATAGGAGTCTCATGTTTTCTTGGCAGTATGCTTCTGCTGACTGAATGACTATGGCCCCGCTTTTGTCTGCTGATTTTATAATTAGATCTCTGTTGTTGTTGTCCAACTCCTTGATTGCTCGTTTCTGCTCCTTTGTAGTGTTGTGGAACACTCAGGCGTCTTCTGGTTTGACTTCCACTAGATCCTCAGCACAGCCTTCTCGAAAGCTATGATTTCCACTGGCAGGATAGCATTGGGGGTTTGAATGTTGACTTCAGTCATAATCCTGTGTCATCTTGCACACAGATATTTCGTTCCCTGTTGGTGAAGTATGCCCTTAGTTTCCGCTTCCTGATGAACTCATTCACTTCTGTGCATAGTTTGAATCTGTCTAGTTTTCTAGTGGGTACAAAACCCAGACCTTTCTCTAGGATTTCCATCTGTGTGTGAGACAGGATATGGTCTGTCAGGTTTATCACTAGGCTACTCGTTTGCTGGTCGATGCTTGGTTGTTCTGTGCTCCCGTAATGCTCCTTGTTGCGACTCCGGTTTGTTCATCATCGGTCGCCCAATGTACACAAATAATTAGGGGTGGGCCGAATTTGCGTAGTCGCGATATGCAAAGTTCAGCGAAACGGTAGAAAATCTCCGGGAGCTACGCAGAATTCCGCAGGCACGCCGAATTGCTTGTTCCGCCCGTTCGCAATGCGTCTTTCCTGTTCGGGGACACTGTTTGCGTGCTCGGGGGAAATATCTTGCGAACTTGCTCATGCGAACACGCATTTGAAAGCGCAAACAAGGAACAAATTCCACTACGCCACGAATCGCAGAATTTTCGGCAATTCCACGTTCTCCACGAAGCGTGGAATTGCCAAAAGCCCACAAATTCCACGAGTGGAGCGGAATTTACTGCACAGGCCTACAAATAATAAGGGGGTTGTCATATTATAGGTAAATTCCTGTTTGTGGTTTTTAAAATATTTTGTTTTGCATTTTTTGCACCGAAAGAATTGTATTTTGCACAAAAAATTGTGTATTTTGCACTAAAACAATTGTATTTTGCACAAAGACTAAGGATATTGCCATACTGTAGGTGTATTCTATGTCAAGACCCAGATGAGAGGATTAGGCATTTTTTTCTTCTTATTTGACCAGCAGCCTTTTAATAACACATAAATAACATGAGCACTACACATCCCATGAGTCCTCGGTAAAACATCAAGTTCATGAACAACAGCAAATGTCCAATCAGGTGGCTCCTGCCTCATTATCTGGGAATGACCCTCCCTGGATCCCCTCTTTCTTCGCTGCTGGCAGCCAGCATCAGATAAGTGCCTCTCTGACTCTTTGATGTTCCTTATAGCCTATAATAGAATATTTGACTAAGTCTAACTTGGTTTTTTCCATTGCAGCCGAAAAGCTTCAGCTTCGTGTTTGGAAAGCACGGGAGCGCTTTGTCGCTCATACGTGGGCGTTATTTCTCTAGTCAGACTTAGCGTCTGAGAAAGCGAGCGGAGTACGCGGTGGTCGACCGTCCACTAGATGGCGGGCCTCCTTTGTCCTTTCTAGGATGTTCCAACTACTCTCGAGAGCGGGATGGAAAGTGTGTCAGCTTCAAGACTGTGCTGAGCTCCTTCATCCGCGTCTAGGAAAGTTTCAGTTTCTTGGCCAGCCTGGTATCTTTATTACACCCTGCGGGGTGGAAATTACGGGCATTTGTCCCTGCCGAGTTGCAGAGGTTCCCAGGCGGTTAAAGTTTAAAGCCCATTGATTTAAAGGTCATGTGTCTGCCTGGGCTGCCTAGGCCATTTCACCCAGGGGGGTTGGGAGTGTGATCGCCCTGATAAGCCCCATACAGGGGTTTAGCGAGAGAGTGGCTTACCCCTCCCACATCCCACAGATATTGACCTTTCCCCCAAAGGGGTTTCCTGAACGTTTTGGATAATCCAAGCCACACAGATCCCTCTTACCTGTGGGTGGCCACCTATAATATCTTACCTGATACCATCTTCCATGCCTCAAAACCCCTTGAGATACTTATGAAGAGTTTTGATGACTACTACGAGGAGGAGGAAGACATGCGGTACTTCCTTCTCACAGATGAGTTCTGTGATGAGGTGGATGCATCCATTGTCATGGCAGTGTCAGAGGCAGTGGCGGAGATGCCTGCAACCCCTTGCACCGGGGGAAGACCTTCTGGGTCCCTCAGACACCAAACCTCCAGAGCAGGCCACCGCTTCCCCCCTGAAGCAAATCCCCGCAAACGCCCCCACCAAGATGGCGTGGACCAGGACGCCTTCGACAGGCGGAATCAGGCGTTCTTACGAGCCAAGCCCCCTGCCCCTCCGACGGAAGTCCCACAAGACCTTCCGCCACTGGAGGATCAGGGTTCTCCCTCCCAGGAAGATGGCCAAGATCTGCCACGATGTGCGGCAAATTTTATGGAAATTCCAAACCTCGCTCCTCAGCATCGCTAGAGTAGTCAGCCTCTTGTCGGCCTCGATTCAAGCGATCTTCCCAGGGGATTAACGTTTGCCCAACAGGTCCCCCTTTCTGAGGAAGCAAGGGAAGAGTTGCAGTGGTGGCTTTCCCACTTGGAGGCCTGGTACGGTCGAGCCATCTTTGATTCACAGCCAGACCTGGTAATCAAATTGGATGCCAGCGGTTCGGACTGGATTGCCCACTGTGGAGACTTAATCACAGGTGGCATCTGGTCCACAGAAGAATGATCTCTGCATATCAACTGTCTGGAGGTGATGGCAGGAACCTTCACAGTTCGATGATGGACCAAAGATCAGGCCCAATTTTGTGTCCTTCTAAAGATGGACAACGTGGCGGCCGTCTGCTTTATCAATCATCTGGGAGGAACATGTTCCAAGGCCCTGGCTGATCTAGCTAAGGACTCCTGGGAGTACTGCCTGGAACGCCAGGTATCAGTGACAGTGGAGCATCTTCCGGATGTAGCCAATCAGATAGCAGACTGGGAGTGGCGCTTTCTATGCAATTCGAGCCTTTGGAAATTGTTCCTCCGATGTAAGGAAGGATTGGAGGATATCCTTAATGTGGCTGACTGATCTTCAGACTCAACCTTCAAGAGGTTTTACTTTAAGCCAGTTTTCTCCATAGGGGCTCTAGTAGGGGACAAGCTTTAAACTAGCCTAATCCTCGCCTCTGGGTCCTGAAATAGAATGAAAAATCTCCTAGCTTTCGTAACGGAAAGTTTCAATTCTATTAAGGACACAGAGGGGACGGATTAGCCCTCCGACGATAATTCATGCCCCACCCGGGTTGATGGATTCTACGTTGAGGTGTAAGTAATGATTTTCTCCATGTCTCTCGACTGTTTCATGTAAGGTGCTATATTATCTATACAGTTGTTTAGAGGCTATAAATTCTTTAGAGATGCCATGTTTTGGCCGGTCGCCGCAAGCAGTGTTTATGGGTCCTTTTTTTCTGTTCATAGGTTTAGAGTCTTTGAAGCAAGAGGGTTGAACTTCCATTGTCGACCTTGTCGCAGGAAGAAAGAGGGGGGCAGTGAGGGCCATTCCTAGATATTGAGTTAGGAGCAGCCTGATTGGACATTTGCTGTTGTTCATGAACTTGATATTTTACTGAGGACTCATGGGATGTGTAGTCCTCGTGTTATTTATGTGTTATTAAAAGGCTGCTGGTCAAATAGAGGGGAAAGAAAAGGCCTAATCCTCACCTCCGTGTTCTTAATAGAATTGAAACTTTCCCTTACGAAAGCTAGGAAATTTGTCATTCCTGTTTGTGGCATTTAGAATATTTTGTATTTATGATCAGTATATAATAGATGTATATGTATATAGGTGCAAAGGAATGTACTTACGATGAATGGAGGTTTTAAGAAACATGTTGTTCTTTAAAATGTAATGTATATTAGTGTAATGTTTGTATTGCCTTATTGGCAAGATATCAAACTGTTAAACAAACTACACTAAACTACTAAGATATGGAATACCTGTTCTCTTCCCAAGGGTTGGCCCACAATTAGGCTACCTTTTGCATACATCTAGCATAGGTTTTGTTCTGGAAGAGTAGCCATTTTTTGGAAAAAGCAGTTTCCCAATGTAGTAGATGGGGCTTTGCGGGAAAATGGGAGGTAATGAGAGAACGCCCATGTGCGACCCAAGTAATGCTCCATTTTTTGAAAGCAATGCAAAGCAGTGCATAGCACTACTTTATGTCACATTTAGGCAACTTTCCATTGCAAACCAAGTTTTGTGCTGGAAAGTAATTCCCAAACTTACGCTGCACACAAGTTTGTGCCCCTTTTGGTGACTTTGTACAGACTTAAAGTGTTGATAAATCTGGCCCTTATTGTGCATGCTAGGCCTGCCCAGCATTAACCCATGCATTCTCAGACAGCTGAGGGAAATTAGGTTGAAAAATAATCTTTCTGTGTCATTGCTCTCTCTCTCGCTCTAACTGCTCTCTCTTTCTCTAAAGCTACATACTGTCTCAATCTCAGATCTCTCTAACTCTCTTTTGTCTACCCCACCTCTTTCTCAATATACCCAATGTACCTCACCTGACTTCATCTCTCTGTACTGTTGTTGCATGACTTTGCCTTTACATTAGTCTCTACCTCTATAGCTGTCACACTCCAACCACTGCTCAACCTCAACTCTCTGTGTTCCACTTTTTTCCATCTGGCCTCCTTCTATCTCTCCTCCATCTTCTTCACATTTCACACAACCCCGTCTCTATCTATAACTCACGTCTCTATCTTTCTCTCTCTCCATGTCTGTACTAGCTTACCCCTCTCTCAGCCCTTTGTCTACCTCTCAGCTGCCTCTTACCTATCTGTATCATTTCACTTTGTACCTCACATCTCCCACATAAACTCACCTTTCTCTTCCCCACGGCTTTCTCTCTCTTTGACTACCAAACCCCTCAGTTGAGTTCATCATCCGTCCAATGCCTCACCTCTACAGCTTCCCTTTCTCTCATTCTGCTCCTGTTCCACTTCATCTCTTCTGTAAATGTAGCTACTCTTACATGCACACATATACAAATATATATCTCTGGATTTCTTTCTCTGTTTCAACACTCCACCGCAACTATCTTTACCTATTGACTTTTTTATGAAATGTAAATGTAAATGTAATTTGTACTTGTAAAGCGCACTAATACCCATGGGTGTCGTGGCGCTGTAACGCATACCGCTGTGGAAACCTTCCTGGCTTTTCCCTGTGAAATGTCCACTCCTGGGCACCCCCAAGGTGAAGCCAGGCATCCCAGTGCTGTTGGGGCCATTGTGGAGATTTAGCAAGCTATTGCCCAGAGTTGCAGAGTGGGACCCATGATTAGAATAGGCACCGAGGTGAGAATTATCAGGTCCGAGGAAATTGAGCCCAAGACCCGCCGAGGCGGGAATTGAACCCTGGTCCCAGGCCAGACCTCTGCATCAGGGTCTGCCGCTCTAACCATTGAGCCACACTTCTCCACCTGTGTGGTGCACTATCACTATCACACTTTCTTTGTCTCGCAAATCTGTTTACCTTTGCATCAACCTCACCTCTATTTCTGTATTTCACATCTTTCTCAACATCCTGGTTTTGACATACACCACATTTCTCTGTCTACCCATCACTCCTCTCTCTACCTTTCTCTCTTCCTAGTCACTCTCTTTTCCTGACCTGTTCTTCTATACATCTTTTTATTTTGCTCTCTCTAGCTTTGCTTTTCCTCAAGTTTCTGTGTCTGTATTCCTCTACTTATCACTGCCTTTACCTCTCTTTAAACCACCTATTTTCCTACATTACTGATGTGTCTCCCTCGCCCCCTTTGAATACTGTACTCATTAGCATCACACCACATTTCCTTCTCTCTATCAATATATCTCTCTACCTCACTTAACAACCTTAACTCTTTCTCTACCTTTCATTCTCTATATATATCTTCCTCTCTCTACCTCTCTTTGTCTTTCCTTCTGGCTCCTCACCTTTCTCCATATAGTTTACTTCTCTCCCTATCTCACATATATTTCTATATCAGCTCTATCTCTACCAGCTTCTCTCTCTACTTCAGGTCCCTCACTATACTCTTCCTTTTATTTATCTGCCCTTCTCCAGTGTCTTGATTTGTCCATTTTCTCTTACTCAGCAGAGCCACAGGTACCTGTCTTGCCAGAGAAGCTCGGACTTATAAGGAGGAGAACAAGGACAAGACATTGTAAGAGAATTTATGAGATTAGCAGATTTTAACCCATGGAATGGTAAAAAAACCCCAATCAAAGCCACATTTTCATTTTCACTGTTTGCAGCAAGAATGGAAGAAATGAAAGAGGATATATATGGGAATAAAAATATCTGACAACCCTCACGACGATCCCCCTAATGCATAACCCAACCCAGCCCCGCCCATGCCCGCAGACGGATTTGTACAGTAGACGCTAACAGTGGCCGGGCCATCAGATAATGGGACAGCTGTTTCTAAAAGGCACCTTTTTCACACAAGAGCAGTGTAAACAACTGGATAGTCAAACATGATGGACCTAATTCTACATTCTCAGATGCGAGGGGCTGCCAAGGCACAGTGGAATGATTTTCCCAGGGAGCCACTAACACAATGTATCAAACCACTAACACTAGGTAGTGGCTTGGAAGGCTATCCAAGTTGATAGCTGAAGCCCAACAGTCTACCAACACTTCCATCAAACTGACTGGGAAATAGACCTGGGGATTGTATTGTCTGATAAGGATTGGGGGAAACTGTTATGAACAAACTAAACATGAGTCTGCTAATCAGGGCATACATTATAATTATTTGTATAGACTATAACATACCACACAGAGGCTGTGCCATATGGGCCCACACAAGATGCTCAATAGACCCAGCAGATTTCATACCCTTACCTTGGCGCCGCCATCCTATACATACTTTCTGACGGAAGATTTTTATCACAATAACTGAAATAGACCCCATACACTTGAAGTGTTGTCTTTGATACTGGGATATGTAGCAGCTATTCCCCACCGAAGGAGAAAACTTCTGTCTCTCATGCTGACCGCAGCGTGCCAAAGGGTGGCCAGGGCATGGTCCAAGGGCTTTCATTCCCAAACTCCATGATTGGTTCGGTATGCTGTTTTCTGTAACCAGAGAGAGAACTATGCCGAGCAAGTCCTAAGGATATCTTGAGACCCTGCTGTGAGTATATGGCCAGCAGAGGGGAGAGGGACAAGAAAACATTCCTGCATGGTCTCTGATTGAGGGGTATTTGCAAGTCGCTGTTGGCTTGTGGCAAACAGTATTTTATATAGCTCCAACTTGATCCGAATCCGGCATCAGAGCCTTTGCATAGCAACAATTGCATTACATGATCACACATTCATTTTTGTTAGGCACAGGGAGATTAATTGATTTGCCCAGAATCACAGGATGTTCAGCGTCATTGCCGAGACTTGATCCCAGTTCCCCAGATTCGAGGTCGACAGCTCCTAGACCTTAGGCCAACTTCTCTCCCCTGATATTGTTTAACCTGAAATTATTAATTGCCCTTAATGTATTCCCAAAAATCCCACCTTGTCACTGATGTCAAGACTATATAATTTAACACAACTGTTATCTTGCATCTAAATCCCTCATCTCCTTTTCGATGTAAAGGTGATTACATTTTATTATCGTCTCTGTGCCTATGCAAAAAAATAGATATGAAAATAAACCAATATAAACCAAAGCTACAGTTTTAAGTGCAAAGAGCATATGTCTTATTTATTAGTATGCACTCATTCGCTAAACATTTATCAAGCCACCACTTCATTTCTTTCTACAATGGGAGTAATAAGGCGGTTAGACATTGAACTCCACATAAAATGTTGTTGTTGCAAGTAAGGTCAAACACAATATAGCCCTACCTCAATCAACACAACCTCATCTATTTGACCATAAAATGGGTAAGTGACCGTAGTGTCTATATCTATACCCTGGGTGTGTGCATTCACACTCCCCCTCAGGCCAGGATATCTTAATAAATCAACAAGAACCAATTAAAACCAGAGGTCGACATATACTAGAAAAAGTGTGGTGTTTGTGTTATTCCGTTACTATTCTCACTGAATGTACTAGTCTATTTGTGTTTACATCATTTCTTTCATGTAGAGAGAGTAACCAATGATGAGAAGTGGGTATACCGGATATTGCTAAACCGGCAACCCCCTCGGGTGTTACGACCGTGAGGTACTCTCTCTACTCTTCACACTTTTTCTAGTATATGTCGACCTGTGGTTTTAATTGGTTCTTGTTGATTTATTAAGATATCCTGGCCTGAGGGGGAGTGTGAATGCACACACCCAGGGTATAGATATAGACACTACGGTCTCTTACCCATTTTATGGTCAAATAGATGAGGTTGTGTTGATTGAGGTAGGGCTATATTGTGTTTAACTGTGATTGAGTGGGGGGCAGCCTTACCTCCTATCCCCTATATCCCTTGTGATTAGAGAGGTTGTTGCAAGTGAAACAAATTCTGCATTCGTCATGGGGATTTAAGGGAATTTAAAAGCATTGTGTTCGGCAGGATGTGAGGGCGAGCGGGGGGGCATGGTTAGGGTGGCGTGGCCGTGTCGGTCCTCTCTAGCAAAGTTTAGCATGTCCATTGAAGCGAAATTGCGGGCGAGCAACTTGCGGGGTGATGTGGGAATTTTGTCTCTTTTCTGTCCTTTTGCAGCCGGGCGCATGGTGCTGGGACGGGCCTGCAGGCGATGTGGGCGTGGCCAGAGATGCGCATTGACCACAGTATGCTTCCCTCGATGCGGCGGTGATAGGGTGATTTGTACCACCGATGCTCCTTTCTACCAAGATGTTTTATTACGGAAAAGAAAAGGGGCCAATAATTGGCGGGCGAGCAAGTTGCAGGGGGGATGCGGTAATTCTGCGGTCGCATGCAGGGTGCCTCTTCCTGTATTTCCATAGCTTGCGCAACTGTTCTCTCTACTGTGATTGTTTGGCCATTGCTCTGCTCATCGCTGCTTAATTGGTTTTGTTCACCCAAGGCGGGGCGCTGCTTTTCCGCCGTTGCTACATGGTCCATCATCTGCTGTTTTATCCGCAAATTTAACGGAGAGCATTTGGCTACGTTATACAGGACAAAAGTTGATGCCAATGGAGGGACACGCATGGCCGTACAGTGGAGGTTTTCGGGTCATCTATTGCTGGTTTCGGTATTTGGCTGTAAAAGTGGTGCAAATTATGTCACATAATAGCATAGCAGGTGCATGCAGCGGAAAATGCACGCTAGTGTACCTTGTCTTTATATAGTGCTCACTATCCTTGGAACTCTTACCTGTTATGTGCTCACTCTGGCACAGAGCGTGTATGTTGATCCAGCGGTTCATTAAGAATCCCTTCCGGGGGTATATCCCCCCCCCCCTTCAAATTTTGTTGTGGCTTCATCTGAAAGCTGGATGTGTCCACTACCTGGGTTTTGTTTCGGCCCAACCATTATTTGTGTTTCTGGGATGTGGTCTTGTGGAGACCCCGATTGCTGGGCTGCCCATTCCTGCATGACTGCTGGTCTTCATTTGCTCATGATGCCAGCAGCTTTCGCTCATTGGGAGAGATGGTTAGAGTGTAATTATCTGGGGGCGGGGAACAGCGCCAGGCTTAAGCACGCAGCAGGGTTTCTAATTCTAATTGGCGACCATCAGAGACAGGGCAAATCTATGTATGGGTGTTTTGGCATGGAGCACAGCTCAGTGTGTTTTGGGGACGATGCCTAAGCAAAACAAATGCTTTCTGTTGGGGAAGATGCCAAGTGGGAGCGAGGCCGTGCCCAGTCTTGAAAAGGAGCATGGCTCAATTGGTAGAGCGGTTGACTTAAGTCCAGGGGACGCGGGTTCAAGCCTCAACGACCTCGCTAACAAGTATAATTCTGCATTCCACTATAGGCATTTGGAAACAGCATAATCAGAATTGATATAAAAAGAACTAATTTCAAAACATTTGATTTTGAAATTTGCTGGTGGTGTGTTATGTCCGACTAATGGCTCAAATGTAACATTTTCTGGAGGTATACAAACTGGTCGGATGAAGTAGTTGGCCTAACGGTTAGGGCGCTCGTCCCCGGACCTGGGGAACTAGGTTTGATATGGTCAGGGACTACCGCCCATCCCCCTCCCCTGCCTTGCATTCCCCCACATTTATTAGAAATCGGACATGGGAGAGGACAACCCTCTACCGTATTTATAAACACATAAAAACAAATAAAAATTTGAACTAAACAATATTTATTTTATTTATTTATTTATTTTTCACATTTGTAAAGCGCACTGTTACCAAACGGTGTCCTGGCACTGTATGACCACTGGTGTGCATGACAGAAAGATTAATGTGTGAATAGCCATGTCTCCAGGGCCCTCCTAAAGGGCAGCAGGTCTGGAGTCTGCCTAAGGGTCAGTGGCAGAGCATTCCAGGCCTTAGCTGCTCCAAGGGAGAAACTCCTGCCCCCCAACGAGACTTCATGACTCTGGGGACTACAATCAGTCCTTGATCGGCAGACCTTAATGATCTTGTCGGTTTGTACCACTGGAAGAGCGAGGTCATGCAGTGGGGGCCCAGCCCTTTTAATGCTTTGAAAACTAAATAAAGTGTCTTAAAAGCTATTCTTTTGCACACTGGTAGCCAGTGTAGCTTCACCAGATCTTGTGCTACCGAAGCAAATTTGGGTGTGCCCGTGATGAGGCGGGCAGCTGCGTTCTGTAAGATTTGAAGTTTGTTTAGCAGCCCCTGTTGGGCATTTAGCAGCAGGCTATTACAGTAGTCTAGCCGGGATATTACTAATCCCGTTACCACTGTCTTTCTATGTTCATCGGGGAGAAAAGGCAGAACTTTTCGTATTGTTTTTAAGACATAGTGGGTGGATGAGGACAGGGCGTTAACTTGAGGTCTAAAGGAGAGAGTATCGTCCATCAGTACCCCCAGGTTTTTGACCTTTGTGACTGGAGAGGGGACTATCCCCATTTCCTCAGGCCACCATCTTGGGGACCAGAAATTATCATTTGGCCCCGAACAGCAAGACTTCAGTCTTTGTTGAGTTCAACTTAAGACAGTTTTCTGCCATCCAGTTGCTGACCTCGCGCATGCAGTCCTTAAACATGTCGACTGTGTCTTCCACTCCACCCGGTAGCAGCGACACTACAATCTGCGTGTTGTCTGCGTACAATGTTAAATTAAAGCGGAAAGATCTTATAACTGGCGCCAGGGTGGAGACGTACACATTAAAAAGAGTTGAACTCAAGGATGAACCCTGAGGGACTCCACAGGGGAGTACAAAAGGGGCCGATTCAAAGTCTCCCAGTGCCACCACCTGAGTCCTGCTGGAGAGAAAGGCCTGCAAGATCTTGAGGGCCTTTCCTTGAATCCCGCAGGCCCCCACCTGGTCCACCAACAAACTGTGGTGGACCGTATCGAAGGCCACGGACAGGTCCAGCAGGATCAGGGCGGCTCTGCCTCCTGCATTCATCACTTGTCTTATATCTTCGGCTGATTTTATCAGGGCCGATTCTGTACTGTGCCCTGCCCGGAATCCATGCTGAGACGGATCCAGACATTGTCCTGTCCCCAGAAAAGCGCTCAGCTGAGTGTTCATTATACCCGCTATAATTTTAGCTGGTAGCGGTAATCTGGCGATGGGCCGATAGTTGTTCAAATCGGCCACATCTAGATTAGATTTTTTAAGAAGGGGTAGAATGGGTGCTTGTTTCCAACGTATAGGGAACTCACCACTTTCCAGCATGTTATTGAAGAGTGGGGTGAGTCCCGCTGCTATGATGAATGGGGCTGCTTTTGCAATGGTGGCTGGGCATGGATCACAAGGGGAGCCTGATTTAATCCTCTGTAGCCGGTTCCTAACCTCCTCCTCAGTAATAGGGGAGAAGTTAAGTAACCTTTCCGTATGCCTGTCGGTCTCTGAGATCTCTGGATTAGTCTCTAAAGGATTAACCTTAACTAAGTGATCCAGGGAATAGAAAATCTTCTCGACCTTACCCTGGAAAAATTTGGCCAGATCTTCACATAGTTCCCGACTCGGGGGAGCCTCCACTGGTTTGGGGGCTGCTAGAGATGACACTGTGCGGAATAGTTCTTTAGAGGAATTACTAGCTTCCTCAATGCGATTGGTAAAAAAGGCCTGTTTGGCCGATCTGATCATCTCTTTGTAGACTCCCAGCTCTGCATTGAGTAGCTTTTTGTCAGCCTCCCTGTAATTTTTCCGCCAGTTTCTTTCCAATTTTTTGCATATCACTTTGTGATCCCTGATTTGTTCAGAGAACCAGGGGGCCGATGGACTAGAGCGCGTAGAGTGGTAGGTTTTTGGGGGTGCTAATTGCATACATGCCGAGTCTAGCCAGTTTGTATAGGTTGTTGCCGCTTCCTCAACAGTTCCTAAGGAGTGCGTCATTGAGGATCTCAGTAGGCTCTCGAGGGCCTCACCGTCTATACTTTTCCATTTCCTAATCGTTCTGGGTGGGTTCATAACCTTACTAGGCCTGGGGAGAGGAACTAGGGTAATCCTGAAATGGATTGCGACATGGTCCGACCAGGGGACAGGGTCAACTGCCGTGACCAGCAGGTTAGGATGGTTGGAGAAAATGCCATCTAGGGTGTGTCCAGCCTTATGAGTCGGGCCCGTGACTTTTGACATAACTCCACCCCCTGCAACAGTTCGATGAGTTCTCGTGTATCTGTGTCAGATATACATTCCCAGTGAAAATTGAAGTCACCAAGCAGGGTGAATGTTTTGGCGCATACTGCTTCTTCTAGCAGGCTACCCAGGGGCCTATAAAGTAGGCAGCCTTTTAGAGTTTGGTGGTCTAATAGGGTGAGATTAAATGCAAGCGCTTCATCCGAGCTCATTGCAGCGGGTTTAAAACTTCCTCTTACCGACTTGTGATAAATTACAGCCAGTCCACCACCTTTCTTCCCTTTTCTGTTCTGCACAAAGCAATCATAGTTAGGGGGGGTGGCTTTAACAATGTCTGGGCCAGAGGCTACATCCGTCCAGGATTCAGTTATAAATGCCACCATTACATTTGACTCCAATATCAAGTCAGCCAATTCAATGCTATGTTTCACCAGGGACCTGGCGTTTAGCAGCATGCATTTTACTGTCGCCTGCTCTTTTCTTTCAGTGACTCTATCTGAGTCAACAATGGTCTTACTGGTTTGCCATAGAACCTGGGGAAGAAGTTGCTTACAGCTTGCACATTGATGTGGAGTAGTCTGTGTGTCTATGCTCATTTCCAATTTAGCACATCCTGATATTCTGTCTTCGCCCCCCAAAGCCCACAACGTACTGCGGTTATAGGTGAGGCGACTTACTGAGTTCGAGTTAGACTCCCATCGGCCAGGGGTTTTGGCCCGAGGCGCGGGCAAGGCGCGGGCGGGCGCGGGCGGGCGCGGGCGGGCGCGGGCGGGCGCGGGCGGGCGCGGGCGGGCGCAGACGGGCTTGCCTTTGGCTTGCCTTTGGCGCGCCCGCTGCGCTTCCTGGGGGGGGCACCATTTTGTACTGGTGAGGGCGGGAGGGCGGGAGGGGCCTAGCACTAGTCTGCTAGCCCTGCTCCTCACCCAAAATGGCGGGACCCCAACAGCACCTACTCGGCTGCGTTGGGGGCGGTCCGTGGATGAATCAAAGCAAAGTGGGCCGAATTGACTCTGCACCAATCCGTCGGAAGGGAGAATGACCCGCTATGACACAGCGGTATTTAGGTAGTGGGTGAGTGGAAGATCAATAAAATATATACCAAGTAAATAATAGCAAGTGCAAGTTAAAAAACGGCGATAGCAATATTAAAATTAACAGCGGTTTCTCTCTTCTAGTCCCGGCTTTCCGCCTCAGGGCGGTTAGTTTCACACACCACACACAATAGCAATCATTGGGGGTATGATCTAGTGGGCTTTTGTACTGGCGAGGGCGGGAGGGCGGGAGGGGCCTAGCACTAGTCTGCTAGCCCTGCTCCTCACCCAAGATGGCGGGACCCCAACAGCACCTACTCGGCTGCGGTGGGGGCGGTCCGGGGATGAATCAAAGCAAAGTGGGCCGAATTGACTCTGCACCAATCCGTCGAAAGGGAGAGTGACCCGCTATGACACAGCGGTATTTAGGCAGTGGGTGAGTGGAAGATCAATAAAATATATACCAAGTAAATAATAGCAAGTGCAAGTTAAGAAACGGCGATAGCAATATTAAAATAAACGGCGGTGTCTCTCTTCTAGTCCCGGCTTTCCGCCTCAGGACGGTTAGTTTCACACACCACACACAAAACAATAATCTCTGCAGAAAACGTAATTGACATTAGATTACAATTCATGTAGACAGGTATCAAAGGGCTAACCTTAACATAGTTCTAATACAAAGTATTTCCTATCTGAAACTAATATTTTGAATCATAATCACACATTATTAATTTTCTGCATATCCTGTTTTTGGGCCTAGGTAAAGGTCGCTAACCGGTGTCAGATCCTTATCAATCATCCACGCCCTCACGTATGAGTGCGCATGCGCAGAGGGCTCGTTTACCGAGAGGGTACTCCCCCCCCCGGTTACCCCCGAATACTCCATGAACTCCATTAACAAAAGGGGGGCCCTTGCACTCTGCGACGTTTAATGACGTCATAGTGCACGTGCGGAGTGGCCAACCAGCCTAAAGAAAGCGTGACTCCCCCCTCCCCCGCACCCAACCATCCAACCGGATGTATCGCACCTGGAGTTCTAGGAGAGACCACTTGTCCCTCCCCCTGGGCGACCCCATTCAAGAATGGCACCGCCCCCTAATGACCTTATATTGACTGCTCACCAATCATGACCTTACCGCCTGACCAAGGAATATCAATAAATACGGTGATTGCTGACCCGTAAACTGGAAAAAGTCCTAAGGATAAAATTCACACCACAAAACAGTTACTTTGGAAAAGAGCACCACAACCATACAACAACATTATCACACAAAAATCACTATCTGCTTCAGGGGATGGTGGGTGGGGAAAAAGATAACAACCTCTAAGAGGCTGAGGGGGCAAAGGGCAGGCCTAGGGAGCGCGGGAACAAGAGAACGCCTCCCGCGCTCCCCGGCCTTTTAAACCCTCCCAGTCAGACCAGCCTCAACTGGCCTGACCTCAGCTCCACCCTTTGACCCGGAAGTGATTCAATCGCTTCCGGTCAACTGGGGAGCTGTACACCAATCAATGGCGAGGCGCGCCTACCGTGTCATAATGACGTGGAGGGGCGCGCCCCACCATGGGTTGTCAACAGGAGGAAGAGGGGCCGGCGCCCTGCCATACCTGCGGGGGGGGTGCGATGTGGCCCCCGCCTTTTCCTTATGGTCAGGGACTACCATCCATCCCCCTCCCCTGCCTTGCGTTCTCCCCACATTTATTAGAAATTGGACATGAGAGAGGATTTTTCTTTGGAAGGCAGGGGTCTTACAACCCCCCCGGCCGTATTTATTAAAACATAAAAACAAATAAAAATTTGAAATAAACTATATTTACACAATAATTTATGTTGGAAATGTAATTGACATTAGATTACAATTCATGTAGACAGGTATCAAAGGGCTAACCTTAACATGCTTCAAGTACAAAGTATTTCCTATCCGAAACTAATATTTTGAATTGTAATCACACATTATTAATTTTCCGCATATCCTATTTTTAGGCCTACGGCAAGGTCGCTAACCGGTGTCAGATCCTTATCAATCAGCCACGCCCTCACGTAGAAGTGCGCATGCGCAGAGGGCCCATTTACCGGGAGGGTACTTCCCCCCCCGGTTATCCCCGTACGCTCCATGAACTCCATTAACAAAAGGGGGGCCTTTGCACTCTGCGCTGTTTAATGACGTCATAGTGCACGTGCTGGGTGGCCAACCAGCCTAAAGAAAGCGTGACTTCCCCCTCCCCCGCACTCAACCATCCAACCGGATGTATCGCCCCTGGAGTTCTAGGAGAGACCACTTGTCCCTCCCACTGGGCGACCCCATTCAAGAATGGCGCCGCCCCCTAAGGACCTTAAATTGACTGCTCACCAATCATGACCTTACCGCCACAGGCCAGCGTAGCTGCCCGACTATCTGGCCCCCCCAGCCTCCTACACTGAAAGGTCATGCCCAGACCTGAAACCCCTTAGCCACGCCATGATGTTCTCCAAAAATATGTTGTTGCCCGCACTAGTCAGATGAACCCCATCTTGTAAGAAGCACAGTTCCCCCTGACACACCCTCGTGGTATGTTTTGCAATAGAGGTGACCAAAATTATTTCTCTATTTTATTGTTGATCCTCTTTACCGAGTGATTCAACGCTTTGACAGATTCCCCCCCCCCCCCTCCACCTGTGTCTGGGAATCATCTGGGACCAAACTATGGTACAGTCCTGGCATGTCTTAGCTAACCAGCCTACCTCAGAGATTATCTCCTCCATCAGGACTCTTCTCCCCAATTTTATCAGATCATTTCCGCCCAAGTGCAGGATAACCACTGTGGGCGGCGGGGTGTGTCTGTTCAGCAACTCTGTAACAAACCCCCTAAACTGACTGAGGCATGAAAGGAAACCCTGAAACCTTCCTGTTCAGCCCTCTGTCTGTAATTACCGGTAAGAAAAACAGATTTGACATGCTTTACATAAGAATGACCAATAACCCATACAACATGTGCATCCTTGTCCTGTGCATGGGTCCGCCGTGATGAAGATACTTGCTGGTGATGTGCTGACGGCAGTTTCCGCCCTGCGTGACAGGTTCGAGAAACTGAAATACAAGCAAACTAACAAGACAGGCATCAGCCCAATTGTTCTGCCACCCTCACAACATGTGCAGCCGCACATAACACTTGTAACAGTTAGAAGACCATCTCCCAATTATTTTCACACTGCTATTGTGTAACCCTCGAGCAGTTGCCTCAGTGGCAGTCCCTATTAGGAACGAATGTGTCCCAAAATCTTTCGGACTTAAACCAGCCCTGTCAATTGTCATAGCCAACACCCTTTTGAATTGGAACCTGGTTAGTGGGTTACCATCTGGATGCATTAATAATAACCCCCCCACTGCACCTACTCTCTGGTGGAGGAAGGCCTCCACGTGCATCACTGGGCAGCATGGGTTAGTTCGTGCCCGATGAAGTACCAGCCCCTCACCACGGACCTCTTGATCAGTTTTTGATTTCTTAATGGTCATTAACAGCGCATCACCTAGTATCCGTGTGTGTTCAAGCTGGAGTCCCCCTAGCAGGTCCTGCTTCTTGTTAGCCACCAGTTCCCCTACCCTGAATGCCCCATAAAAGGCTAGTGAAAAGGTAGCTCTAAAAAATAGCACCTTCCCTGTTGAACTGCAAATGCCACCCAGGTCATTTAACAGTGATGCCAGCCATTCTAAACCTATGGGTTGTCTCGTGTCCGTGGCGGTTCCTTGGAGGCGCCGCCACCCCTTCAGAGCCTTCTTCACAATGAAGCTGTTTGTGGGGTCCTTGGTACCCCTGATCTATGCAAAGAAAGAAACAGCTGCCATGTGCCGGCTGGCCGTCGCCGCAGAACGCCCCTCCCTGTGCAATGCGTCTAGGTACTGGGTGGAGCTCCCTGCCTGATCCCATCTCTCCGCCTAACCCTGCCCCAAAAAAGTGCAGGAAGACAAAAACGCCCCTTCGTAAGCCGTTCTGGTCCTGGGCGTTAGGCTAGCTGCCACGATGTTCTGTAGCTGGGGGCACCAATCTGCCAGAGTCTTACCGGGAAGTGTGTTGGCGTCGCTTCTGCGGATGGTAGATGTTCCCTGAATACCTGCATCTTAAAGCGAGAGAGTGCGTCAGCTGCATAATTTAGCACCCCTGGAACATGTTTGGCCCTAAACTGTATGTTCAGCTTCATGCACACAAACATTATCTCTGCTGGTTGATACATTCAACTACTATCATGTTATCAGACCAGAAAATTACAGATTGATTACACAACTGCTGAGGCCAAACTGTCATTGCAACCCAGATTGGAAATAGTTCCAGAAAACCTATATCAGTTGTCAGACCACTCTCCTCCCACCAAGCCGGCCACTGCTGTGCCACCCACTTGTTTCCAAGTATGGCGCCAAACCCCATACTGCCCTCAGCGTCAGTCCATAAACCCAACTCTGCAGACGTAGTGGGGGGACCGAGCCACACTACCCTGCTGTTGAAGCCCTCCAGAAATGCAAACCAAATCCGCATGTCCTGGCGGACCTCGGCCCGCAGTCTCGTGTGATGGTGCTTCTCCCGCAGACCTGTTATGGTCTGTGAGATGGAGCGGGAGAATGGTCGTGCCTTGGGTATCATCCTCAATGCGAAGTTCAATTGTCCAACAGTCTGCTGCAGCTGATGGAGTGTCACTTTGTCTTTGGCTAAACATTGCTGGAGTGTTGCTCTAAATTTCATGATTTTGTATTTAGGTAACCTAAAACAACCCTCCACTGAGTCCAATTCAATGCCCAAGAATTCTATTGTCGTTGCTGGACCCACCGTCTTTCCCTGAGCCAGCGGGACCCCGAAAGCCCGCATGAGCACGCAAAATTCCTGCAATGCCCACGCACACTCCCGAGAGCCCGCAGACCCGAGGAAGATAAAGTCATCAAGATAATGCATGGCGTGTTGGTGCCCAGTTGTCTGTCTAAAGACCCACTCAAAAAAAGAACTGAATTTCTCAAAGTAGGCACAGGAAACAGAACGACCCAAGGGCATACACATATCCATATAGAATTTACCTTGAAATGAAAAACCTAGCAGGTGGTGATCTAGAGGATGAACCGGCAGAAGCCGAAAAGCGGATTCAATATCTGATTTTGCCAACAAGGTCCCTGATCCCAAAGCCCTCAGCATAGCCACTGCCTGGTCAAAGGAGGCATACTTAATGCTTCAGACGTGTTCATTGATTGCATCATTCAGCGATGCGCCCCTAGGCACTGACAGATTATGAATCTGCCTGAACTCGCTCTCCTCTTTCTTTGGAACCACCCCCAGGGGTGAGCAAACAAAATTGTGCACAGGGATGTGATCAAAAGGCCCCGCTATTCTGCCCAAATGCAGTTCTTTTGTAATGTTGGTCGCTGCCACCTCTGGGTTGTTTCTAACAGACAGCTGATTTCTACACTCTGATGCTCCTGTGTAATCCACCCCATGGATCCTAAAGCCATACAAAAAACCTTCTTGTAACATCTTCGCAGAGGCATGGTCTGGGTACCTGTTCAGCCAAGGAGTCATAGCCAGAACGTCAATGGGTGAATGCAACACCAGCCGTACTCCCTCCCTATTCCTGTTTCTTTCTTCCCCTGTTTCCAGAGAAGGAGCTACTTTTTTTGCAGCATGCTGTTTCTGGGTGTGAAGGTTGATTACAAATGGAGCATGCGTGTCTGAACTTACACTTGTCTTGTGCCCTGGTGCATGATCGTTTAGTAAAATCCCAGAAAACCCCTTTTCGCACCCCCACTGCTCCCTGCACTAGGGGCCGTTCCCCCGGCCTGTGCCGGCTGAAAGGGCTGAGGTGATTTGGGAGTGTAACCTCTGTTCCAGCTCTGCCCCGCATTACCAAGCTGTCCTGCTGTAAACTGATTATACCATGATATCGAGTCCACCCGGGCCCAGGTAAGTGATGAGTCAAACTCTTTAGCTTTTCTGAAATTCATGTCATAATCCTTCCATCCTAGTCCCCCATAGTCATCATGGAACATTGTGATCCTGCTCTGGTAACACGCCATCCCTGCTTGCAAGTTAGGGGAACGCTCAGCTATAATAGCCATGAATACAGAGAAGGCTCTTATCCAATTGTTCAAAGTTTCTTCCACCCTGAATCTCGCCATTTCCACCCGCCGTTCAGTAGGCAACAACCAATCCTTCTGCTTCCTAGCATATTCTATTTCCCTGTTATCCACAAGCAAAGAAAACATATTGACATAAGCACCAGCCCAAATTAACTCCTTCACTTCTCGTGTTACATGCCTTGCCAAATGTTCCCTCCTCGGGGTAATGTACCCTCGCCTAGCAATGGTAATGCCACATCCTTACCATTTTCCCCGGCACCCGCTGGTTCTACCATCTTGTCTTTTCCGGTGTTGCTGTCTGGATGCGCTGCTTGGGGTGGACTAGGAATACTTGGCCCCTCGCTACTTGGGGCAGCCATGATCTTCGCCACAATCCTATGTGCCTCCACTAAAGGATCCTCCCCCACCTCTTTCGCGCCCACTGAAGACGGTAACATCCCCCCTTTCCTAACCAAGGGAGAACTGCCGCTATCTGAAACGCTAGCTCAGGTGGAACCTGACCAACCACTGCTGGTGCTGAACCCAGGGTCGGGGCTGCTGCACTCGGGACAGGAATCCCTGGGAATGGCGCGGGGTTAGATGTGGGCACCACCAGGACTACACCTGGGATGAGTGGAGGCACTGAACTTGGTGCTGGCACCGGTGTGGCAGGTGCTGGGGTTGCAGGTATATTTGCCGGAATTTGAGGAGTAGGTATAGGGATCGCCAGTGGCACCAGCCACCCTAAAGGACCCCCCCCGAAGGACCGTCTCCACCAGGCTGCTTTGGATCTTGAACATTCCCCCTCTTGGCTCAAGCCCGCTTGGGAAGTGGATCCAATTCCCCCCTGGGTTGCGGTGGCACTATCGTTCGCTTGGGCCTGCCTGATGGCCCAGCCTGTTCATCCAACCTCTGCCTGAGCTCTGCAACGCTCTTTCCTATCTGTTCCACCTTTCCCCATCTTTGCCATACTACGCATCATTCCCTGGAGCATATGTTCCATGCGGGAAAGCTTTGCGCCACGCTTACAGGCCATCCTCTTCCAAGCAACAACTGCTAGCTAACCTACACCCTGCCCTGCGATAACACTGTGAGCAAAGGACCTAACCCTGCTTTTACCTGCAGTAGTTGGGGGTACACAGACTGGCTGTAAGCACCACGCAACTGGGACCGCGCCACACCAGATAGCCTGGGTGTTGGGCGTGCGCACTCTAGCCCGGCGGCCCTCAGAAGCAGTGAAGTGCAGGCCTGCCTGTGTCCCCTTTTTGCGATGCCCACAGCTGTGCTCCTTGCCGTGCAGTCTGCCGCGCACTCCTTATGTATTACTACGATGCAAAAGACAAGATTCACATATGGTTGTGGACACTAAAGCGATACAACTTATTCGATCCTGCAGTTGCGGCATTCACCTCATTCCCTTAAAACCGAACAACGAAGGTAAGTTGCCTAATAATGGGCAAAACAAACCACAACCCCAATGAATCAAAGCACTTCACATGAGCACCAGTAACAGTCCACAAACATTCAGGGCACAATGACTCTTGAGCGAGCTGCACTTTTTTCAAGTCTTATTGGGCTCTGATCAATAAGAATCTGTCCTAAACGTGTGCCCTCCTGCTCCTAGAGTTGAAACAATTCCTTTTTAAAGTATCCCCCTGTGCCCCCCTGCTCCTCTGCAGTATTTAGACACTCATGACATCGATACTAATATATCCGCGACTTTCAATGTCTGCCCGGCCCTCTTATTCCTTGAAATCTTCCCCCTATTTCACTCCCAAACACAATACAACTTGAAATTATGTAATAGCCGGTCGCGAAGGCTAGCCGGTAATTTTTAGCTCCGTAGAACAGCTGCGCACGCTGCCCAGATCACACGTGCAGTCTGGAGACTTGCGCTCGCCTCTGTATTTTGTTCGTTGTCTCCTCGCTACCCGCTCGGGCGCGCTTCCGCTCCAGATCCCCCCGGAACCTGCAGTGTCCGCGAGCGCGACAAAACCACCGCAAAGCCGACCACCGCGCTGGCTCTCTAGAGTCATTGCCTTCGATCCCCGCTACACCGCGTCTTCTGCCTGCTCCACGATCTACGCTAAAACCTGCAGAGAAAAACAGGAAAACAACTCCGCCAACCCGTTCCACACCAATCCAGTGTCCTGACTCGAACCTGTTTCCGTCTCGCCGCCGGATCTTCTACACCTGAAACAAGAAAACAGAAAAAGATAACAGCCTCTAAGAGGCTGAGGGGTCAAAGGGCAGGCCTGGGGAGCGCGGGAACAAGAGAACGCCTCCCGCGCTCCCCGGCCTTTTAAACCCTCACAGTCAGACCAGTCTCAACTGGCCTGACCTCAGCTCCCCTCTTTGACCCGGAAGCGATTCAATCGCTTCCGGGTCAATTGGGGAGCTGAACACCAATCAATGGTGGGGCTCGCCTACCGCGTCATAATGACGTGGCGGGGGCACGCCCCACCAAGGGTTGTCGACAGGGGGAAAGGGGGCTGGCCCCCTGCCATACCTGCGGGGAGGGTGCGAAGCGGCCGCCGCCTTTCCTGTATCGGTAATGACGCCAAAAACATCCTGTGATTCTGGGCAATTCACTTAATCTCCCCGTGCCTAACAAAAATGAATGTGTGTCCTCATCTAAGTAAGTGGTGCTATGTAAAGCGCTCTGATACCCGAATCGGGTCAAGTTCGCGCTATATAAAACTCTTCAAAAAAAAAAAAGCTAAAAAATAAATGCCTTTAACAATGCTTGTTGAATCTTCCTTTTGGTGCCATTTGACTGACGAACACTCGCCAGTTTGAAGTGTCCACTGTTTTTATGTGCATGTTTTTAAAAGTTTAACTGGAATTCAATTTTGGTTTGCATCACAACCGCTTGAATGTTCTGATAAGGGTTAATAATTTCAAGGACGTTCCAGAAAGGGGGCCTCGAAATAAATATTGCCCGGGTACCCACAAGACCGACCGTAAGATGCCACACACTTTCCTTTCATTACTTACGCTATCGTATCTGTTCCAACATATTCAAGATCACAAGAACCTTCTTGTCTTCTTGCACTTATATTTATGTGAAATTAATTATAGGATCCGTATACACGTGCAAAGATTAAAAAGAAAACGTGCATGCATCTCAGTTAGTGTACAATACCCCACATCTAATTCAAAATACACCGTGTTTACAGTCAAATTGTTTTACTTGACAATATAAATAGATGAAACAGTGTAAACTTGTGTTATTCTCGGTTCATCTGCATGACTGTTAATTGCAACCAAGCAGATGAAAAACACCCTGAGTTCAACGCCATTCAAATTATCTTCACTTGTGAAATGAGTAAAGTGTGTGTAGAAGTGTGACATTCCGACTCTGAGGACCACAATAGCGATAGCGTAACTGCTGACATGAAAGCTACACGTTGGAAAATACTTGTGGCATTTCTAACATCGGAAGGGCGGATATAAGAACTAAGCACAGTTATTTTCAAAGCGTCCAGACACATGTTTTTCTGATGAAAATCAAGTGTGTATATTTGCAAGTAGTTAATGCTTGGCAACCTTATCCGTGCCGTTTTTGGTAAGGCGGGACTTCCAAATTGACATGTGCCTGTATACTACAATATGATGTTAGCAGCTTTAGGAAACAATTGATTTCATTTAAGTAATTAGGTGTCTGTTATTTTTGTACCAATTGTTTTGCCCCCGTGATTGCTGTTGCTACTGATACGTTGGCTTGTGGAGCAGCACGTCACAGTGGTATGGTGCTGGAGATGATACTCAGAATGGCTGCCATCCATCGGTCCAGATAGGGGCAGCCTGGCATGGTCAGCAAAAAGGAGGGAAGGCCACGGTCAAGATTTGGAAACAATGTTTCCCAAGGATTCATTTGAATACAGGTAACCAACAATGTGTAAAGTTACCTGGTGCACATACCCTAGGCATCTAAAGTTGTCAGTGAGCAATGTAATACAGAAAGCAAGAAATCATATGACTAAGTAGTAGGCCAGAGAAAATTATTTCAGTGTATATATATTTTCCAGTAACTTCATATAGATACAAACACATTTTTTGAGTGCTGGTGGCACACTGAGAAGTAAGTGAAGCAGCATATTCAGTGCAAGCAAACAGATGCAAGGTGAATCAGTAAATCTGCGTGGTTAACACAGAAAAGAGTCTCTGGGCCAGATGTATGACCATGTCATTTTGCGAGTTGCAAATTGTGCTTAATTGCGAATCGCAATTTGCCACTCGCAAAATGACATGTACACTAGTGTCAGAGACTCTGTTACCGATACTCAGTTGGGTCGCAAATTGCATGCCTCATCAATATTCATGAGGCACGCGCAATTTGCGACCCTATTGAGAATGGCTGGCCATCCCAGGTATGGTGGCCTGTGGGCTCCAAAAACCTAAAAAAGCATTTTTTTAATGCAGCCTGTTTCCTTACATGAAAATGGGCAGCATTAAAAAAAAAAATTAAACTTTTTTTTTAAGGGCAGGTAATGGTCCCTGGGACCACTGCCTGCCCCTAAAAAATATTTCCCCCAGCATTTGTAAAAGGGAAGGGGTCCCCCATTTTTCGAGTGCATTACCACCTCTTGAAGAGGGTGGTAAATTGCAAGTGTTTTGCAACCGCAATTGCGGTTGCAAAACATTCTTGGATAGGATAGCGAGTTGTAATAAGGAAGGGATGCCCTTGGAACTCCCCTTCCTAATTGTGAGTCGCTAATCCTATTTAGCACGTCACAAATAAATGGTGACTCGCTAAATAGGGTTTGTACATGGCCCTGTAGATTTTTGCATGCATAAACGAGTGGCAACCCTGTTTGCGCATGCAAAAACAGGTCGCTCATCTGGCCCTCTGTGGTTTATCCAGACTTTAATGTTACAGAAGATTCCGCTCCAGTAGTTGGTGTTGACGTTTCGACTTTATGATGTCAGATATCTCAGGGTATGATCTGGACATTATCAACACCTACCACTAAATATCTGGCGGTACAAATCTGGCATCAGTAGAATATGATAAAGGTGAGCGGATCAGCTCACTTTGGTGTTGTTGAGACACATATTGAAGTGTTCTCAAGTAAGTAACTGACAGCAGGCAGTGGTGGTGCTTTGCCCGAGTTCCAACTTCATTGATTTGCTTTCAAAGCAGTACCACCTATCTACATGACCGAGTTACACTTTTCCCACATAAGCTTCGACCTACAAATCTTAGCTTGCTTAGAACTATTGTGGTTAAATGAAGGACTGGCTGAACGTCTTCCGAATGACATGGGGCCCTAGTTATGCACAGATGCCAGTGTTTCATTGTAATTTTTACTCTTGTTTCACAATGATCATGTCTACAGTTGAGTCACTATATTGCAGTCACCTGTCAGAGGAAATTGTTTCTCTTATGTTAATCGTAAGAGACTTTAGCTGTTGTAGACGACCAATTTACTCCTGCACCCAACAGAACCATCACAAATTATCTTTAAAAATAGGTTTTCGAGTGACTGATCAAGTGAGTGGGAACCTTCTATGTATTTCTAGACATAGGAATTTGTACAAAAAGCATACGCATCCAGTCCAAATCACACTGACCTCTGCAAGGTCACTCTGTAGGTCACTCGTGACAACCTTTAAGTGTGCCAAGCAGGGCAATAGAGCAGCAGGAATTCAATCTTAATAGATATGGTTCTCTGTTGTGTTTTTCACTTTGCACAATGCAGTGCAGCACATTTGATTGCTGTACTACATTGAGTTAAAAATTAGTAAGTCTACCCCTGTGCGACAGGATAAGGAACAATTGACCATCTCAAGCCTGTCATCGGCAAGTAGACAACTTTCAACTCTTTAGGCGTGAGCTGAATCAAGGAAACTGATAGGAGTCAATGCATCTTGCTGCTGACTCTGAAGAAACTATATCTGTCAAGGGGGCTCAGCAGGTGAGTCAAGCTGAGAGCACAGGAGTGTTTGAAAACACAGCTCAGCTGAGTGATACTGGCATAAAACAAACCTACTGGCATCTTCTTTTCTGCAAAATGTGTACAGACTCTGAGGAGGAAATACAAACCTCATTACAACTTCCCATGTAACTTGACCTGTGACACCAGAGTATTCATTCATTCATTCGTTGAACTTTATTTCGGCTGTTGCAGCCATAAAAGTACATAAAAAAAGGAAAATACAATTTTAATAGCATCCTAAAAGTCAGGGAAAGAGGCCATTTGCATATACAGAAATACCTATTACAAAAGGAAAGTGTTCATGCTTCTAGGGGGTTGGGCCAATAAATATTCAACACTATGGGAAATGCATAAATATCTTAAAAATATAATTTAACATTTTTATATTAAAACCAATTAAAAGGTTTTGTATAAAAACCGGACTAAAGCCCATCCTCAACTAACAGCCATTTGATATATAATAATCCTTGAGATCAACAGGTGCCTACCAAGTGGTCCTTCTATCTTATATAGTCCTAAAATAGGGGTAGATAGACTACATATGTTATGAATTCACATTGCAGCTATCAAGGTGGTACCTTCTCTATGTCGACATTGCAAATTAAAATTTTAAGATCACAACAGCAAAAACCGGGTCAGTATCTGTTTGTAAAATCCTAAAGATTTCTGTGTAATTTCTAATAGCCAGGTTTCTGCAAAGTTGGATCACCCACTTGTTCTGGGTGATCCAAGACTCTTATATGCCGGACAGAAGAAAACCACATGAATCACGTTTTCTTCCTTCATTAAACACCCAGGACAAGGGCGGCCTATTCTGCCTGCCCATCTGTTATTACGAGTGTTAAGTGGAAGGGTCCCATATCTAAATCGAAAGTACACTTTTTAACTAATACAGGTTGCATAATGTCTATCACTTGCTCAAACTTAAATTGGGACTTAGAATCAAGAAATCGATACATTAGGCTAGAGGTGTTAGCCATCTGTGCGATGCGTGACAAATTATAATCCTTCAAAGCGCATGCTAGGGATTTTTTTGAAATTACCGCACAGGAAACTTCCGGTGCAGTCCATAAATCTTCCATGCCCATTGCTCTACATGTGTCCCTAATAAAAACCAGCGAGGGAATTTTGCCCGCCCCCAATGTGGACAGTACCGCTTTTAGTTCATCCCTATAATGGACCAATTCTGGGGTGCTCCACAGATGTCGCCAATACATCAATGGAAGCGACGATATAAAATCCGCTATGGGACGAATACCCAGGTCCATTCTAAGTGGTACTAGGGGTGTGTTTTTGGGCAGGCTTAAAATCTGTCTCATAAAGCTATTTTCAGTTACTGTAAGGACATTCACTGCACAGTGACCCCACAGTTCTGCCCCGTATAGGGCAGATCCCTTAGCTTGTATTTTAAAAATTTCACCTGAAGGACTTATGGCCTTTAAAACCGAGGTTTTATGGAGTTTTAAGATCCCTCCAATGGCCTGGGTCAATTTTAGGTTAGCCTTATTAGTTTGTGGGCCCCACCCCATTTTATCATTTAAAGTAAGTCCTAAATAATCAAAGATAGAAACCCTATCTAATGGTCAACCATCCATTGTAGGGTGTGGGCAATTGGTGGGATTCGCATTAAAAACCATATATTTTGTCTTTGTGATATTAACCACCAAATTCCTCCTTTTGCAAAACTGGCTAAATTCCTCTAGGACACGCTGCATCCCCATAGGTGATTTCGAGAGGAGCAGAGTGTCGTCCGCAAACATTAATGCTGGAAATTTGCGGTTCGCCAATTTTGGGGGGGGTCAATATCTTTAACAGCAAGAAGGTCTTCATTTAACCCATTGAGAAAGAGTGAGAAAAGAGTCGGTGCAAGCACACAGCCCTGTCTCACCCCCTTTTCAACGGGAAAAGGAGAGGTCAATTTACCATTCTTGCCAAACCTCACCCTTGCAAAAGTTCCCTCATGGAGGTGCCTAAACTGATGGCATAATACGGTGGGGCGCAATATCTAACAAAATGCCCCACAGCTGTTCGGGGTCCACCATATCAAAGGCGGATTTTAAATCCACGAACGTGAGGTACAAGCTTCCGCCTTCCAAGACTATATGCTTCCAGTATATCAGTTGTACCCTGAACAACTGGTCTATAGTCGATGTCTTAATCCTAAAGCCAGCTTGGAGGGAAGTTAAAATATCGTGGTCCTCCATCCATTCATATAATCTAGCTTAATAAAACCTTTAATTAACCAGGGCCGCTCCATGACACACAACACTAACAGGAAGAGAGATGCTTTGGCACAGGTTACCCTCCAGGCCCGGCGGTACGAAAGTATAGAGGAGAGGCGTGTGCAGGTGACGGGCGTGACTATTTGGACGCTTCAGGCAGTGAGCAAGATTATTCTACAAGAGAAATGTCAATTCAATTCAATTCAATTCAAAAATCTTTATTCTTGTACAAGAATATATCCATGAAAGCACAGTCATTATAGCAGCAAGTAATAATAAGACACAAACGGGTTACAAGAACAATAAAATTCATCAAGATAATACCTACAAAGTTAAAATACGGTAAAGAGCAATAGAAAAAAAACCTGCATTGTTTCAGGAACGAGTACCACAATAAGATTACAAAGCGCTCAACAACTTTCAGGAGGGAACGTTCTGAGTGTATAAATGCTGCAAGGATGAAATGGAATTCATCAAAATATTTGCTAACGTTTTGAACAATGATAGAAACAGATATAAAGTAAGCATACATCATGGAGTTCACATCAAATTACGCGTGCGCACTGCAGCTTTCAAGAAAGAACCAACCCGAAAGGTTAGGTAATAGCCTTCCTATAAGCTACTTTATAATCAAACACAGATGCAGTCTTGAAGAATGGTGTCAAAAACTATTTGGTATACATGATATAATAATTACAAACTAATAAAAAATGCAACATGGATTGTTTGTGAGAACCGGTACAGGGGCATGGCAAGCGGTCAAGGTTAGAGTTATACCCCGCAGGGAAATAGAGCAGAAATGTCATAGTATCAAAACTAAAACGATAGAGCAACCCCCTCTCCCATGGGCCAAAAGGTTTTAGTAGGTAGCTAGTAGGAGTATGGGAGATGTTCTCAATGAGCATATATCTGGTGGCAGAGGATTTCTGAGCCTCAGTATCATATCTAGCTTTATTGTACAATGCATATGGAGCCTTCTGCAGAGTTTTCTTCTATGCTACTAGAATCTGAGGGATTTAAAAATATGTGCTCATAGTTCATACTAGTCAAACTTTTGCAGACAGCTGCAAGCCAGGGAATATCCCTGCCCCATCACAGTTTAGGCAATCTAATATTCTTTCCCTAGTAAGATACGCAGCGGGGTTATTCCAAACTGACAGCCAAAGTAGGGTGGGCGAGCCTTAATATAATCTTCAATGTACGGCAGTTTGAGTTCACTATGGCATGCGTACTGGTAGGAGGAAATGGGAGTGCCAAAGATTTTGCGACAAAATCTGTTCTCTTCTCCCTGAATAACTTTGCAAATACTAATGCCCCAAACATCTGCATCCCTAGGTAGCAGTTGGAGTGCATTGAACTTTGAAGATCTGAACAATTGTTGATACGACCTCTGAATTTCTCTGTTGGGGCAGGGCATGTATTGAGTTGATAGAATTAAAAAATGTATGCGTGCTATAAGCCACATGGTCAGCCCATAATCCATTTGCAGCAAATACCAGCCCTAACTAGGGAAATGTGCGAGTGCTTTGTAAACTATCAAAATCTAATACAATTGAATTGTTAAGATATTCCCTCGAATCACACAACCTTAAAAAAGATTCTTTTAAATTGGTGCATAGATCCAAACTTACCATAAAATCAACAACAACCCGCACCAGAGCTCGTAGGGCTTTAGGGGTGCGGCCCATTACGACCCCGTCATCAGCATACAGTAGGGCGGGGAGTTTATAACCATTAATGTTTGGGACATCATGGGTAAGTGTTACCAACATTTTATTTTGGTTGTTAATGTAGAGAATAAAAAGAAGAGGGGCCACGACACAACCTTGCCTGACCCCTCTTTCGACCTTGATGTCTTGCGAGACCTCCCTGCTCATACTTATCCTCACCCAGGCATGCAGGTCTTTGTGCAAATAAGCTAAGAAGTGTACAAGTGCCTCGTCCAGGCCGTAATTTTAAAGGATAGACCAAAGCCGTGACCTGTTGATGAAGTCAAAGGCCGAGGTAAGATCCATGAAGGCCAGGTAAATAGGAGATCTTTTAGCTATGGTATATTTACCAAAAATTCAATTGAGGTTCAGGCACTGCTCAACTGTCCCTATATTGCTTCTGAACCCCAACTGGCAAGGACTTCAAATTTGGTCTTCCTGAGCCCATATCCTAATCTTAATATACAGGACCCTCCCCAAGATTTTCAAAGTATTGTCGATCAAAGAAATCAGCCTATAGCAACTTGGGTTGTAGCGGTCTCCCTTTTTAAAGTTCGGCACAATGATGCAAGTTTACCAGGTTTTGGAAAGGGTAGAAAGCGTTAGGTTATTAAAGACATTCACTAATACGGGCGCCCAAAATTCTGCTTGGTTTTTAATGAGATCGATACCAGAAGAGGGGAGCATATCCCTGGCACCACACTCTTTACTGTAGGTCGGCCTGGGGGCAAGATTCAAAGTTAGACTAATGGGATTATGGTCCCCGTGAACAGTAGGGATGACCTCTGCTTTTAACACACTCTGGTCTAAAGTGGAAGAGATAAAAATATAATCAATAGTTGATATAGAACCCCTACCTCTATACGTAGGTACTATGTGATTGGCCCCTTTAGATGCTGCAGCAATTTCTATTACATCCAAAAAGTTATTAGTGCATAGGTGATTTGCTAGTACAATCCCCTCTTACATGATGGTAACTTACTAGAGGGGTGAATAGCAGGATAAATTCTGCTAGTTAACTTTGCAATAAAATCACCACATAAACATATTCCTGCGAAGCTAGCAAAACTCTTGGACTTCCAAAGAGAAGAAATAAAATTAAACAAATTAATAAAATTCATGTTTGGGGCATTCTGAAAATCATTATTATAAAAATTAATTAAACAAACAGAAACACCCCGTTTTTCAAATTAGGGCCTAGAATTTATAATTTTTAGTATCCAGAACCTGTATGCTGCCACCCGCCGCAATATTAATCCACGTTGAAAGGCCTCCCGCTGGATGTCCAGAATTGGGAATAGGAGCACCAGTATTAAAACATTCAAACCCCTCCAAAAATAGCTCCTGTGTGACCCATGTCTCCTGGAACATTAGAATGTCCTGTTTTTGGAGTAACTCTAACCAGTCAGCTAGATTTAATTTAGAAGCCAGACCAGCAACGTTCCAGCTCAGTATTTTTAAATTAGAGCAAGTCTCAGACACGGGTGGAATACGGGGACTACAGGATGAGGACTCAGTCAAGGGAGGGGCTGACTCTAATAAGCCAGAGCAAGGAAGTAAATTTAGATAAGAAGCAGTGTCAGTCACAATTGAGGTACGCAAACCACAGCGTGGAGGCTCAATTGCTGAGTTGGATGGGACTAGAGGGAGTGGTAGTCAGTCACTTCCCATGTAACTTAACCTGTGACACCAGATTATTCTACAAGAGAAATGTCAATGCTTATCAAAATGTACTTGGTTTAAAGGCATTTATCAAAATATTTAAAATAAAATCATGAGATGAAAGCTAGATAGATGGGAGCTCAGCTGTTGTTCTCCACATAATAAAATACAAGCATACGCTTAGTATATATAAAGGCAGAATGTAATGGTCCTCATTTTACCAAACATAAATGAATGTAAAGCTGAGTCAATGATACCAAGATGCGCACCTTGCAACCTGGTTTCCCTACATGACAAAACTGTGTGATCTGGCTGCTTCGCTCTCTTTTCTTGCGCCGCTGGGCCCTTTAGTGGCAATATATGGAATCACTGGTAGGAGGGTGAGCACCATTGCACAAACACAGCAAAATTGTACCTGTAGCAGAGAGAAAAACAGGAAGTGCTTGGGGGGAGGGGGCTTGTTTTCTTTCTATCCTTGAGGTAGGGATTGCGTCAAGGAAGTACATTGGGGCTCAGGGTACACTAGTAGATGCAATCACATTTTTATCTTTAATTGGGCAGCAAACTTCTGCCACTGGCAGGAGTGGATCTCATTTGCTGTAGGACTGTGGGGAGGAGGACTTGTATTCAGAGTAATTAAGATTGCTGGTAAGTAACCAGGTGATGAATTCTGTGGTTGCAATTGCGATGGACATGAAATCATTTGATAAGAAATGTGGTGGTTTACCATCCAGACCAGGGGCGGATTGGCAAGGCAGGCATTCGGGCATGGGCCGAAGGGCCGGTGCCTCAGTGCCCTCTGTGGGCCGTTTTTTTCTCCCCTGTCCCAGTCCACAGAGAGTGGACTAGGAAAGGGGAGAAAAAAAATGGCCCACAGAGGGCACGGGGACAGACAGAGAAAATGAAAGCAGCCTCGCACACGGCCGGACAGCGATTGTCAGCTGGGACCTCTCCTTCACCCCTGCCCTGCCAAGCAATCAAGCGGAGGCTGAGCTGGGGAGGGGTGATTGTTTGCAAGAATCGGCCTCCCAGGGGGCCAGGTGTTTCTCAGGCCTTTGAGCCATTTTCACCTCGGCCCCCCTGGGGCCCACGCAGCCCAGAAACGGTGTTAGTCTTAACACCTCGCCCATAGCCCTTCACATTCAGGGCATAGTGGGCGAGGAAGAATGGTTCTTGCTGTGGGGGCCAGGTGATGTTCGGAACATGCACCAGCTTCACCTCAGCCTCCCCCTGGCTACCTGGCTACCTTGTATGACCCAGAAAGCAGTGTTTTGTGCTCCCCTGCCAGGACATTTTCCCGAGGCCTGGAGGGCTGATTAATTTACTAATTGCAGGGGCCTTACCTCTGTTCATGTGCTCCTGAGCTGAAGGTCTGGGGAGGGCTAAGTAGGTTAGTAGGAGCAGGGGCTTTGCTGCTTTTCAGGTGCTCATAATTTTGTGACTGAAAGGGGCCTTGCTATTTTTTTAGTTGCTCAGCATGTAGGCCATTGTCACCTTGGCCCCGTGTCCTGTGCAAGAACAGTATCCTCCCACTTTAATTCCTTGTCTGTGCAAATGGTGTTTCATGAAAGGGCACTCCCCTTGAATGTGGGCCACGCCCCTTAAATATGGGCCACGCCTCTTGAATGTGGGCCACTTTTTTCGTCAGTGCCCGGGCCGAATTGTGATCCCAATCCGACCCAGATCCAGACCCTCAGTAACTGCTGCTTCTAGAAAGCTAAAGACCCTTGTTGTATTCTCGTGTTGTTTATATCGGTTATCTAAATAAATCTTTGCAAATTTTAAAATGCAATACTTTCCGTTCCTTCTTTAACCCCATGCATTCTCCGTGAATTTTTGCACATAGTGGGCTGGATTCGGACGGCCCCCGGCAGCACACGCCCACCGTGACGCATGATGGCCAGGGCCCGTCATGAGCATGCAAGTGGTTAACTGATGGGGAAGCCACGCCACCAGTGTTCCTTGGGTTGGAATTTGAGTGAACAGTTGTGTGTGTACTGGTAAAACAGATGCGTTTGCTACGCCGATGCTGTGTCACGAAATGTGACACAACGGTGATGCAAAAGCTTTACAAATGGCTCGTAAATAAGCCCCTAAGTATAAAATAATCTTATTTTGAGTGGAAGACTGCCTGGAATTAGGAAGCAGACACGAGCAGAGAAGACGAGTTTTGATCCAGCTAATGTAATTACGTAGAAGCTTTACTAGACAAGTATGCCTAACATGATGTATGGTTTGATAAATCACTAACACAAAAAATGAAAAGAACATTTGTCTCACTTGTTGTGTGTCACTCGGTGATACACACACCTATCCTTACTTTGTTTATACATGTAATACACACTCTAACAATTCTGGTGCTGTCGTAGACTGTGTGTCACTCGGTTATACACACGCCTCTTCTTGTTTCTCCACCTATGTCACCAGTGATACATACACTAGGAAACATGTGCCAAGCATACACATTTTAAGACTGCTTATCCTTTTGTTATAACTCTGCATTATTTAGTGCTATTTTTTATTCCTTAACACTAAATAAAACATTTTTTTTAATCATCTTTCACGCTTAGTAAATATTTAAAATGTGTACGATACAAGATGTAAACACTCCTCCGGCATTTTTAGACACTACAGGTGAATCATCTGTCAGATGGGAAATATGGTGTGACGCTTTTGAAACATATATGGCAATAGGGGCCACCAGATTTAGTGATGACATGAAAAAAATATTTTACTTTAATTCTCTAGGGTTTGAAGGTAGATCCATCTTTAACAGTTACCTAATTGATCCCCTGAAGATAGCAACGGAGTGGATGAATATCGTGAAACTGTGCTTCAACTTAAGAACAGGTTAGATAAACAGTCCAGCCTCATGGTATTAAGGCACAATTTTTTTTAGGAGAAAACAGAGTGAAGGAAAGGATGTAGACTCATATATATCAATATTGTGGAGGTTGGCAGCTGTCTGCTAATGTGAAAATGTTGCTGATCAACTGATACAAGATCAGTTTGTGTGCCATTGCAAGGACAAACACAGCAGGCTAAATCTGTTGCGTATGGGAGATTCATCTTTGGATGAAACCATTAAGGTTGCTAAGAGTTTTGAAATTTCTTTGAAGGAGTCAGACCCCAAGAGTACAAAATGTGTAAAGGTTGTTGGTTCAGAGAAATCACATTAAGTCAAGGAACCATAGCACCAATGTTGCACCAAATGTGTCAAACCTGAAGGCCAGTCTGTGAATTCTGCGAACATGTGTCTTAGGTGTGGGAATGTGCCTCATTTAAAAAAGTGGTAGATGTTCAGCCATTAAAGTAACTTGCAATTACTGCAAGAAGACGGGTCATTTTGCTAAAGTGTGCCTAAAAAAGGGATACAAAAAGCCTGTGGTGTGTGCCATAGAGTCTGATGATGAGAGTGATTCTGAAGTAATCTCTGTTGTTCGTGAGGATCATGAAGGCACCGTGAGTGAGGATATTGAGAATGACGGTTCTATGGAGAAACCCATTGAAGGTGATCCATCAACCTGTGTACACCACTGTACGGGATTGGGAGCAGGAGGGGAGGAAGGGAGCGAGTCTGACACTTGAAGTAGAGATTTTAAAGAAGGCTTTATTTTCAGATAGGCTTTTCTTCTTCTACTAGTGAGTCTCAATCGAGCAAACTCGTCCGGCTTCGTCCTTACGCCCTTGGGGAACGCTGGTAGTTCCAGGGTGCTTCTACCACGCCGGGGGTGCGAGCCCGCCAGACCGGAAGTACAGCAGTGTTCGTCGGGGCCGAAGTCCACACCACAGGTTGGGAAGGCAAAAGAAAGGAGAAAGACAGCAGTCACTCTGATGCTCCTCGTAGGACGTTTGGGGCCAGGAAAGTGAGGGACACCATGTGCATAAGTGTATTTACAAAGGTCGATCCTGTGCCTTCAGTGCTCGTGAGGGTAAAGGGTTGAGGAGACTATACACTATTATACACATTGGCTGTTAGTCGGTTGGATGGCCACTACGAGTAACCCAACCTGCCACTCTGCCCCGTACCTTTGTGAGCCACGCTCCTCCCGCGGGAACGTGGCGGGGCGAATTGCCGATACGTTGGCCTCCTGGCTTGAAGTCCACAGCTGGGCTCGTCAGGGTTTCTTCCTCGCCGCACTCCGTTCTCGATCTCCAGTCTCTCACGCCTTCTTCCTCCGGGGAAACGTCGTTCGCAGTCTTCCTTGTTCCGCCTTCTTTTAACTCCGTGACGTCCCAGGGGGGCGGAGTGTTGTCTCCCTCCACATCGGCATTAAAGGGGCCGTGTCCCTTCTTGTCTTCGTCTCCCCACCGGTGCTCTGTGTCCGCCCGTGACCGCTCCTCCAGCCAGGGGGAGGAAGGCTGTGTGTCGGAAATAGAAAGGTGTGATAAGGGAACATCTGACCACTAGTCCTTTGTAACATTAAGTTCATCACTGCGGGCATCGCTGTGGTGCCCCGCCCCGTCACAACCACATTGTAGACATTGCTGTGGGAGACAAAGTACTTAAGTTACTTGTCGACTCGGGTGCCCATATTTTTATTTTAAAAAGTTTTATATAGCGCTTGCTAGACCCGGAGGTATCAGAGCGCTTTACATTAGCATCAGATCATAGTTACAGGTTACATCGTTACAAAGGTTACACAGTTCTTAGAGCATGGCAACATAGTTAAATGTAGGGTTGAGATAAACAATAAGCACAAATACGTAAGGGGAACAGCAGGCAAGGTGAGAGATTCAGGGGAGGGGAGGTTGGAGCAGGGGAAGTAGACAGATAATGAAGGCGGTAAAGAGGAGGGGAGGGTGAGAGACACAGCATGGGAAGAGGAGGGGAAGGGTGACGGGGACACAAACCGGTAGACGAGTCAAGGCAACGTCCAAAGTCCAGTAAGCTGTAATCCCAGGGGAAGTGGTATCACTTCCCTATCTCTGTTGCGAGAGGCTCCCTTTACGCAGTTGACTCTCTGAGAGGGGTCTCTGAGACTCCAAGGCCTATACTCTGGATCCTTCCCCAAAAAGGGGAGAGGGAGTGCTTTGGCAAGGGGAGCCATACCATACCTCAAGTGTGAGTGGCTCCCTTGGCACAGTGGACTCGCTCAGCGGGTTCGCTGAGACTCCAGAGTATAAATATTGGATCTTTCCCCAACAAGGGGAGGAGGAGTGCTTAGTCAAAGGGCACAAAGGACAGGGGGGTAGGCTGAGTAGCAGGCAAGGGGAGATATTCAGGGGAGAGGGGATAGGAGCTAGGGAAGAGACAATAAGGAGAGACGAAAAGAAGTCTGCCTAAAGACAGACTGGGTAGGTGACGACCAAGGAGGGAATCCACGGCCCATCTCCCCTATACCTAAACCAAGTAGCTTCATCGGGCATCAGACAAAATAGTTCAGTCTCAATACATTGAGAGAGGAGGGAAGGAGAGACATAAATAGAGGGAGGATGCGGGAGGAGACGACAGGGGAGACAAAACGAAGCGCAACAATGTGGTTCAACAATATACCAGAAAAAGAACAACAAGTAAACATTAAATCAAACAGTCCGCAATACATTAGGGGAGGAGAGAAAGTAGTGGGGGGGTAGGGGAGGAGAGAGCGTGAGGATTAGGGAAGAGCGCATTGAGGCAGGGGTAGTGATCGATCTGCAAGTTCAACTCATTGCCAGTGTGAACATCTGTAGCTTGCGAATACGCAGACGTTTCCAGCATCTGCAGTAGTTTGGGCCCAGGTTGCAGCTGTTCGCTCAAGGACACCTGCCTTTTGATTTTCAGCTCTTTTTAGACAGCCAGATTCCAACTTGACAGCATTAGAGCCAGAATATCTGTGTAGATAGAGATGGAGAGACTCCAAGATGGCCACCTCCTTGGAATGAACATTATATCCATCAGAGTAGTCCTGTGTCTATTTCCATCGGGATGTGTAGAAGAAGTCTTATTTCAATTTCTGTGCCTCCTATTGGGGTTCTTTGGTCCTTTTTAGGTCTCGCCTCTCAATGGGCATGCGCATTGAGCAGAGCGAGACTATAGGGACTTAAACAGACTTTACCCAACTTGGCGATTTGGTGCTGTGCCCGTGCGCTTGTAGGTCAATGCGCAAGCGCATTGACCTAAAATGCGCGTGCACATCATCAAATCGCCATCTGTTCCCCAGCAGCTCTTCCCGCTCCGCCCCACAAGCTTTCCCCAGCGTGCGCTCTGCCTTACTCCTCCCACACCTTTGAAGTGAAGCTTAGCTTCACTTCAAAGGCCCCTGCTGCTTCACACCCTCATGCCGCTCTCACTGCTCCGCCCCCTCCCCTGCCCGCCGTGTCGCATTTCTCCTCCCCCCCTCCCCACAGCAATGCCCTCCGTCTTGTTCTTTCAGCTGTCTCCTTGCCACTCGTGGGTACAATCTCCTCGTGCCTTCGACCAACACCTCATGCTTGCCGCTTCGGAAGAATCAGTTTTTGTTTATATTTTACATAGGCCTTTATTTATAAACTGCGCCGCTTTAACTTCACATTTAAGGAGCGATGCACTCTGCATGGCGCAGTGCAACTCCTTTTTTGCTACTCTACATAGCTCTGCAGCTCATCAGATTTCACCGGACAGACTGGGAACTCTCCCTTCTCTGGGCTGAGCTCTTTCAATCCTCCCAAAGTAATGATTTTTATACACCCATGCCAGTGTTGTACCCGACACCATGTGCGATCCGTAGCGAAATGTGATTAGTGTTTTTATGACCCTGTCAACAGCGGGAGTCACTTTTCTTCTAGCTTCCCAGTTCACGTACACAGCTAAGTACAGACAACTAACCTCCCAGACGGACATTTCTTACTAATAATTCGTCCCTTGAGCGATTGTTGGCATGGCAGGAGCACCACCACATCCACCTCCACATCCACCTCCACATCCACCATCACCTCCACATCCACCATGACATCCACCGCCACATCCACCACCACATCCACCACCACCACATCCACCACCGCATCCACCACCACATCCACCACCACATCCACCACACCCACCACCACCACATCCACCACCACATCCACCACATCCACCACCACATCCACCACCACCACATCCACCACCACCACATCCACCACATCCACCACCTCCACCACATCCACCACCACATCCACCACCACCACCACATCCACCACCACATCCACCACCATATCCACCCCCACATCCACCACCATCACCACCACATCCACCATCACCACCACATCCACCACCACCATATCCCCCAGATCCACCACATCTATATGTGTGTGTGTGTGGCTCTGTGTGTGTGTAGGTGCAAATGCAATGTTCTTGGATTTTCGTCACAATAAAATACACTGAACATAATCTTCACAAAAGTTATTTACAAATGTTTAAGCTATTGCCATTATAAATTACAATACATTTTATTTAAGTAATAATTATTTACAAAATTGAAGCCATTGTTATTTGTAATATGAATACATCTAAGTCACGTAAATACAACCGACATTGCATTACAAATGCTATAGGTGTCACATTTGCGAAAGTTAAAACTATTGACATTGTAACTGACAAAGCTATTAATTTTGCAATTTTCAAAACCAACACATAAATAAAAAAAGTGTCATTTACAATACCAATCGCTCACACTTTCCTAATGCGAGACCTATTGCATTTCCAATGCTTGTTCAGTTATTATTGTTAGCTTCCAACTAGGCTCGAAGTTTTACTTTCCCTAGAGCAAGAGCAAGTTGGAGGTGGACCCCACAGTAAAGGTAATCTTGTGGGCCGCCATTTTGTAGTTTTGGTAACACGCAGCCGATACTGCCAATAGATAATAAAAATAAACATAAAATGGTGCCAAATGGAGCGCTCTACTTCCCGTGTGCAGGAAGATGACGCCAATATTTAAATGAAATGTGTCTTGCCCCGGTGCCGAGTTATGTTGCAGCTTCATCTGGGGCTGCAAGTTCTGTGTTGCTCCGTGTGAAGAGTCTGGTTAGGAGGGAAGGCTCACCTTGCTCCAAAGACCCTTTGATCCCTCTGCGCGCACGTGATGTCCCTCGCCAGCTGAGTACTTCCCCTACAGTTGAAGGGGCAGCGAAGCTCCAACAGAGGTCCCGTTCTGGATCCGCTCTGTTTACTGCGATCTAGGAAGAATTCTGCTCCTCCGGTGTCATTCTCCCTCCAGTGCTTCGCATCCGCAGTGTGCTCTGAAGTGAAGTGTGGCAGTATCACAAAGTGGATCGGCCCTAGCGCCTAAAGACGTGTGCGGCGCTTCAGTTTCAGTGCTCCAACCTGGACGGGGGCCGTCATTATCCTCCTTGAGGCAGGACAGAAGGGGTGGATCGGACCCTCGGGTCCCCGGGATCACAGGATCACGGGAGCGGGGCTGGGGGATGTGGCTGCGCTCCTTACTTCTCCCCTGTGCGGGGCTCAGACGACCGGCAGACAGGGTCAGCTTCAGAGGCCGGGTGCTTCACGACAAGCCCAAGCCTAAGTTATCTTCTTAAACGTTCTCCGATGTCCTACAATGGGTGGAAAATCGAGTTGCTTGTTTTTTTCGACGAGGACATGAATTTTAAAGGAAGGAGAATTAAACGCAAACTTTATGTGGCAGTTAAAGGATTGAATATTCTTGGTTGGTTCCACTAGGGATTGTTTGGGATGATGTTGAAACCTGGTACTCATGAACAAATATTGGTTTTGGGGTGTAACGATGATGTGGAACAAGTGTAGAAGGCCAAATTCCCATCTGTGTTCGGTGACACAGCTCAGGGGGGTTCCTTATAGTGTAAGGTCTGACTTAGAGAGTTGAAGGAACATATGCAAAAGGAATTATCTAACTTACGGAGTCCTCATTGTGGCTCTCTCCGTTGGTAGTTGCCTGCAAGAAGGATGGTCAACTCAGAGTTTGTATTGACTTGAGATCACTTAACAAAGATATAAGGGTGGACTCACATCCCTTGCCCAAAATAAGTGACCTTTTCTAACAGAGGAGCAAAATATTTCTCTAATCTCAACTTAGCCAGTCCCTGTCACCAAGTTGAACTCCATCCTGATTCCCGCCATCTCACAGCTTTTGTGTCTCTGTTAGGCACTTTCCCATATCGCAATATGCCTTTTGATTCGACATCTACAGCTTCTGTATTTCAGAGAGTCATGAACAACATTCTCAGGGATATAGATGGAGTCCTTGTTTTCCAAGATAATGTTCTTGTTTTTGCCAAAGATTCTTCCTCCCATGATTACATTCTTCGCAGTGTTGACGTTGTTTAAGGAACATGGAGTGGTTCTAAAGTCTGAAAAGTGCAAGTTTTTTTGCGAGAAGGTGGAATACTTGGGACATGGTAATTCTCATGAAACAGTCAGTCCTAAACCTGGGTTGCTTGATGATATTGTCAATGCCCCGGCACCTACTGATAAATGTGGCATGAAGTCTCAGTTGGGGTTATGTGAATATTACTCCAGATTCATCCCTGACTTTGCCACTGTAGTTCATCCCATTAGTGGTCTTCTCAAAAAGGGGGTGACATTTCAGTGGGGAGGTGATCGTGTACATGCACTTATTCATATGTAAAAAATGTTGAGGCATTGCCAGGCTCTCTAGCTGTTTGACCCCCAGTCATACTTGTTGTGTTGTGGTTGATGCCAGTCAGGTAGGTCTAGGAGCTACATTGGAACAAACTGTGGAAGGTATTGAGTACACCACTGGTTTTGCCTCTAGAGTGTTGAGAGCAGCCAAACTGCAGTACTCTGTGATTGAAAACGAGCTTTTGACTTGCTGTTGGTTAATTTGTCAGGGTACTCTAAGTAAATTCTGGTTCTTACGGATTATGCCTCTAAATGCCCTGAAATCAGACTTGTCAAAGAGGCCAACACCAAGATCGTCATTGAGTTTCTTAAAGATGTGTTCATGGGAGAAGGGCTTCCGGAGGTTGTTGTTTCCGACAATGGGAAGCAATTTGTGAGCAGTGAATTTCAGTCCTTTCTGGAGACCTCCGAAGTCAAACATTTGGTGAGTTCTCTTTATCACTCTCAAACCACCAGTCTTGTTGAGAGGGTGAATCGTTTAGTAGGGGAATGTGTCAAGTGGGCCAAAGCTAGTAATCATGATGTAAGTCAAGCATTGAGCAGCATGATTCGGTTCTACAGGACCACACCTCATTCTTCCACTATGATATCACCTTGTGAACTTATGAGGGGTAGAAAAGCGAACACTGCGTTTAGACCTGGATGGATGTCAAAGTGGCTTAAGTCTGATTCTGATGTAATGAAGTTGATGTCTATTGTGAAAGAGAACATGCCGGTGACTCAAACCAAACAGAAGGAGTGGTTTGATGCCAAGAAAGGGGTTAAGATGTCTTTTCTAGATGTAGGAGACATGGTCAATATGAAGTCCTCTGTCCATGTGAAGAAAGGTGAAAGCAAATATGGTAAGCATGTCAAAGTTGTGAAATTGATGGGAAATGCTGGACAAGTTGAAGGGGGGCATTGGTGGAATTTGTCCAAGGTGACTAAAGTTCTTCAGAGTTTTAATGTCTCTGGTTGTAATAAACAAGAGAGTACTGAAACTAGCATTTCTCCTCAGCAGTTGAACGTTTGAAGGAGTGCCAGGTCCCGTGTTAAACCTGCTAGGTTCAGGTCATAATGTATATTTCTGTTATTGCATATTTTTTTTTGCTTATTTTGTTGTTGGTTTTTTTCTCGTTTTTTTAGGAATAAGGGAAGGTGTGTAGTAAGGTACTTTGTAAATATTAGTTTAGACTGTTGTCTATGTCAGCTGCATGTACTGTTGGAATTCTGCCATGCTTTGCTCAGTGATTTGGAATGTCACTGAAAAGTTCTCAGTTGGATTTGAGCTGAACTGAGCCTGGTGGAGTCTCTGCTGTTGCTGACTCCACAACTATGTACCTACTGAATTAACCTGCTAAATCTCACCCTGTTTGCAGCTTCCTCATCACAAGTGTGTGGAAAACCTGGCTTCCACCACTGGAACGTCACCTCGTTTTGGAACTAAAAGGGGGCCTCCACTAGCTGGAGGCCTAGAATATTGAAGAATGGGGTCCTTTCAAACTAGTGATGGGAACTCGTCTCAATCATTCTTGGATGAGCAGACCTGGGTGCTCTTTTTTATGAGCTGAGCCGATTGTAGAGAAGAATACATCTTAGAAAAAGAAACATTGCAACACCTCCTTTGAATCTGATCTGTCCTGGGATGCTGATATTAGAAATCACTTTTTGAGGATGGCACTTAAGTTAAATAATTTTGAGTATGGAATTTGTTCCTTTTTCATAACTTGATTAGTAGTAATAAATATTGAGCCGGCCTGGTTTCTTTTTCAGATGTAGATTTGATATATTTTAACTAAGCCTGGGAAAATTTAAATTGTCCCTGAGTAATTTGTGTAATTTGAGGATCTTTTCGTTACACTTGCTGGACAAACTTATCCAAATTACAAGAAATTGTGTGCCGTTTGATGTAAAAATGTACAGCAAATAATTCAATTTGCTGTAATTTGCAGTAAAAATGTACTGCGAACGCACAGCAACAACCTGAAATATTGTGCAAAAGTATTGATTTGTATTTTGCATAACTACGTGGAATTTCACATAATTTTGCTCAAATTAAATTCAATGAATTCCACACATCCCTAATTTTAACTAAACTCATCCCATCAAGGTGATTAACAGTGGTTTTCTTTTAGAAACAAGACAGTTGTGGTTGATGTTGTCTACAAAAATCTCATGAAGCTTACCTATGAAGACATTTTAGGGGTATCAGAATAAAACTCAATTTCTTAGATTGTATTAAAGAGAATTTTTTTAATAGTCATACATTTATGTTTGATTCTGTGCTGGGAAAAGGCAGTAGTGACAAGATGTGGGTAATTGTTCTACCTTATAGTGCTATGGAACAAAAATAACAGAGGCTGAGTAAACCTACAATGGGACCATGTATGGAGCTATGTATGTAAATGTTCCCAGGGACCAGAGAAAAGGGTAAACATTCTACAGGACTATGTTTTGGACTGTTGAGCTGTTGGATATGTATACTGAAAGGCATTATGCTTAAGATTTGCTCATGCTATGCCATTGTGATTGGCATTTCATACAGAAAACTATACATTTTCTCTTGTTTGCTAATTTTACAGGGCACCAAGAAATGATAGTGGCCTTGAGATCACTGTGTCTTTCTAGCTATACACCAGCCTTTGCTGAACCTCAGATCTCCTCGTGGTTACTCTAATAAAATATGTTTTGTAGAGGCAGTAGTAAAGATTAGGGCACCACAATTGCTTTTTGAGCTCGAAAAACCTAGTTAATTTTCCTGTTTTATCTACTTCTGTACATATTCTATGCTGGGAAGTACATTTTCAAAGCATATACATTTTTGGATCATAATATTATATATATTAATTGTACTTATTTTAGCAAGTCTTGGCTTTCAACTCTTTAGTTGTTGTTGATTAGATGAGACATCCTGGCTGTAGGGTCACAGAGCAGTCAGAAGGCCGCAGCGGTAACTTTCCCCTCTCGCCATACTGTGGACCCCCAAACTGAGAACCAATCAAGTTTTTTAGCACTTGACTCACAGGGTAACGAGAAAGAGCAGTCCAAGGTTCACTCAAAGTGGTGCTTTGGGTGTGAAACTCTGAACTCAGCAGTGCAGTAAATAACACTTAGTATTTTAATGTACAGGCATTGCTTTTACTTTTAAAAAGGAAAATTATTTTATGAAAAAAACGTAACGCAGTGGATACAATATGTACTAGATGGAAATACCAATGGAGATGGCTTTGCAACCTACAATAAGCGAACATCAGGGACAGGTCACAGTCCCCTAACAACCCCCTAAATTCAGACAAGATTTTCTATGCTGAAAGAACCTTTAATGGTGTGCATATCAGCAGGCCCTAACTTCAGATAACAAAATGGGGCCTATTCACCAATAGCATTTTGTTGTATGTGAAGTAGTAGTACAGGTGTACTGCTCACATTAAACAAGTACTCTTCACCAACCTATGTGTGGAGACCTCCGCCTCACCCATCTTTTTAGTGCTGAGGTCTATGCTAACGGAAGTATACGATTTGGTGTAAGTGTGAAAAGGATTGGGGGACTGGTAGGCCAAGGGGGAATAATTGCTGAAAATGTGAGGTGTTTAGGGAAATGCAAGGAGGGGTTTAGGAAGGGACAGCTGGACTTCAGTAATGTCCTCTATCTTGGTGCCCCGGAATTCACACTGCGAAAGCTCCAGGTGGTCCAGAATTGTGCAGCTCGCACCTTGTTGCAGCTGCCTCGTAGACAATCAGTTAAATCCGGTCTTAGTAAGCTGCATTGGCTACCGGTTAGACAGAGAATTGCCTTCTAGGCAATGTGCATCTCTCATCAGGCCTTCTGGCAGACGGGACCAGTAATTAGTCGTAATCTAATAGCTCACTACCACCCGACCAGAAATCTCCGCTCCTCCCAGGCCTTTCTAGCCCCAATACCCAAAGTTAAAAGAGCAAGAGCTGGTGGCAGGATGTTTGCACTGAACGCTGCCAAGCTGTGGAACTCTCTCCCCCTTCAACTTCGAGCCAATCCCAATCTGCTGTCATTCCGGAAACAATTAAAAACCTTCCTGTTCACTACCCCCTGTTAAGTCTTCCGTCTGATTCCCTTTTAAGTGTTTGTTACTACTAGCCTGCACTAGCGCTTGGACGCCCCTGGACAGCAACTGCGCTTTATAAATTTACTTTTCATTTCATTTCATAATATTCCCATGTCCTCAAACACACTTCCGTAGAAAAAAATGGATGCAGGGAATTAAGATAATATCACATAGGAAATAATGTTTAAAAAAGTAAATATTTTGATATATATATATATATATATATATATATATATATATATATATATATATATATATATATATATATATATATATATATATATATATATATATATTCCACAAGTTGTTGCTTCTGGTGGGCCGAGAGCTCACCTTCCGTATTCCACAACAAAGAGCCGACCCAAAGATTGCTGGTGCAAAGAAAGTTTATTCCAATAGAGCCAGCGCTGCCGCCATGACGCGTTTCGCCTCCAGGGAGGCTTGATCACATGACAAACTACACAAGCTTGATGAAGCTATTTAAAGTGACAGTGCAATTAACGAAATCATAGGCATGGACAAAATACTATACAATAGAAGCGCCGCTGCAGTGCAAAAAATAGTCAAAAAGTGCTTACAATGAACCACAAATATAAATGACAATTTGCACATTCCAAAAAATCATGTAAACCGACTTTTTAGAAAGAAGAGCATGTTAATAGGGGAAAATTCATATGAGAGAAAAAAGCAAACAAATTGATATATTTACATGATAATCAACATTATCTATGTACAACTATTGTTCGCTTTCATAGAAAAGAACCCTCTTTAAAAACAATCGCTCTTCAATCAAATGCAGCAGCGTTAGTCAAATGCCGTTGATAATTAATTCTCTGGAATAAAGCCCAAGTGGGCATGTCACATTCGAAAGACTGGAATAGTCAAAAAAGTGCAAAAAGGAGATAGTGCAAAGATCATTAAAGTGCTAGTAATTATTTAAAATTATCCAATATTAAAAACATGTGCCAACAATCTAAACCATTCTAAAAGAATCAATTCATCATTGAATACAGTTATATGATACAGAAAAGGGAAATATGTACACAGATCAATGAGTAAATTGCACCCGGACAGGTCTTAATATGAAACTCCAAAGTCCTATAAACAAGTATAAAGATCTTCTCTGTCGTTGAGACCGTTTGGGTGCTTGGTGTTAAGCTCCAAGATGTATCTTGTCTCGAGAAGACGGAGTTTGGCCTCACGGTCTCCTCCTCTCCTTGAGGGTTCAACACAGTCAATTAGGAAAAATTGGAGTTTATCAGGGACACCAAAATGTTTCTCCTGAAAGTGCCTGGCAACCGGGTAGTTCTGATCGTGCCCTGTTATTGCTCGTATGTGCTGAAGTATGCGCTTGTGGGCGGGCAGCTTAGTGCTGCCCACATATTGAAGCCCACAAGGGCACTCCAACACATAAATAGCAAACTCAGTTTTGCAGTTAAGCCATTTAGTATTGGGGGTTGGATGTTGTTGGAAGGGGCTTTGGAAATGGGTTCTGTTGGTGCCCTGGCGGCAGGCTTTACATTGGGGGCATGTTTTAAAACCTTTCCTTAATGCCCCCCAAGTGGTAGAGATCTTGGGCTCTAAGGTGTTACTCACCAAGGTTTTGGACATGGAAGGGGACTTCCTGAAGGTCAGGATGGGTTTGGTACCCATATTGGAACCAATTACAGGGTCACTGCGGACCAAGTTCCAGTTTTTTTTAACGATTTTACGCAAAGCTCCATGCTGACGATTAAAAGCTAGAATAAGTCGTGGAGCACTCATTTGTCCCTCTTCTGAAATGGAATTCACCATGTTATCTCTCCTAGATTTGGGAATAAGAGCCTCTTGCCTGCTTGTAGAGTTAGAACGACGAATAGCTTTCGTAATAACATCTAAGGAATAGCCCCTTTCAAGGAAACGTCCTTTGCATGCCTCTTGTGCGATAGCACATTCGGCATCAGTGCTGCAAATCCGCCGGATTCGAAGCATTTCCCCGAAAGGAATGCTTCGAATCAAATGGGCGGGATGTTGACTATTCGAGTGTAGTATAGTATTGCCAGCACTCGGTTTCCGGTAGAGCCTAGTATTCAGGGTAGAATCCCTCACAAAAACCTCCACATCCAAAAAGCAAATCACGTCAGAACTTAAAGTTGCAGTAAAGTTGAGATTGACATTGTTCACATTGATCAAATTAACAAAGGCCCTGGCATTTTCCTGATTACCCCTCCAAATAATAAAGACATCATCAATGTAGCGAAGATAAAGGGCAATGTTGTTACACAAAGTCTCATGGTATTGAGTAGCCAGGACCTGCTCCTCCCACAGCCCCACGTGTACACACACACACACACACACACACACACACACTCACACACACACACATACACATATATTACCCAGCTGTGCCATAGGTAAAGCATTTTTGTTGTGGCTAATTATTTTGGCACTGTTTGTTGAATCCCCACAAAACGTTTCAAAAAAGTGCTGATTTTTGACTAGTTTGTGAATGGAAGATTCCGGTGTGATCCATCAAGTGGGAGATGAGAGAAAAGGGGGGCCTCAAAACACAAAGTTCTCATGCATCTTCCATCGACTTCTTTACACAGGGCAACTGCAAAAAGTACTTAGCAGAATTACACCAAATTTGGAAGTAAGCTAGATCTTCGACCAGAGATTGTGCTTTTTGTGATTTAGTGTGAATCCGTTCAGGTTTTTGAGAAATTAAGACTAAAATAATGTAAATATCTGGACGGTTGGGTCTATGAAATTTTCGCAAGAGCGCTAATTAAAAAATGGAGCCCTGTGATTCATCGAAAGGCCCATTTTTACTGTGAACCTTCATGCTCCTGTGAGAGGTTCCTGCGGGTCCTGAAGGAAGGAGCACTTTGATTGACTGGCTGTTCAAGGTTTAGAAATTAAAGGCCACCTTTACTATTTACTGAGAAAAATTGATGATTTTGGGAATTAAGTAAAAAAGCTATGTAAGGGGGAAGGACAAAGTTATCCTGTCTCCCTCTTTATTGAGAGGAGGTCTGTAAGGCTTAGATACTGTGATGGAAACAAATGGAAATTAATTTTTAAATGATTTTGTGATTTTATGAGATTGTTAAAAGTAAAAAGGAGTAGGTGATCTCTGAATACACTCTGCTTTGCACACCTGTCACTGTTGGAAGCAGTCTTCAAGGAGTTGATATTTGTTTATCAGAGCCTATCATTCACACCTATCGATTTGGGAAGATATCTGAATGAAGAGGGCATTCTCCCCCTACGCACTACTACATATGCTATTCACCTTGGGAAATGGTATCAGTTGTGATGCCAGATCATTCTTACACTATACTACACATACCTTAAACCATAGGAAGAGGTCTCAGTGTGCAGACCATTAATTCCACACACCCTACCGTGCACATCCATCATGTGGAAGAGAGATCACAGTATAGGGGCCAGCCGCTTCCCACACCCTACTATGGACATCTAATATGAAAGGGTTTTAAGCAGAAAGGCTAGTCTCTGCACACACCCTACTATGCACACCTGTCACCTGAGAGTTGAGTAGTCAGTCCCTGACCACATCTTACTATGCACACCTATCATCCAAGAGAAAAGCGAGAGGTCTCAATGGAGACACAAGTAACTCCATACACACTGCTACAAATACGCTTCATCTGAGACAGAGGTCTCATAGGAGAGGCCAGTAACCTTCCCACACCCTACTATGTACACCTGTCATCTGAGGGAAAGGGTTCAGCTGAAAGGCCAGTCCCTCCCCACACCCTACTATGCACACCTGTCATTCTAGAGAGGGGTCTCAGTGAAGAGGCCAGTCCCTATACGCACCCTACTACAAATATGCACCATCTGAGACAGAGGAATCAGCAGAGAGGGAAGTCCCTCCCCACGCCCTAGTACATATCCAAGAAGGAGGGCTCAGAACAGAGGCCAGTCTCTCCCCACACCATACTACACACACCCCTCATCTAAGAGAGATGTCTCAGCGGAGATGTCAGTCCCTCCCCATACCCTACTATGCACATCCATCATTCAGCGTCTTTTTTCAATCAAGGTTATAGTACCTAGGTATCAGTCAGTAGAGAAGTGTCAGCTAATAGTACATGTTGTCATAAAAATGAAGTATTCACCCTAATTAGAACACTAAGATATGGAGCTAATGCTTGAACATGTACTGCACAAATTGTATACCCTGTTATAATGGGAACAATAGGGCCTAGTGGTTCTGTTATATCATCTACATAGAGTCCTTACTTTAAAGTGATGTGTTATTGTACAGACTGTTTTTGCAAAGACCATTATTAACCCAGTTTACTGAAAGAAAAGTGTCTGTAGAGAGCTTAGTTTCCCACTAAAAGTTTTACATCTAATACAGGACTGTTTTACACACTAGAGGGTCTCCCCTAACTGAGTTGAATCATAGATACAGCCCAGTAAGAGAAAAGATGCTGGCACAGGAATGAGTTCCTTACTAAACTAAAGAATTTATGCTGTATAAAATTGCATGAGATAGACTCAAGATTTGTTCAAATTCCACCTTATTTAATCATCTTTCTGTTAAAATGTGTTCTGTTCAGAGCTGTCACTAGAAAGGAATGTGTTGCTAAAATTAATTATACATATATATGGTTCACTCAAAGATAGTAATAGTGATAGTAGTAATAAATCTTTCATGCATGAGTAATTAAAATCGTTGCAAAATCGTACATTAAAAAATTAGGTCACACATACCAATACATTTGTTAAAAGAGTTTGAATATACATTACAGTTAGAACAGTTGATTGTAGGTTTTATCAAATTGACTGAGGTAAAAACAGATAAATAAAGAAGTTAAAAACAAAAAATCTCCTGATTTAACTGTTATGATTATTGTCAATGTCCGTAATGCAGTGCCCTGCAATGTGCTCCATTGGTATGTGATTATGATTTCCAGTTAGAACCGCGGTTTAAAAGTAGCCGCTTCTGTCATTTGACACCAGTCTCTGCACATAATCTGTTATATTACAGTTAAGTTTGACTTATCTTTTGCAATATTAACAAATGTCACCAATCTGCATGCTAGTTGAATATCCCTTCCGTCAAAACATGCTTTTAGTGCTTGCCTGTGGGTTCGGATCCCTTTCATGTTCTAGGCTGGTTTTAGTAGCAGTTTGCGCTCTTTGTCTAAGCCTCTGCATCTCCACAGCAAATAGAGGATATCATTTTTGGCTTCGCTGAATATTTTGCAGTTTGTGGTTGTGTCTGACATTTGCCAGGGGGGGGAGGTGCTGGTTGACCGGTAAAACCCCATCCTCAGTTTCAGATATGATTCCTTTGCAATCTTTGAGAATCCTGTTCCCAGGTATGTTTGCGGCGTGGCCCTTGTGTAAGTCTGAATGACAAACCATCCGTGTGCTCTTTTGGATAGGGTAAATTTGTCTTCTTCCAAAGATAATAACTTTGCTGTTTTTTTTACTAATTGTTTAAACATTCTCTGTGGGCCATTAATCTCCCAGAGCTCCTGTAGGGCTAAATAGTTTATTGCCGAGTGTAGGTAGACCGCAGCTGGATTGTCTTTGTTTTGGTTCATCTCTTTCCATAAGTATGAGTTCATAGAACCGTTCTCTGCTCCCTTTATTTTGTACCAGCACTTTGCATATGCCCCCTTCTGTGCTACTTGCTGTTTTTGGAGGCCAAATTCTAGTCTTAGCTGAGCTGGAGAAATGTATTGGGGGAGGTTAAAAATTAGTCATATTGATTTTGACACTGCATTATACAGAACTGTTTCATCTCTTCCTCTCAAGCATTCACTTCCATAGGTGATGGTAGGACGCAATTTTGCTCGAAAGACTTCTAGAAGGGGCGATAGATCCGGGACTGTTATTTTATGCTTTATTCTTTTTAGTGCTACTGCCAGTGCTGCAGTCCCTCTTGTTCTAATTGTCGATTTGTGTTGTCCAAAGGAACCCTTTCTGTCAAAGGTGATACCCAGATACTTGTATTCATCGACTACCTCAAACAGTTTACCCTGAAGTTCCCAGCAACGATACCCTTGTTTCCTTCGATTTATGATCATCACTTTTGACTTCTCCAAGTTTATCATTAGCCCATTTCTATCTGAAAAGTTGCTTGTGGAATTTATAAGATGCTGAAGGCCAATTGGAGTTCAACTGATCAATATTAAATCGTCTGCATACAGCAGGTTTGAAATTGTTAAGCCACCTAGATTTGGGGCGTGGTGGATGCAGTTGTCAAGCTCTGCTGACAAATCAGACAGGAAGAGGTTGAACAGTATAGGAGCAAGAACACATCCCTGCTTCAGCCCCTTGGTGGTTGATATTTTCCTCAACAGAATGTTACCAGTTCCTAGTTTTATTTGGATCCATGTGTCGGAGTGAAGTGCAATTAGTTGATTCAAAAGTTGCGGGCGATTTCCCATTGTAATAGCTTGGACCAAAGTTTACCCCTGTCGACGCTGTCAAAAGCAGACGTATAGTCAATAAAACAGACAAATAGTGGCCTCTTGATTTTTACTGAGGCGTCAATTAGTAAGGAGAGAGCAAGAATGTTAGTTGTTGTCCCTCTACTTCTTTGAAAGCCTGTTTGGTTAATCGGAATTAATTCTCTAGTTGATGCCCATTCTGTGAGTTCTTCCAGTAATAGACCTGCAAAGTATTTTGCATCTATGTCAAGTAGGGCTATTAACGTATAATTCTTTGCTTGGGTTTTACTGCCTTTCTTGAAAATAGGGCAAATGATAGATCCTTTCCAGGAGTTTGGGATTCTCCCCCCATCCAGGATGTTTTTAACGAGGGGACGAAGTTGTTCGGCCCAGTAGTCTGGATCTTGTTTATATGGACTTGGAGGAATCCCATTAGGCCGCGGGGCACCCTCTTTCTTGCCCTTAGAGATTCGATTTTTGATCTGTTTGATTGTAAGTGACATGAGGTGTTCTTCTCCTAAGTTTTTCCATGTTTGGAGATTGTAGTTGAAGGGCGTAGAGGCTTGGACAATTTCGTCTGTGTTTTTGTTAAAATGATGCTGAAGGAACTTTACCCAATCTTCTTCTGTTATCTGTGAGTTTATTTCGTGAGCCCTTGCATTGTCTAAGTTGTTCACTGTGCACCAGAATCTTGTGCTGTTGTTGGATTTGATGTTGTATAGCAATTTGGCCCATGTCTTCTCTGTCAAGTCTTGCCTTATTTGCCAAGCAATTTTGTTCTTTCTACACTTTAGCTTCCTTAGTTCAGCCTGTAAGCGGATATCGTGGCCACTCTGATGCAAAGATGTTTGTAGAGAGATGAGTTTATACATTTTATAACAGAAGGCCTAGTGTTTCTCTGGTGGTTTCATAACAGATCCTTTACCATTTGCAGGTGTCACTAGAGACATTGCTGTTTGAAAAATAAATAAAACACCCTGTTCACTGTGAGAAAAAGGTTTCTATAGAGCAATGGTCTTATTATTAAAACCTTTCACACCCAGTATTAACCCTGAAAAAAAGGTCGCAGAAGACAGACAATTTATGCATTAAAAAGAAGCAGTTCATCTGTATATTCTTATAAGAAAATGAGTCCATCTTTCATCAAAGTCTGCCATACAGAATCTGAATCCTGTTAAAAAGTGAAAATACAAGGCTTAAGGGTATAGTCACAAGGAAATGGTGCAGAGCGGGGCTGTAGCAAAATTTGCAGTGCCGCTTTATTTAAAAAATGCAGGGATGTGCCGTATTCACAAAAATACAGTGTACCCCTGTGTTTTCCTTGGCGCTAGTAATATCAGCCTAGCACCAACACAGACACCCCTGAGCCATAGTGCAAGGGTGCCTGTGTTGCAGGGATGATTTCCTGCAACACAGGCATCCTTGCACCATAGTGCAAGGTTGTCTGTGTTGCAGAAAATCATTCCTGTATTGCAGGGAATTATTGTGTATATGCAGGAAAGGACACCTTCCTGCACATAAACAGTCTTATCAGATTTAGACATCCTTGTAAATCTCGGGCAGTGTCAAAAAGCAATGGGAGTTTCGGTAGAACGGCCACAGCAGCACTGATTACACGCCCCTTTCATGCAGATACCTGCATAAAAGGGTAACATATTTACAAAGCGGTGTTAAGCCATGCAGCGTGGCATAATGCTGCTTTGCAAATCTGGTGCAGGGCATTGTGCCACCAGAAAACATGACGTTCCAGTGGTACAATCCCCTTGTAAATGCTAAATATGCCCCTTAGTGTTTTCATGGGGATTTTTACATGGATCCTTTATCCTCTTTAGAAGTGTCAGTAGACAGATAGCTGACTGTAAACTCAACCAAAGACTCTCTTCACTATGAAAAAGATAGAGATAGATGGGTTTATTAGTAAAGCTATTCACACCCATCATTCGACTTGTAAAGGGATGCCAGGAGAGGTGGTGTGCTGTTATAAAACGAAACCATTCACTCTTTATGGACTTGTATTCCAAGGAGTTACTCTTTCATGAAACTCTACCACAACCAATTTATAAAAAAGTTCATGGTAGTAAAGCTAACTTTGGCAGTATTTTCCAGGGAGAGTGGAAACACACTTCCAGTAGTAGTGAAGAATTTGTTAATGAGGAAAGTTATTTACAGGAAAATGAATTAATGTTTGCAATTGACAAAGATGCTCTTGATTTTAGCACTGACCATAGCTTGTTGTACTTAGCAGAAGCGATGTTCGCGAAGAATGATCTACCAATGCCCAATTGCTCTGATCCTGATAAGCATTCTAGTCGCTCACCAGGAGAAAGAGCTGAGGGAAAAGGAGGAAATGAAAACAGGGAAAGGAAGTTAAGAGAATCTGACTGAGTGTTCACTTTAATTCCCCCTGTTACCTGCCTGAAGATTTACACTGATGTGCTGTTTCAGGACCATGGATGTGTCGACTGTGCAACCCTTAGACTGAAGAAATACTACAGAAGAGAAGCCTCCATTCTGAACAGTCCCTAGCTGAGCCATGATTGTATTGATTGTGCAAGTGGAAAGTGATATGCTGAGTATAGGCAATTATATAACCCTGGGTGGCCAACTACGCTACGCTCATGAAGTTTGCGTAGTTTGTGCTTCTTCGCGCTACGCGAATTTCACGTAGCACAGTGCAAAATCGCGTAGCATAGTTGGCATTTTTTGCTCGCTCGCGGTCCTCACATCAAGTTGGCGACCGTAAGCGAGCAAAATGACATCCCAGCGAGACTTTTTCCTCACGGGGAATATAAACCTCCTGGCAAGATTCTCAATGTGCGGAGGTCAGGTTTCTAATTGCGAGTGGGCACGTATGCTTGCGACTGATCGCGATGAGAAACTACCAGTCCGCGTTGAGAAAGCTGCCGCTCAAGTAAAAATCTACTAGAGCGGCAGAAAACGACAGCTCGCACTGTGCGAGATACCGTTTTCAATGATTGAACTGTGCAACCATTGCGAACAGTGCACTATGCAGTTTGCATAGCGCTACGCGTATCTCTCGTGCAAAGTGCACTTCGCGTAGCTACGCAAACTACGCCCAGGGTTACAATTATACCTGGTTCCTTGTTGCAGTTCGACTTAGCAGGCGGTCAAGCTCCAGGCTGTTCTAAAGGCTGCAGTCCTACCTTGGCTTGAGGCAGATTCAAGGGAAACAAAGGGAGCCAAGCATTCTTATTTTTAGAGTGGAATTTGGCTGGGAATGATTATAAAAAGGAGTTTACAGGACTTATTCTCACTCTCTCAATTTGCTCTCTCTCACTATGAGTATTCCAATCACATTATGATCTCAACCACTCTTCATACAGGCACACTGAACCCAGTATTACGTGCCCTAGTTTGGACTCAGCACGATTTTATGTGTTGCAGACAGGGGATGGTCAGTGTGGTTCTGATGATTGATGCATCGGGAGAAGCTGGATTGCCTGGATAGATGTTATTGCTGGAGTGGGGTGTTTGCAAATTCAGGTAAAGAAAACTTGTGTTGCTGCTCGGATGCCGGATTGCCAAGCGAGGTGTGGCATTTGGCATTGCTATTTATAATCTGCCGTCCTAAAATTGCAGCTGAGACTTCCAAATCTCGTGCGACCATGGGGCAGCCAATCAGGTGGTTCTATAGAATGCTGGGTAGCCTAGCATGTCCCCACTAGCATGTGTGTGCATGTGAGTGACTGCTTGTGTTTAAGTGTGAGTCTTTGCATCCTCGCTCCTACTTCCCATGTCCAATATGTCCAAAGGCGGTGCAAATGATGGGGTGACAAGCGGACTGACAGGAATAAAGTATTAGGTCAATGTTCTTGACAACCATTTTTAGAGTGAAGTGTAGAAAAATGTAGACAATAGTCTATTGACAAACTTAGATTCTTCTTAAACAAATACAGCAGAGGAACTGTAAAACAAAAAATTTCACTAGTGCAATACTCTGATCATTATTGGGTTAGGAGACTGACAAATCTTCTAGGACATTCATTGGCTTGCTTTTCACAACAGATGTGTGAAAGTACTTTCTATCACATAAGGATTCTGTCTGAGCACCACACTAATATGCGTAATCTTGTAACAGAGGTTAAAGTGCTCCTACCCTCCTCTTTCCACATTTTTCGCCCTTTTTTCTCCTTACTTGCTTCAACGGAATCACAAAATGGCAAAAAGATTGTATTTTGAGAAAAGTTCAGCTCTTAAGCTTCAAAAACTAAATAATATGTTATTAAGAGGTAGGCATTCTGAAGTCAGTTCTGTTCTAGATGCTATACAAAAAATATACTTTTAGTCGGAAAGGCCAAGTAAAGATAATGAGATGTGCATACCAGCATTAACATTTCTAACACAATCACATTTTTGGAAAAATGTATAAAGGATATTCATGCATTTGCAGCAACAACTGCAGGAATTCCAGTAAAAGGTTGTGTTTGCTTAGGCGAACCCACTACAGATCACAAACCAAACAAACTGATATTTGTTGAAAAACAGGAGAGAGTGATCTAGTATAGTGGTTTAAATGCCTGCTAGAGGTTTTCATAATAAATTGGAAGCTTTTCTAATGCCTCCTGAGCTTCAAAACCTCAGTGTGCATGAGAATATTCTCATACAGACAGTGCATCATTTCCAAACAATTGTTAGAATGGAGAACAACAATAAGAATCTACCTCCTTCTGAATTATCGAAAGGTCTAAAAGGTAAAGTTGGGTACATGCCTTTGAATATGAAGGAGGATATTGAAAGTATAGGTGTGGATCAAGAAGAAGAAGAATCACTAGTAGTTCTAGTAAATGGAGTGCCTGTGAAAGACAAAAATACTTGTCCAGAACTTGTAAGAAATGAAAGCTTTGCAATATCTTAAAGTAAAAAATGTGTTTTACAAAGATGTTGATGTAGAGGGACAGGTTACTTGGGTCATAACAGAAAGTTCCACCTCAGTGGCTTCTGCTCAGTTTGAAAAAGTTGACTATAGCAGAAGAAATATATAAACATTATAGCATACATCCTCTACATTCAAGAGAAATGATGGGTGATGCTTTAGAATTATATCAAATGAAGCATGCAAAAGGAGAACCCCTATGGGGCCTATTACAATGTTTGGTGGACTTATGTCTGCTTGACACCATCTTTGAAATGGGACCGACTGACCTTGAATGACTGCAATGACCAGCCAGTTTAATTTCCAACTGCCAGCATTGTATTGCGGCATTCGGAATTCAAGCCCAGATGCGGCCCGGAAAGGTGCCAACAGTTTTCTGGGCCACATCGTCTTGTGCCGCAACCTTGGGCCATTTGAGAGACCTTCTGCAATTTGAGGGGACCACCTCTTTAGTTGATAAATGTGTAGGGGTACTCGAGGGGAGACAAGAGGAGACCCATGGAGTATTCATAGTCACGCAAAGGGGATTATGGTCGCTGCCTGTTGTATTACCCACTGTCATGTCTACACTATTTCCTCGTAGTCTTTTGTCTAATAGGACATAGTCAATGCGGGAAGGGCAGCTGGGTCTATTGTAAGTATTGGCCCCTTGGGCATATGATGTAGTTCTGCCATTTGTTGCCCTAAGGCCGTATTCGAGGGATAGTGCATTAAGTTGAATTGCAACCTGCGACCATCTTTTGACTGGGGGTAAGCTTAGTGTAGGGACAGACCATTTTCTATTATCTTCCTCAACCCCAAGCATGTACTCTTTGCTTAGAGGTTCAAAGGTGCAGTTAAAATCCCTCACGACCAGAGCTCTAGATATTGGCAAGCAGATAGATAAGCATTGTTCCAATAAAGTAACAATAGGTGACGATTTACCCCCTACAGTCCCCCTTATGTACACATTAAATATGTTGAGCATTTCACCCTCCCTTGTGCCCTTGATAGTGAGCCACAAGATGTCGAGGCTCCTACTTTGTTGTACAGGGATACTACAACCCAAGGCAATGTTGACCCAGACAATCAAACCTCCCGAGGGGCGCCCTTTTCCCATAGTGATGGATGGGGAGTGGAAACAGCTATAGCCCGATTTATATAGGGGGACCAGACTCCAAGTTTCTTGAAAAACACAAATGTCAAATCCCTCTATCAGCTCGCTCAGTGGGGCAAGGACAATTTCTTACTGTGTCCGGCAACGTTCCAAGAGATGATCTTTAGCTGTTGTAGGGAAGTCGGGTTGTGAGTTAGATTTCTACTGTGGGTGTCTTGGCAAGGAGACTCAGACTTAGAAGAACACATGACCAGGGTGAGCACCATCATTTTGGGATTCGCCTCTAAGGGCTACAAATTCAACTTCAAAATATCAAAATTAGCCCACCTCAATCACTCGCTCAAAATCGAGACTAGATGGACAGATAATGGTAGTTGTCATTGCATTTTGAAAATACAATAAGGCTTTGTCGAAAAGGTTTTCCACTCAAGTACTCCTACAAGTGAGACACAAATAATGCTTCATTTGCTCAGATTCCTGGAGTAGGGGAGAGAGTAATACCAAACATGGATCACAGGTTAGGCTTAATTTTAGCTGCACACAAGGAACTTGGTTCTGCGCACACAGGAGTGTCGGTGACAGTTTCTTTGCTGGAACAATGCCATTGGTTGCCGGAGTTATTGAAGCAGACCAAAGATTATGTCTTAAAAGTGTGACATCTGTCAACAGATGAATGGCTCCACCATAACACGTCCAGCACAGACACCTTTGATAATATGTGACAGACTACTTGTGTGTGTCTATTTGGACCACTACGGCCCCTTACAATCAGATGGGACTTACATATATATAATGGTTGCAGTGGATTCCTGCTCGAGATTCAAATGGCTATGGCATCAGCGCTTGGCTGACGCTTGAACTGTTATCAAAGATTTGCGGGTCTTTATAGGGACATACGCAATTGGCACATTACATTCTGACCAGGCCCCGCGTTTAGCTCTTGGGCATACAAGGAAGCAATAGGAGGTTTGGGTGTAGCATTGCGGTACTCCTCTCTGTACCATCCTGAGGGAAATTAGGTAGTGGAGAGGAAAAAACTAGACTTATTGCAATCTTTAATAGCTAGAGTCTTAGGTTCAGGTGGTAGTTGGGTCAATCACTTATATGGGGTACAGCGGGCCCTCAACAATATGCCAAGAAGTTCTCTAGGGGGTGTCACTCCTTATGAGGTCCTATTTGGGATGAGAATGTGGGTACCTGATCTCAATTGTGAAGGCACAGTGATGGATGAAAAACCTTTTGACATCAATAAACGTTTGGCTATTTTACAGGATCTGAATTATTCCAGGGTACTACAGAGCATTGTGCAGGTAAAGCAGACCGCCACTGGGGAAGTCAAGTCAGTCACAGCAAGACCTGTCTCGGTTCCGAAAATTGGGGATCTGGTCAGAGAAAAGATAGTGGACAAGAAAGAGTTTGGGCCATCATTAAGAAAGCCTGTAACTGTCCTGGTCATTGAAGGAACAAGAACTGTACTTCTGCCACTTCTTGCCGGTAAAAAGGAGAAGAGATTTGTCTCCACTGATCTGATAAAACCACACTATGTGGCCCATGCTGAATGGTAGGCCCGTGGGCTCATAGGTAGCTGGCACCCTCCTCGCGCTACCAAACAGGAAGTTCAGCGGAAAGGCTCATCACGTTTGAAGAGTCATCTAAACAGAATAATGGACTATGCAACAATGCAATAGAACTCGTTGCTATCGAACCAGAAATGCAAAATCAAAATGAAAGACAAATTTCAATTCGACCTAACACTGATGTCTACATAAATATGCTTCAACAAGAGCCATCTACAAGTTAAAAAAACCTGCTGAGCTACCTAAAATAGATCGAACAGCATCTGGCTATTTCATCGACTTTTATACCTTTTCCTTGGACCCGAGTGAACCTGAAACAATGCCAGCCTCAATATCTCATCAACAACAAATCAAACACTTCTTAATTCTTCTTAAAAAGACTTACCTGGTGTCACCTTGGCTAGAACTTTGGATAATCACCGAGATACTTTTCTTTCTTTTCTGGATAGGCTTAGTAAGTGTCTTTTGCTTACTTATTAAGGGAACTTACCTTCGCCAAAGCTCTGCGGCATCAAAAGTGAACTTGATCCTGAAACATGATGTTTCATCACATCGTGAACAAATAGACTTGTCATCAGTGAATATTACAGCAGTTCCTATACCTGATGGTATATTATGGGACTAGGTTGATTATGATATATTTGGTCAGACCAAACTTTTAAAAATACCTCATTTATTGAAAATGTCCTTAAATGATATCATTACTTCCAGTACATTTTCCAATGGTTTGAATTTTGAAACTGTGAACAATATGTTGTCTGACTTAGAACAATCTGCCGCATTTATTAGCAATGAAATGTTAGAAGACACATCAGACTTTAACACATTATGTTGTTATCAACATTATGGTCATCATTTTCTACACAAATCCAGTACCCCTAGGAATGTTTATACGTATCACCAATGGGAACATTGCCCTATACCTCCAAAAAGTATTTAGAAAACGTTTGCACAAACGTTTTCATATTTTTCAGGATTTAATATTTCAGTCCCGACCAAATATTCCTTTAAGGGTGCACCAACATCCACACAGAAAAATATGGTGACTAACACCAAACAGATTTACTCTGCTTCCTTTATTACCCAACTATCTGAACAGGGTTTCGACTTATGGAAAGACACTATAGATTTAAAATCAGTCTGGGGTTCTAGAGACTGGCAAGTCCAAGGAACAGAAGCGCTATTTAGTGCATGACACATTCCTCAACTGATGATATTTCTAAATGAAACTGTGCAAAAGACTTCCTGTCTTGGGATAGCCAATAACAAGGATTTCAACACACCTCGGATTCGACCACCATCACATACTGAGGAAAATTTTACAGCACCAGAAGGGGCTACAATAGATGACATTTTACAATACAATAGATCAGAAACCAATTGGAAGGGATGATTGTTTTGGCCCACAGACACCAACAGATGTCAGGAAGGATTCAGGGCTATCACCTAAGGGTATAGTGTCCACAGGCCAGACCCATGCTTTGTACAAAGAGAACATCCAGGGGTGGTGACATCATACAGTGCTGGGAAGTTGTTCCTCGATTGGCTAAAAACCTCAACATTACCGCAGGTGAAACAACACTTATCCTTACTTACAGAGGATGTGGACCTACAGGATTTTTTATTAGGTCCCAGAAAGCCACGTCAAAAACGATTCTATTATGCTATCTATAATGAAATGTGGAAAATCTCCCAACAAGAAGCAGCGGAGAGACTACGAGAAATAGATAGGATCAATCTAGAAAAGGCGTTAGTCATAGTTGACAATGGCATGACTACGTTAACTTCCAGGATTTATTTACTGGGCAACATTGTATCTTCTGCTATTGATGTACTAGAACAAGATTTGTCCATACTACAGTACAGGCAATCACAATAGCGTTCTATTATGTTTTTTAGTTGGATGCTGCAGTCATTACGCGCAGTTTATGTGCCTTAGCGTTTTATCAACAGTACATCACTGTTTTCTGCATACAATCTAACGGAAAAACAGATAAAAATAGCACAAAGGGGAGCAAAATATACAATGCTGAATAATGAAAAACTGGACAGATTACCTTTTTCTGTGGCAGAATCACTGTCCACAGAGTGGGTGATCCATGGCCACATAACATTACTGGTCATGACTTTCCCGTTTCAGTACTGCCTTGAACAAAAACAGGCAGGCAGATATGAAGAAATTGGGGAGGGAAATCTTCAAGGAATCTTGGGAATTACCTTATAGATTTTGATGAAGAAGTGGGGATCTAGAAGTGCTTCTAAGAAGTACAAACTGTGAGAACGCTTTACGTGGATCTCTTACACGCCAGGATATTATGCTACACGGGGCCTGCAATGGTTCAGTTTTGAACCTATCCTGTCACTTGAGGGGTACCTTGGCAGCCGTGATTACTCCAGTATTCAGGCTACTTTCAAATGGGGGTTACTTGATGCTGAATGATCAAGGTTGTTGTGGGAAGCTGCTGGGCATCGCATATCTCATCACTGTGAGTTCCAGGGTTACTTGCCGTATGCAAGTATTGTTTCCACCAACATACACAGTCAGGGAGGAGCCGCTATGGCCTTCGTTGAATGTTTCCTTTATACGGTTCGATACTCTGAGCAGAATGAAAGCCATGCGTCTACAGAAAACCGTGCACTTAACCTCCGGCTGGGAGACTTTTGATCTCCAGATCGCACCGTCCTAGGCTGACATGCAGGCACTCATACGTACGAACTGCCCCATCCATTTCACAGAAATGGTAAATCGTATCTGTAATATGTCTGATACGACAGGTATAGTACACTAATTTAAGGCCATAGTTTTGGGACTGTTAAGTACCTTTCAGACGGTCCTCAGAGTTATTCAAATATTATACACTCTGTATTCTGAAGCATTTTTGGAGGACCGCTGATCCTGTTTCTAATAGTAGGTCTCCTGATTGTAATTGCATGGTGCAGCATCAGGGCACACCTCGCCTACGGGAACTAAGCTCCTCTTGGTTCCTGTCATTTAGACCAGTCTGGATGGACTGCATCCTACCTGTTCTCCGATGCCTGTTCTGTGGAGAAGAGTGTGTAGTGGATTTCTGTCTGATGCTTCCATTGGTTGTGCAACCGGATGTTGATGTTTTACTGGACCTAGTAACAGCCCACGTTCTGCAGTGTCCCCAGCATATTGCTATGTTGATGGCAGCATTCTTAGAGCCTCCACAGGAAGTCTCTGCTCCTGTTGGAATGGATACAGGCTCCTCCACTGGCACCCAGGCCTTGGATTGTGCACAGGCCGCCCAGCATTGGCTGCAGGAAGTACAGAACATCATCTTTGCTCAATTGATATAATCTGCGAGGTGTTACAAGGGTTGTCATCTGCAAAGGTAGGCAACAGCTATGTTGCATCTACCAGCCAGCACACACAAACATTTGACTCGTCATGTGCTGGTAAAAAAATCGACTTTTTTAAAAAAAAAACTAAAACTGGAACTCCAAAACAATTGACACTTTGTATGATCTGCATTGCTTTTCATTGATTTTAGTGGTTCGAACTATATATACAGACACATTACAGCTATTGCTTGAGTCACAATTTCTCCTTTTTGCCATATTTTAGAATGTTTAACATAGTTTTTACATTTTGTAGTACAACTATCGTTTACTGTAGTTGCTTGCATACCAGTGCCTATACAGCCAAGAAGTACATTAGAATGTAATTATGTGGTCCAGTCGGATGAGGAGTGGGTGTTATATTCCATAGAGGTACCCCAATATGGGCTCAGGTAACATCCTAACTTTTCACCTATACTCTCCCTTACATTACACACATAACGATTCTTGGGGACTGACCTTTTACCTAGATACAACACTGCAAACAGAACACGGGAGTTCCCCTGGTAAAAACCTCATACATTATGCATGAGGATTCTTGGAAACTCAGCAGGACTACCACCTCCTGTATAATAACTATGTATAAGGTTCATTCTCGATGTCATCCTAAATCCAACAAGTGGCACTGCAAGGTAGAACCCCCGGGGAGACCTTTGGGTATAAAAACATCACATCTTGCTGAAGCAAGTAGAGGAGATAGGAATTTCCCTGCCGACACACTGACCCGAGACGCTGAGGTTCCTGCATGCAGATACTCCAGCTCGCAGTGGTCTAACATCCCTTGCAGGGTGTCCAACTCAAGACCAAGATGGGGTCCCACAGTCTCTCAATTCAGGTAATGGGGTTGACTTTATCCTAGAGCGTTTATTGGCTTAACATCTACATACATGCTAGGTACATTTAGGTACATCTAGTTAGGGTAGCATCGTAGGAGAACGCATTTTATTGTCATGTACTTTATATACCTGCCTATATTCATGATCATAGCATGATGGTAGAAATCTACCATCCTTTTATTTTCTTAGTGCTTCTAATCCCTTATATCTATTACTGTTTGATGGTTGTTTCAGCACACCTATTTTACACTAGAATAACAAATGTTCAATAAATGCTTATTGAAAACCGTCCATACCGTTTATTCTGTGTATCTCTTTGAGACTAAGTGAGCACGAGTGACTGAGCGAAAAGTAGTACACTGTTTCCACAGTCCTGAGGAATCAGGGTTGTCATGTTTGAGAGTTGCCAAGAACTATTCTCTCCTTGGTAAGAGGAGTTTCTAGTGGCACTGTGAGCTAGTAGATATACAGGCCAACATACCCGGTGGGGGTGTCTGGGATCAGTCTGGACACTAAGCCTGCAGAGTATGCTGTCCAAGCACGCAGATTCTGTATAGGTCTCCTCTATTTTCACATTGGGTGGTACTTCCATGGCCAGGGATGTGAAGGCTACAGAATACTTTGGATGCAAGCTGCAAATTCTATCTATTACTCGAGTGACAGCTTTGAGTAACATCCCACTCAGTTGGAGAGTATGCAGATATATTCGGAAAAGACGAGATATGCAGTGGATTTTATTCTAGCCAACAGTGGTGGTTTATGCACGGTAGTTGGCGATCAGTGTTTAGTCAGGATCAAGAAAATGGAAAATAATATTACCAAACACATTTTAGATATTTTGTGAAATGTCAAGGGAATGGTAAGTGAGAATTGAAGTTGGGCCCTTTTCTGCAGTTGGGGCTGGATTCTTGAAAAAGTGATTTATGTTATTGCGGTATTGATGCTCTACTGTGTCCTCGTTCAGTGTCTTCTCTATTGTTGTTTCTATTGTACCACTGTTTTCACACCCAAAAAGAAAATATCAATTCATGACACAAATGCTGCTATAATACTTCAGCAAGATATTGATGATTTGATGAATATTGATGAGGAAATATTTGAGCATTCATCCCTCCTTGCTGTTTCGCTTTCTGATGTTGATGGTATAGAGGGCTCATAATTGCACCCTAATGTGATACTCTATTATCACTTGCAATTTTGTTCTTCTTTGCCATGGTTGAAAAAGTTTTAGCTCATGCTAAAAGGAGGGTCTATTAGATTACCTGTGAATGCTTACGCTGTGCCCTATATAAGTTAGCATTTGCGGGACCATTTTCTGTTTAGACGCCATTTCGAATGATGATCAAAACTAATTCTTTACTGTTTATGAGAAAAGCTTCTGTTGAGTTTTGCATCTGTAATTATGAACTGTTAGTGCCAGTGCGTAGCTTTCTCACTAGGTAGAGGCCCTCTCCCACTTCTCTGGTGGCAGGCACAGGGTGAAACGACATTGGACTGTGCTAGTGTGTGCAAGATACTTTTTTTGTTGTTCACTGTCCAGTTGAATGTGCCTGGAAAATTACGCTGTGGGCATGTCTTCGCCCGAGTATGGAACGTACATAATGTATCTCTCTGCTTGTTGATTTTAGTTCCCTTTTAGCACTCTCAGCGACTATACAGATGTGGCTCCACTCTGAGTGTATATGAATAAACAATTATTGGTATGCATTCTCCACTGTTTGACCGACTCTTCATTTGGTACGGAAGGCTGGGAGGTCATTAGTGACCCGGGTAGCCCCAAGCGGGTCACTTCCTTCCCATTATTAAACTCAAGTTATTATTACTATTTCATAATAATCAAGCATAACAGTGTTAAAAAATAATTCACCGTGTCAGCTAGTTTGATGTACTACCAAGTACAAAAGCATGAGGAGTGATAGCAGAACAATTGTTTCACTGAATAAAAAGAGGCTGAAAAATTTGGGAATAGTAATGACTGATAGTTAGAAGTAATGTACATTCTCTTACTGAATTATTGAAAGAGAAAGTAGTGAAAGGGTCTAGATTTCTATAAAATAGATATCCAAGTTACAGTAATCCCAAATAATTCAATCTTTGGAATGCAACCAACGTTACTGATCAGCAAACATATGAAAACAAAGAAGAAAGTAATAAATAATGTTGTGCATTTGCATGGTATAACTAGAATGTTGCTCCAATAGGAATTTACCTTGAAAAAACAAAGACAAGAGGTGTTTGGCAAAACAGGAACAGTTGGTTTAATCAAACACTTCTGCCGGGAGTGCCACATACAGAAACGGATCTGAGGACTGACTCAAAGTACAATCGTTTTGAATGTCTTTTTATACACTTCTGGAAGCATCATAAAACAATTCATAGATCCTGTTTCAGGAGTGGAATGTGGATCTTGTCATGAAGCCATAAATGACTCCGACCTGATGACAAATGCAGGTGGGTCTGGACCTCGCTTGGATACAATGAGGGCCAGTGGGTAATGTGTTCAGATGTACAGCATGGGAAGCACATAATCACTGGATCTGTCGTGTGTGCAGTGTCCTGATTGGCCGAGTATTCCTAACTTCATGTGGCATTTAACTTTATGGTGTTTTGGAAATGTGCGCCCCTTCAGCCATATGTGCTTTATTGGGTCCAATCTGCTCAGACCATTGTGGTGCTGCTGCCTATCTGAGGGACTAATGTGGGTTTTTCCTGTTTGCACGTTTGTCCTGCTGCTTACATGCCACCCCACCTGTGACCTGTCAATCCGTAGCCCCAGGCCCAGGGCGCAGGGCCTGCCTGCCCACGTATTTCTGACTCGGGGTTGATGGAGAGATCATATTGGGGGATTTCAACAACAGTGAATCCATTTTGTTTTTGTACACACATGTATCATGGCGTACATCAACATCCATTTTAACACCCCCCTCTAGTTGAATTTTCAACTACATCATTTACCCCATACTTCATTTCAGTTAAATTGTTGGAGGTTTGTTGTGTTTCAGTCCTACTATTACTACTTCCATAGCAACTTGCATACTACCCAAGTTATACAGCAGTAAACTCCTACATGTAGGAAATCACACAAAAACTGAACAAAAATGAAAATAGGCAACAATGATGTACACAGTTCTGTCACCCACTGGGGGAGCCAGGAAAACCACCCGGAGAACCAGCCCTGCTTAGGGGCACCTCCCTCCTTATATATGTCCATTTGTAAGCGATGTATTGCTTGGATGGCAAGAGTCAGAGTCCCATTGTTCATGTCATTGCCTGGAATGGACATCCAAAAGGATGCACCAATCTTGGCACACATCCCTCCCTCCATTATGGTCATCAAGCCCAACACATGCCAATGTTGCCTCACCGTGAGGCAGATGCCTCTTAGTTCTTCCCTTATTGCATTAAGACCGAGCTCAGTACTAGTTACCATCTTCATCATCTCCCTTTTGGTTATTTGTAACTAGCAAGCATTTGCTTTCTTCTGCACTGTGAAGAAGGTTATGCACCACCCCACATTGACTTGTGTGTCTGAAAACAGTCTGAATTTTTCTGAATTTTCCTTGAACTGAGCCCAGCCAAAATAATCAGCAGTTCATTTTTCTTGAGCCTGATGCAATAGAATTGTTTTCTTCTGTGGCGGACGTTGGTACAACTCTGACAGATCTTCTCCTGGAATGACCAGGGTAGGGATATTTATGGTGACCTGGGCGCAAAGGCCTTACGATCCGGGGACAAGCTGGGTGTAGGCAAATGCACCACACTGCCAGTAGGAATCCATCAGAATGGAGGTGATTGCATGTCCGGTATGTGCAGTATTACACCTCAGTTCTCATTAGTGCCAATTGGATTTGTTCCTTTCCCTCTGTAACATAAGGAAAACAGTGTAGGTTTCTGTACAATCAGAGGTCATCCCTTCCCTTCCCTTCCAACCATGTACCTATCTATCTCCGTGTCCCATATTTCCTGACAGGGGTTATCTATGCTGGCATTTAACCCTACCCTACGAGACTCGTTTCCCATTTGCATCATCTAGGAAAATGGCCCTTCACTAGAACTCCATATCTGGTGTCCATTTATTATTAGACTGAACTAGACATGCTAAGGGCCACTCTGGGACCACAGACTGAAGTGGGAGTGGATGTTTTTGTGCACTGGTGCGGTGGCTTTGCTACCTCCAAGAATCTTTTTTCTGGAAAGTCTCGGGCCAAGCAGTATCGTCCCCTATAGTGACCCACCTGTGCATTCTATCTAGCTCTGTTTGAATCTTGCTAAGATCGATGAAAAAGTATAGTGCTGTGGGACTGGTCCATAATGGGTCACGTTCACTACTATTCTATGGGGTTTTACTCTGTTGGGTTGTAACTTGGTCCTAATCCTACATTGGCACAGATGGAGAAGGCATTTTGCTTTTTCGGGGCTATCTCTTGGGACAAGTACAGCCTGTTTGTGCCTACTGCATGTGGTATCAGCAAACAAACTAAGCATGACCAGGCTGATTCTTGGGCACCCGCCACATTCATGCGCTGGGTATGAGTGTGTTATTTAGTACATGTGGAATACTAGTGTTGTTCTCAGTGTAATTATAGGTGACATGGGAGAGGTCCCTTTTAGTAATGGGTTTTCTGGTTGGCTGGGGCCTGTGCCTAAGCCAGACAGAAACCACCACTCTAGGCAGGGCAAGGGAGTTACACGCCGAAGACAACCCCTGCTCACCCCCTTGGTAGTTGGGCACGAGCAGTCAGGCGTATCCCGGAGGCAATGTGTAAAGCATTTGCGCAACACACTCACACAGTAGCAACACACTAGCCACACCACAAAGTAAACTCCACAGGTTATATAAAAAATAGCCTTTGTATTACTCATAAACACATTAGATCATAATCACAAATGTACACTGTGCCACCTGGCACTAGGCAATATTTTACAGGGGACTTATATTCAGACATGGCCAATCAGACCACTGTCATCCCCATTAGAATAAACAACCAGAAGGTAAACATCGTTTACAACGATGTTTTCACAACGCGGTACCTTTACACCGCGGCTGTGACAACGCAAGTCGTTACCACGACTTGCGCTGGAGGGCGCTCAAGGTCTAAAAATAGTTAATTTACTATCCTAACACCTTCCCTAGGGTCCACGGGGACTGGTGTTAGAATAGTAAATTAAACTATTCGAAATCCGCGCCCCCCCAACGCAAGTCGTGGTAACGACTTGCGTTGTCACGGCCGCGTTGTAAAGGTATGCGTTGTGACGGTACGCGTTGTACCGTCATATATCCCAACCAGAAGAACCCGGGGGTCCACTCATTGACTACCAGTCTTCACTGAGTATTCCCACAATGATCATGAACCCATATCTATGCCGGAACAATTATAGAGTAGAAACAAGAACCCTATGAGTTGTTGGATTCCCATCAAACTCGTAACCTTGATCAATATTATCATCTGGGTTTCCAGCCTTCCATCCACTTACCCACTTGATCATAGAGGGTTGAGCTGTGGATTATATCATGAAGGGGGTCTTCAGAAGAGACCACAAAGAGAGGGATCAATCAGGTACAGACAGACCCTATAGAAGTGGTCCTACACAAGGATGTTCTAGTGGGAATTTTGTGTGCAGTGCAAAGTGTAAGTGCAAATTGAAAAGGATTTATATCAGAGAAATATTTTATTTGAGTATCTGTTATAATCCTTGCTAAAAACAGTGCATATAGGCAGTTTCATACATCACTGCCTGTCTATATGGTCAACATGTTTCAGCCTTCTGGACTGTTAGTCCCTGGCTTTCATCAGGACCTACTTGTTGTATTGATACTGCATCAGTGTCTCATGTGTAATAAGTGCACATTTTGTAAAAAAAAAAAAGAATAAAAAAAAAGAATATATCAATGTACAGATTGGAATGAATACAAGCTCATCTATGAAGTGTATATCGTCTGTATCCACAGGGTGTAAATATACCCGTGAGATACGAGGAATGGGCCTCACCTCGCCTGAGTCCAAGAGTCCCGAAGGCTGAAACATGTTGACCATATAGACATAGTTGCTCTTACACTTTGCACTGCACACAAAATTCCCACTAGAACATTCTTGGGTAGGACCACTCCTATAGGGTCTGTCTGTACCTGATCTATCCCTCTCTTTGCGGTCTCTTCTGAAGACCCCCTTCTTGATATAATCCACAGCTCAACCCTCTATGATCAAGTGGGTAAGTGGATGGAAGGCTGGAAACCCAGATGATAAGATTGATCAAGGTTATGAGTTTGATGGGAATACAACCACTCATAAGGGTCTTGTTTCTACTCTAAAATTGTTCCGGCGTAGATGTGGGTTCATGATCATTGTGGGCACACTTAGTGTAGACTGGTAGTCAGTGAGTAGACCCCCGGGTTCTTCTGGTTGTTTATATGTTGAGGTTGGGGACTAAACCCGTGGTAGGTCTTTAATTCCCTAAGACCCCTTGTATGTTATTATTATACTCATTAGAATCACAAGTAGTTAAAATAATACAACCAGTACCTACTGGTATTATACTGTACACAGCATAAACACATTTGGCGTAATCACATTAGGCAGAAACCATAATATGCATCATCACATTAGGGCCTTGCGCCCTACCAGCACACCAGGTGCTCATTGGCCAACTGGCCTTCGTCGGGGGCCCGTATGGGACTTCCCCGCCATGCCCAATGTCCAAATAGTCAGGGGTCTAAGCTGCCACTGCAGCAGGGTGCAGGCCCAAGAGGCCGTCACCAGAAATGGCGAGGCAAGAGTGCCACTCACCCCTGTCTCTCTTGAGACATAAAACAATGCCCCCTCAACATTGCAGCTGCCTGCAGTCTGGCGGTGCAGCGGTGAAACAAGTAGGCATCAACAGAGTGCCTTGGCAGCCCCTCTCAGTGGGGCACCGCTTGTAGTGAAAATCAGCACCAACAGTGCCTTCAGCCCCACTCACAGGGGCTTCTCTTGTAGTGAAATTGGCACCCGCAGACACCAACAGTGCTCTCCTCCAGGCTCCACTCACCGTGGCTTCTCCTGTGCTGGAGGAAATCAGGAAGGGAGCAGCCACAAGGAGCCCACGAGGAACCGATCCTTTCCTTAGCACTTCGTCGGTGGATGGCAGAAAAGAGCCCGCGAAGCTCCGGTCCTCCTTCAGGGTGCCACAAACGCCGTCACCACATGCGGGGCTCTCCTTGAACACATGGGAGTCCTGCCCTCAACCAGCCTGATGATGCCAGACTTCCTCCCTCTTATGTGGAGCACACACAGAGCGAAGCCTCCGTCAACATGGGATCCCTTCCGGTCTCTGCGTCACGCGTCCTCTGGCCCCGCCCACAGCCAGGCAGCATGGCTGGCTTCCTGGACGCCGCAGCACGGAGCAACCCCCTACATCGGGATTCCTTCTCGGGGGAATTCTGCGATGGGACGGCTGAGCAACGCAGCGCTTTCAAGCTCTTTAATGCCTGGCACGTTCCTCGTGCCTTGGCGGTGTGAGCCCACACCTGGGGCTACGACCTCAGAGGAAAGGGGGGCGCTGCCCACATTGCTGGGCTCAAAGCACTCCTCGCAATTTCATCCACATGCTCTCCTCATCAGGGCCAGGGAAACAGGCCACATGAGCAGCGATCGCCAGTTGCTCACACCTGCAACCACCAGCAGGGAGCGGGGAGCAGGTAGCACTTTCCTCCCAGAAGTGCCCAGGCAGGCCAGCACGCTGGGGCTCCAAGGCGGCCAGCAGACCCCTCAGTTGCCTAGAAGGGCAGCAAGTCCATCCCCAGCAGCGGTTGCTCCTGTCAGGTTGGCAGGCTGGCATTCTGCTGATCGCAAGTAGGCACCAAGCAGCACACTGCTCCAAATAAGCACACACACAGGGGGTCACAGCCCTAATATTTATATCACATGTGTTTTTGTTGTTAGGGCTCTGTGCCTGGTCCAAACCAGTTCTGGGGGGACTCCAACATTTCTATACAGTGCTAACACACCTTCATTGCCAAATGTCTCTGGTCCTTGCCATCTCTAAAAGTGGGGGGCTGTCACCCTTGGCAACATAGTACCCATTCTCCACTCTACCTCTCATCAGTGCAGTTCTCAACTGCCACTGACCCTCCAACCTAGGGTCTGCACCCTCAGGTTCACCAGAGGTCACGGGCATGGCACACCTCCCTCTACTTCTCCTTCTGGGGTCCCGCGCTCTCCTCCTAGGAGATGCACCCTCAGAACCAGAAACTGTCAGGACACTGGAATCAGTCCTCCGAAACAATTCCCCCACCAGTTCAGGACCTTGACCCTGCAACTGGTCTCCCAACCTAGGGTCTGAACCCTCAGGTTGCACCGGGGTCAGAGGCTAGAACTCCCTCCCTCTGCACCCCCTTCCAGAGTTCAGCACCCTCCCACCTGGAGTGGTACCCCTAGAAGACAAACCGGTCAGGACACTGCTTACAGTTGTCCTTCCCTCCGGGTTAGGCAGAATCTGAACCTGGCCTCCCAACCCAGGGACTAAACCCTGAGGCTCAGCTCCTACCTGGCATACCAGGACTTCCTGGGGAGCATGTATGCCCCCTGAGGGTAACACATACCTCATGTGTTGTGTGGTAGTCTGCCTGGCACTGATACCCCGACCCCTGTCCATCTGACAGTGCGCAGAAATCCCCCAAATCAGAAGTGGTGTCACGATGGTCACTCCTAGGAGGCTCACCTCTTATAGCTGGCCCCTGACCCACTGGTTCTTCCACTGGGGACTCTCGCCCCCTCTCACCCCTCCATCTGGACTTCTGCATCCTCCACTTAGGAGTGGCACTGCCAGACACTACAACTGATGGAGGTCTGCTTACAGACACTTCAAGTTCTCCTGACACTAGGAGGTCCCTCTCAATGGATGGCCTACAAGTACAGCATAGGCTCCCACCTGGTGTACCCTTAAGGAATACTCCAGGCCCTGAGACTGAGTTTCAGGCACCTTGGGACGCATCTCATTCTCACTCCTTCTCCGCAGAGACAGGACGTGAGACCCTACACCCCTCCTACGACACCAGGACCTAGCTGGGCTACTATGAACTGTTCCCATCACTCTTGGTTGGGAAATGCCTGAGTCACTCCCCTTAGGGTCACTCCCCAATGCCTCGTCAGACCCTCTGGCACTCACCCAGAGGTCTGCCTCCTGTGCAAGCTCCCTGGGATCAGAGAACTTACACTCCAACAGGTGTTGGCATATAGCCCTGGAAAACAACAACTGAACGTGTGCTCTCTGACAATCAGAATGAACAGCCCTTCAAAATTGTTTGCCATGCTACCATTCACCCAACCCTCCATTGCATAACAACACACATCCTCAAACTTCCCCCCAAGACTGGTGACTGGTGAGACAGTTTCTTACTGCCCCTGAACCTGAACCTGTACCCCTCAGGTGTGACACCCACTTCCTGGGAACTAGGTATCATACTCTCGATTTTGGAAGTTAGATTTCCTGCACTGGACTCCATATTGCTGCCACCACTGGACCCAACCCTCACTGGTGAATCCAGACCACTGAAACTACACTCAGGGGACAACCTTTCCTCACGAAATAGTTTCTCCCTGTCGAAGGTCCTCTCTGCCTCCGCCATCCTCTCCTGCGCTAAGACCCTCTCAGGCTCTAGCTATTTCTCCTCCACACCCAGCTGCGCTAGCTCCAACCTGAGCTGATGCTCTCTTTCTTCCCTCCAATCCACCCCCTCATCTGGGGACAGGGAAAGGGATGGGGCATTGCCCCCAGCACTGGACCCAGCAAGGGACTCCCTATCAATGGGGACCTCACTACCTACTGGCATCCCTGCCCTGCCATTTTCTCCCTCCTGCTCAAACTCCTTAGCACCACTGCCCTCGAGGGGTGCTGGTCCCGGACCCTCCCTCTCAGAGACCTCACTGATCTCGGGGTCCTCCCTCCCAGACTCCTCCCTCACCCGGTTTTGGAATGTCCAACACGGCCTCCTGCAGTTCCTCCTTCTTGGAGGACCTTCGCACTTGACACCCAATGTTAGAAATGGGGGTCTCTAGTTGGCAGAGGTAGGAACCTATGTCCAAATAGGAACCCTTGCTTCTAGTCAGGGTAAGGGGAATACACACTTTAGATAACCCCTGCTCACCCCCTTGGTAGCTTGGCACGATCAGACAGGCTTATCCCAAAGGCAATATGTAAAGTATTTGTACCAACACTCACAGTAACACAGTGATAACACCACAAATGGACAACACACCGGTTTAGAAAAATAAAGTATCTTTATATGAACTTAACAAGACCAAAGCGACAACAATCCAACATACAAGTATTCAGAAAATTGACTTTCAAAAGGTTTTAGCAACTGAGTTCATAGAAAACAATGGATGCATGTTTTCTTGCAATGTACCTGTTGTTGCGACAAAATTCACCAGGCCAAACAACTGCAGCGATTAGAGGCATCTCAAAGCAAAGAGATGCATCATTCCTGAGACCTTCGTGGATGCGATGCGACAGTTCCGCTGTACACAGGGGAGCAATGCGTCGGGTCTGGTCTGTAGTGGGAAGCGATGCGACGACTCCGATCCATGGATGAGGCGTCGGGGAAAACTTGCAGCACAGGGATGATGTGTGGAAATCAGGGATGTGTCGGTGAGCAATGCTGCGAGTGGCGCTGTGTCAACCTTTTCAGCCACGATCCCTCAATGCATCGATCCTTGCAGCGGCGACAGGCGCTGCGTCGGTTTCAGCAGTGGTGGGGCAGTGCGGGGAGATTCTTCTCACACCATGGTGTTGCTTCAGAAAAACTGTTGCAAGAAGAGCGATGCGTCGATTTCCTTGGTGTTACGTTGCTTTCCAGCTCCCAGCAGCAGAACCAACCTTCAGAGGCCCCACACAGTCACAGTTGCTCCTGGCAGGTCAGAACTCCCAGCAAGGACGTTCAGGGGAGCTGGGGGTGAAGTCTTTGTGTTCCTGAGACTTCAAAACAGGAAGCAAGCTTTACTCAAACCCTTTGAGACTTTCCTCAAGCAGGGGACACAGCACAGAGCAAAGTCCTTCTCCTTTCTTTGGCAGAAACAACAAATGCAGGCCAACCCCAGACACACAGCAAGGGTAGTACTTTTCCTCAGTTTCTCCAGCTCTTCCCCTCAGCAAAGGTTCCTCTTGATTCCAGAAGTAGTCTAAGGTTCAGGGGTTTTAGGTCTAATACTTATACCCCAAAATGTCTTTGTTCTCCTTGTGCAGAGAAGCCCTGTGCCCAGCCAAAACCAGTTCTGGGGGGGCACTTTGCAAGTGCACAACAACCTCCATTATCAGTGTGAGCCCTAGATCCAGACACACCACAGGGGGGTGCAGTCATCATTAAATTGGCAGACACAGCCCTATTCAGATGCAGGTGCTACTCCTCCCACCACTTCTAATGTAGATCAGGCCTATTGAGCCTAGCGCTGACTCATCCAGACTCTCTGGAGCCACTACACATCCCCAGCACTTGTCACTCCAAAGCCAGACAGTTAATACACATCCTAGCAGAAGCACACAGGATGGCTAAGCTGTAAAATACCTTTCTAAAAGTGATATTTTCAAACACAGAATGCCAAAATCACCCTCACTAAAAGATGCATTTTAACATTATGAGTCCAGGCATTCTAAACTTTATTTTCCTACCTTGTTCCCTGGGGCAGTTATGTTTATAGGATGTTATAAACAAATTACACATTCTGTCCAATGGGAACAGGTAGCCTTGCAATAGTGAAAAATGAAATTAGCAGTAATTCACTATCAGAACATGCCACACACATCAGGGCATGTCCTACCTTTCACATACACTGCACCCTGCCCACATGGGTACCATGGACCTACCTTAGGGGTGACTAACATGTAAGATAGGGAAGGTTAGGGCCTGGCAAGTGGGTGGACTTCCCAAGTCGACATGGCAGTTAACAACTGTGCACAGACACTACAGTGGCAGGTCTGAGTTACCATTTCTGAGCTACTCATGTGGGTGGCACAATCAGTGCTGCAGGCCCACTAGTAGCATTTGATTAACCAGCCCTGGAACACTTAGTGCACGTTACTAAGGACTGACCAGTAAGTCAAATATGCCAAGCATGGATGACCAATCATGTTCATAATTTACACAGAGAGCATATGCACTTTGGCACTGATTAGCGATGGATAAGTGCCCAGAGTTCTAAAACCAATAACAACAGGTCAGGAAAAAATAGGAGGACGAAGCAAAAAGTTTGTGGATAACCCTGCAAAAAGGGTCAAGTCCAACACCCAAGATCCTGACAGAACCTCTGTATGTCCTTCACAGTATATTGACACAACTTCTTGACATTAAATGCACTTTCTGTCACAATAACTGTTGGATCACCAAGGTGAGACAAGACTGACACTTTAGGGATGTCACCAACATTTAGAAGAGAAGAAAAATAAATTTCAACAATGAAACTTTTTTGGAGAAAAAATAATAAGGAGGACAAATCCCCAAACATGTGATTATCTAATGCAAAGCTTGTAGTGCAACCAGTAATCGCTTTGGTATTGCTCAAACGCAAGTCCTATCCTCACCACTGACAACCAATGTTATAAATGGGATTTCTGGTTGGCTGGGGCTTGCGCCTAAGCCAGGCAGAAACCACCACTCTAGTCAGGGCAAGGGAGTTACACGCCAAAGATAACCCCTGCTCACCCCCTTGGTAGCTTGGCATGAGCAGTCAGGCTCATCCGGGAGGCAATGTGTAAGGAGTTTGCGCAACACACTCACACAGCAGCAACACACTAGGCACACCACAAAGGAAACTCCACACAAGGTTATATAAAAAATAGCCTTTGTATTACTCATAGACACATTAGATCATAATAAAAAATGTACACTGTGCCACCTGCTAAGTATTTTGATCTGTGTGGGGAATATAGTTTGCATATGTTTTAACAGTGACTCTATGATAGCTGGGAACTTTTTAGGGGAGTGATAGGCTCTAGTTTCTCAGGATCAATTAATATTTGACTCTACTTTAATCATTGGGGAAATAAATTCACTGGGGATTACTGGTTTCAATTACCTCTATGAGTGCAATACTATTTACACTGCTGCATTACGATAGACATTAAACACAATAAGAAAAAATGCATATGAAGGATCAAGAAAGGTGCAATGGTTAGTTCAAAATGTGTGAAAGCAGCAGATGTGGTAAACTGACCACGAATTAGTGGTGCCTTTATAAGCACATTCAGTCATGAACAAACACAACACACATGACAAGATGTGCAAATGCAACAATTTACCAGCAGCACTACATCAAGAATGCATCAATTGATAACCAAAATGAAGAAAGAGAGAGAAAAATAATGACAGACCCTACAGGTCAGGGCCCAGTGCCGACGCACCATTTGCACCACTCTGAAGCTGGCCATACCTCTTGCAAACACTCAAACACAATCTTGAAGTATTCATTCTTCACACACACAAATTTTGAAACCTCTGCACATTTGCAGGAGGCATTTACACAGCTGCCAGATGCTCAGTGGTTGTTTTCTAAATAGTATTAATTAGCAATTGATGCAGCGTTTTGGACCTGCCCTCTTACCACTCATCCTCCGGTGAACCTTTTAATGTGACTAGGAGTTGAGGAGAGTTAACATTACATCAATCAATTCAGCAGTGTAACCCATTTGGCTACCCAATAAGGACCAGGAGTCAGTGACTAAGGTTAAAACGGTGTATTACAAATTAGTAATCTGGTTAAGGTACCCAAATGTCTGTACCATGCTATAAAGATATAGAATAACAACTGGGAAACCTAACCTCCTAAAGACGTTTAGATGTACCAGTTTTAGGCAAACAAGAAGTTCAGTCATGGCAATACAAAAGATTAGCATCAATATCTGGTGCTCAGAGAAGAATTATTGGTCCTCTCGTCTATACTAGAGTAAATGTAGAATCATCTAAGTTGAAGTCCAAACTAAGAGAATGGTTCATTTGTATATGGAATCTCAAAATTCAGAGAACTGCAAAAAATAGAAATATATGAGGAGGTACAGGAAGCAAAGGAAGATTTAGGAAGGTTTCAGTATTGCAGAAGCTCGGTCCAAAGTTTTTCATGGGTCAGGGGAATGTTGAGTATTAGCCTATGCCACACTCAGCGAGAATCAAAAGGAATAAGCATAGAAGTCTCAACCTCTCAAAGTGCAAGGAAAAGTGCTCCAGCATCAGACAGTGTAGACTCCAGTTATTCACACCAAATCATTGTGGTAACACCCCTCTGTTCACATCATCAGGGGTTCCATTGTCCTTTTCCATTCTTACATTGCGATTTGAAACATTGGCAAACTATTCCACACTGAACATGGGTACAACATTGTCCTTGCTCCATCAAACCCATGTGGTAATATTTCTAAATAGGACTCTTCAGTTATGCTCTTGTTCTTTCGTCAAGGTCTCCTTCTCAGGCTCTCTGTCGCTAAAACAGTGTGGTATCTTTTCTCAATGTGCGTTAATACCTGCAAGGGAAAGTCATGTCAGTAGAAATGGACAACAGTATCTTGTGACGAATAGGAAAAGAGGCATAGTAAGGGCAAGTTAAACTAGTTAATCAATGGTGCACATTCAATATGCATGGGGACATTCAAACACAAATGAATATAAGTTGTCAGTATATTAGATTCGAAATTATATATGGTATACTGCAAATCTTTATTAATCATCTTGTGTAAGTATGGCTAAGAACTACATTTTATATGAAGTATACGTGTAACATTAGTGCAGAGGCATAACAAAGGCTCCCACAGCCGTCGCAGTGCGGTGGGCTGAGCTCTAGGGGACCCCTCAGCACAGTACCCTGCCCTGAGAGCCCCTAAATGAGTCTGGAAGGGGGCCCTCGATGTACTTTGCAGGGGGCCCCCTCAAGTTCTGTTACACTACTGCATTAGTGCACACAATACAGAAATTCATTATTGTTTCTAGAGTAATCACATTCTATATATATATGAGGATGGTTTCTATTCAATCACCTAAACAGTAGGTTTTGCTAAGTGAGTTAAAGCACCTAGTTAGGTACTGACTCTCTATTTCTACAGTGAATGCACCTGATGTCACGTGTAACATTTCTTATTAAATTGTGGTTAGGCCACACAGGACACATGTGGTAAGTGCACATTTAGGTTATGCATTTGTGATGTGTAAAGGTGGGGTCAAAACTACGCTGTACCACAATAAAAATGAATAAAACATTGTTAGAACAATGAAGAATGTTTATAGCTAATAAAAAGGAACATTCTCCTTTCATTGATTTCATTGTTCCACATTCCCTCGAGTGTTAGTGTTCCAAGAGAACGAACATGAGAAAACTCTTCCACTTCCATCACATTCACTTTCTCTATGTCTTCTTGCAATTTCTTTTGCTCGATCGACTTGAATCAGCGTCCCAGTTACCAGAATGTCAAAACATATATCATCTCATGTACTGCTACTGGAGTAATAAATAGACACCTATTTGAAAAACGTATATCACCGTCATTTAGAGCTTTTGAACCTGACAACGCATTAATGTTTCAAATTACTCTGTGCATCCACAAGTGGACATCCGGTCTGCAATGTTATTAGGATGGGGTTTCAAGGAAGGGATATGGGTGAGATGAATTGTCTGTTGCATGTTTAGCATGCCTTGAATTAAATGCTGAAGTTTGTACAATACAATTGAAAGCAACATAAATGAATTTCTGGGGGTTTTGAACCCCGCTTTCTTACTGGAGTGCACAGTGGGGTGATGACAGCATTGCAGAGGTTGCTTTGAAGATTGCTAAGGGTTTGTTTATTTTATAGGAGTGTTAGTGTAACCAGTGAAAGTGTATATGCTGGGGTCACCTACAAACAGTTCGGTTTAGCCGTGAACACAATGACGACAAACCACACAACATACACATAGATATGGATATATTTACAGAAAAGGACTTTGCCTACTTTAGTTCAGTGGCTTTAGGCTTTGAGTTGATATCCGGCCACTGCAATTCACAAAAATAAAATCCTAAAGAAATTAGTTTCACACAAATCTGCCAGCATTTTTCCATTTATTTCCCTCTAAGGGCCCCTGCACTCACTCTACGTGCACTAGAGATGTTTGTGCAAGTCCTGCCGAGCATCTTTAATTGTGGTGCAACTGTGCCACCGCCAGGGATCTACTCCTCTGCTGCCACTACTTTCAAAGTCGTAATGCGGCAGACGGTGGGCCGCCACTGCGAGTCTGGCGGTCAGAAGACCGCCAGACTCGAAATCAGGCACTAAGATCCTTCTGCCCCTTCACCCCTAAAAGTATTCCCTGTTCCTCAGGCTACTAAGGCCATTCCTTGTGTCCATATAGCCGGTACAACCCCGTACAGCCCTGTGTAGCCCTGTCGTAGACATATCTGTTCACATTTCATTTCATAAAGCTTTATTCGGAACGTTAAAAAACATGTCCATAAAAGCACATACTGTTACAGATACAAGCAATTCTTTAAAAAAGAAAAAACAAAACACATATTACATATATTATCCAGAGGGGGATGGAATAAATATTTAAAAAAAGCTTAAAAACACATACTTTTCCTTGCGCTAATTGATTTAAGCAAAAATGTAGCAGTAAAAAAGCAAATGTCCTCATTGTGCAAATTAAAAAGCAGTTTCATAGAGTCCATGATTGTTCTCACTCCAAATTTTTTCAGTATTGGCTTCAAATAAAGTTTCCGTAATTCACTGTACAATGTGCATGATAAAAGAAAGTGCTTAGTGCTCTGTTCCGTTTTATTATCACAAGCGCAGGGTCCTGTAGGACGCAATTTAATATCTGGGCATGCAACAAGATAATGTACTGTTCCCATCCTCATTCTGGTTAGTACAAACTGATGCGAAACTCTGGTTACCTGTGACAAGTACGGATGATATCTGTTCACATGTAAAAGGGAATTTAGAGCACTATTCAATTTCTGAAGAATACTTCTCAACATTTTTTTTATTTTGCAGACACACAATCCTAGAAGTCCAGTGAGTTTATTATTCTCCTGAATTTGCTGATTCTGGCAATACCAAACGTATTTGAATTTTAGAACTTGTGATCTGCGGTCAGCCATATGTGTAAAATGGTTGCAAACTAGTCAATTAAATGGTAGACTCTGTGGTTGCGGTGCACATTTCTTTTGTTGACAACCATCAACCGCGCTGCTCTAAGGAACTCTAGAACATGTATTCAGAGGTCACACTACTAGCAACATATTTTGGTGGGTCACAACTCTTTAGATTGCTGCTTACAGTACTATATGCAAAAGTATTCATCATAATTTCAAGGCCTCGAGAATGCATCAATGAATAAAATGATTTAGTGAGCAAAACAAATGTGCTTAATAAAATGGTAGTACACATGTGAAAACAATTTGGGACAGGGAAGACGACAGTGCTGTGGAATATAAAAATGTTCGAATATAAAAATGTTCTTCTATTTAGGCATTCAGATTCCAAGTAAGATGAAGCGGTTACTACCTGTGACAAAGGTTATGGAGAAGACAAATAATCTAGTAATAAATAGTGAGCTTTCCCTGGACCGATTGCAAGTAAATCACCCCATTGAAAGAGAAAATTATTTAATTGTAGGTGAGAGATATACTGGTATTTGGGGCGACAGTTTTAGGCAAGGCCAGGCGCTGCATAGCGCGGGCAGCCATTATGGGGGTCGCACCAGTCCCCATGGGCCCGGATGAGTTGGGGGGGTCGCCGCATCAGTGATGATGTGGTGGTCCACCTACCCTGAGCAACCAATGGCAAAGCCACATGGGTGTGCGAACCGAGACCTGGAGAAGGGCCAGGCTTGTTTAGACCAGTCTGCCCTGTGCCCCCTTTAAAAAGGATGAGGGGAACGGGAAAGTCCCTTGTTCTCTCGCTCCCCCCCAGCCAGCATACCGCTCCGGGCCCGCAAAAGGCCTGTGACTTGTTTTTCCCCACCCACCATCCCCTAAGGCAGGCCGTTCATAGGAGTGTTGCAGTCATATGTGTCTGGCTTTGTTTTCTTAAATGTCGTAGCAGGTATCTCCAGGGGCATGGGTAATGAAAGATGGTGAATTGTGATGATTCTTTTATTTTGTAATAAAAGTGTAGGTATATGTCCTTTTCAGTTGCAGGTAATGTGTAAAGTTATGTGTTGATGCTATGGTAATGTGTAATAAAAGTGTCAGTATATGTTGTATTTTTTGGGTTACAGGTAATGTGTAATGTAAAGTTGTGTTAATGCTATGGTAATGTGTAATATAAGTGTCAGTATATTGTATGTTGTTGCAGGTAAGATTGTCGTATTTTTTTGTTTGTGTCCTTGGTCAGGCGGCAAGGTCATGTTTGGTCAGCATAGTTTCGGTTGTAGTGGGCATCACCATTTATCAAATGGGGACGCCTGAGGGGGAGACAGAGGGTCTCACATGGAATTCCAGAGGCAGTTACAGCTGGTCGATAGGCTGAAAGGGTGCAGGGGCCAGGGAGGCACTCTTCCAGTAGGCTGCCACACGTGTATGCGCACAAGGGCGCAAGGATGCAGAATTACAGTGCCCCTTTATGGCGTTAAGGCTCTGGGCGTAGGGGGGGCCGGGGGGAGACATCCGTCTGGTAAGCTGGACCCCCTACGCAACGTTTACAACTCCAGGGGCGTTGACAGCCGGTCGGTAGGCTGTCGAGGTGCGGGGGCCAGGGGAGTCACTCTTACCAATAAACCTGTGGCCACCCTTGCACGCGCATGCACATCAGGGTGCAAGTCTGCAGAATTGCAGCCCCCGCTATGGAGTTAAGGCCCAGGGCGTAGGGGGGGCCTGGGGGAAACTATCCGCCCAATAAGCTGTACCCCCTATGCAGGCCTACTCCAGTGGAGTCTTTGTCATCTTAACAGGATCTGGGCTGCCAGTGATTGACCTTACCGTAGACTCTAGCGGGGACATGCCGAAAGTAATGTATGTACATGTTTAGATTACGGTAGGAATTTAATGTATTAGTAACATGTTAAAGTTAGACAAGTAACCTCGTGTATCGATCAAGGTATCCGGACTTTCTGCGTAATTGTACATAATGTAAATAATATCAATGTTTTTTAATTATGTAATAAATACAGCCGGGGGGCTTACTCCCCCTAATCCAAAAGAGTGTGGTCTGAAATGCTTGCCTTGGAGGAGGGAGGGAGTCCTCATCCAAGGGCGGTCTTGAGTATAAAATAAAAGGGGACCTAGGCAGTACCAGGCCATATGGGATGTGACCCCAAACAGTGGGAATAAGTAGTTTTGTCTGAAAACTTAGGAAGAGTTTGATGATGCATTCAAAATGGATACTGAATAGGAGTGAGCGATGTTTCGCTAAGTAATATATATATATATTTTTTAAAAGCACAGATATAACGGGAAATGCATTTCACCTGTTGTCAGGATCGAAATTGTACATAAGGGCATACTTTAGGTACAAATCTGCTGTGAGATACCAAAAGGGCTACTGATTCGAGGATAAAATTACTTGCAGATATGGCATACATCAATTTCATAGTTCCTGCAAGAGATTTTCAGCTCAAATCAACCCTCCATGGGCAAAAATTAAATGAATAAACATTACCAGGAAGAAAAAAATTAATTATACAAAATACGCAAAACATTATCAATTATCTGACATTTTGTGAGATTACTGACACTGACTCTTGATTGTGATATCGGATTCAGCTCTTCCTTTATAAGATGAAAAAGGACCAATCCGGTGCTTAATTAAGAAAAGCATACACTCAGTTCACCTGGTGGACAAAGTATGCACAGTGTAGTCAAAGTTATTTTATACAGTGCAAAGCTTGGTCCAAGACCTGGCTTACAAAATTACTAGTCAAAGTAAAGCGTTTGTGTCTTTGTTGGAACACAAAACACTCAAGAGTGTCTGTGCCGCTGGGTAAGAAGTGTTTTATGAGGCTGGGGATGCTGATCTGCTGCCCCAAATGAATCTTTGAACTTTGTCTCCAAAAGCTATGTGGATAATCATATTGAATAACACAATCAATAAGGTTACTTTTGCTGGTGGAATCACTTTACCACCTTTTTAACTCTTGCATTTCATGCTGGGATTTTCAGGAATCAGTTGGAGGTTGGGGGACCCATAGAATCTGCCAAAAAAGCTGGATGCATCATCCACCAGTAACCCAGTTTCTCTCTGTGGAGCTTCAGCTTGCTTCATTGAACTGGCAATCCTTTTGCCACAGTGCTGCAAGGTCAAAATGGTGGTTGTCTTTCCCTATTTGAATCGTTCATCTTGTTTGCCCTGCCCAGTTCCACTATGAGATGCATGACATACCAAGCAGGAGAACAAAACCAGTTATTATGACCCACAGGGGAAAAAACCTGCACTTGTGGCCTTGGTGAAAGAAATCCGGCTTCTGGTTGAGGGGGATAAAACCATACTCAAGCAGAAACCACAATCCTTGTCAGGGTGAAGTCACAAGCAAACCCTAAATTAACCTGTGCTCAAACCTCTGGTAGCTTGACACAGAACAGTCAGGCTTAATTCTGAGGCAATGTGTAAATGATTTTTGCAGCACTTCAAACAGTAACACATTGAAAACACACCACAGAAAGGATATCTCACCATCTTAGAATGATAGAGTAGATTATAATAAATAATACAAGACCAAAATGACACATATCCAATCAGTAGATCCAGAGATATGCAATTCTAAAGATTTGAGCAAAAATAGATCCAAACAGCACAAAGCCCCAACTGTGGATATCTGGTTGGGCCAGACTGGGACAGAGTAACAAGTTCAGGCCAACTGAGATGGAGCGCAGGCCAGCTCCAGGGACCCAGTTAGGCACGCCGAACAACAGAACCTTAAATCCTGGTTACAGAGGATGTGTCACACAGCCGAAGGGATGCATTGGTTCTGGGTAGAAGGAAGTCTGCGATGTGAGGTCCTGCATCGTCAATGAGGTGACAGTTGATGAGAGAGGCTGGTAATGCAAAGTCCTGCTTTGAAAATGGGTTGCGCACTGGCTGGCTTAGAGGGTACTGTGTGGCTTGCTATGTGAAGTCCTGAGTCATTGAGGCTGCAATTGATGAAAGGTTTGTGATGTAAGAGCCTGCATCGGGGATGCGTTGTGCAGTGCTGTTTTTGATGCGGCTATAGGCTGCGTGGTCAATGTGGATTGCTTTCATTGAAAGAATCCTCAAAGCAGAGGTGATGTGTCGGTTCTGTTTAGGCTTGTGTCATGCATCAGAAGTGATGTGTCAGTTCTGTTGGATCTACGGAGCACTTTCAGGCACACTTCCAAGGGCCCAAAATTGATGTGGCCCCACTTGGCAATGTAAGACTCACAGTTGCAGAGTCCAGGTGCAGGTTACTAGAGACTGTGGAAAAACAGCCAATCTTTAACGAATAACAAAGCTGTTTGGCGCATGACGCCTATAACTCCCAATATCAATAGTTACCAAAATGAAGAGACAGGCGCTGGAAACTGGACTGCAAAGAACAGAATTATTCACTGCAGATGAGAACACAACAGGCCTGACACAAGTCAATGTCTTCAGGAGGTGTCTAACAACGTCTCTGCTGCTCAACGTTTTATACATGTTTCAGTCAGTTTATTGGTGGTCAAACATCCTAGGAATTCCTGCCTCTAGCCGGTTCCCACACAGACCCACCAGCTGTCGTTCTCCCTCCCAAATCTAACAGATGATTGTCATCTTGCAGCTGGACATTCCTGCAGGACATAAAAGTGTGTGGGATCGGTCAGATCTAAAGGTTGTGCAAGTGATAAGATCATACATTTCTGTTTGTGCAACAATGTCTTGCTGTGTGGGGGGGGGCAATAAAGTATGTCCACAAGACTTGGTTTACAGCCTGGGAACGGATCAAGTGGCCAGGGGCAGTTGGGGGTTATCAGAAGGGCCTGCCCGAGCGGAGAGGATGAAAGGACAAATGTATTTTAGGGTGGAAAGTGGCTCCGGGGCTTTGTCGTGCTGAGGAAGCTTTATGACTCTAGCATGTGTGCTTGGGGGCTGCCAGCGCGTGGGAGATGATTGCGAGGTTGGGGAGACGTGTAGGTGATCTGCAATGTTATGAAATGACCACAGTGTCTAAAATGGCTGCCACTTACGCGCTCGCAGAGGCTTAAGTTGGACAAGTTGGCGCCGGTAATGTTCACATCATAATCTAATATTCAACAAGACAGGCACTTGAAGTCACTCTGGGGGTCCTGGATGCAGGTTACAGGTCCAGTCATTCTCACCCAGGCAAGAGGGCAGCAGGCAGCAAGGCAGCATAGTAGTCAGCAGTCCTTGAAGCCAGTAGTCCAGCAGAATGGCAGTCCTTTCAGCAGCATAGCAGTCCTTCTTCCTGACATAGTCTTCCACAGGTCTTGAAGTGTACTAAAGAATTGGTGTCTAAGATCCAATATGTATACCTGGTGTCTCCTTTGAAGTGGGAGGAGCTTCTAGAGGTTTCTCTTTGAAGTTCAGGTTTCCTGCCTTCCCTGCCCTGGCTCCAGACTAACTCTAGGGGGTATGCAATCCTTTGTGTCAAGGCAGGACAAATCCTTGTCAGGTGTAAGTGGGGCTGTGCCTAACTCTGTCCTCCCATCCTGCCAGTGATGGCCCATTCAGACACACCTATGCTCTATATTGTGTGTGGCTGTCTAAGAGGAATACACAAAGACCGACTACCAACTACACCCAATCAAATGACGAGAGACAAGCAACAGGCACTACATGGTTATAACAGGAAACCGCCAACTTTCCAAAGTAGCATTTTCAAAATGATAACTAAAAATCCAACTTCACCATAAAAGAGATTTTTTTTATTGCATATCCGTAGACACCAAACATAAACTGTTTTCCTATTCCCATTTGGAAGTTATAGCTCATTGAATGTAATAAGGTAACTCCAATGTTATCCTATTGAAGAGGTAGGCCTGGCAATGGTGAATAACACATTTAAGAGCTTTTCATTATCAGGGCATGTAAAATGTAAAAGTACATGTCTTACTTTTAAAATACATTGAAACCTTCCTTCTGGGCTGCATTGGTCCTACCCTAGGGGTGACATATAGATATATTAGAAACGCAGGTTTGAGCCTTTAAAAGGCGTATTCTACCTGGTCGAACTGTTTAAAACTGCACACACAGGCTGCAATGGCAGGCCTGCAATAGGGTTTAAAGGGGCTACATATGTGAGTGGCACAATAAATGCCGCAGGTCCACTTGTAATGAGGTAGGTAGATATGTCAACAAGGGATTGACTTGAAAGCAATGTTACTAAGGCAATTATCATTACTCAGTGATGCCTATGAGTGACATCTCAAATAAATTGATTATTACTTGATATAAAGAACATGGTTTGAAGATAAAAAAAACAAGCATATAGGCAGGTATTTACGCTTTCAAATTTGTAGAAATAAAAGCTTTGGGAGAAAGAAGATGGCGGATGGACGCCGCCACTGAACGACGCTTGGCCGCTCCTCTCCTCCGGAGCTTCTTGCTGCCCACCGTGATGCCCTCCCGGACACTCAGCTCCCGGTGCGGCTGAAAATAAAACTTTCCGATGGCTGAATTATTACCAGAGAAAATTTGAAGCGGTGTTTCGGTATCGGATGACTTTCGGCCGCGTGGACTGCAACGGCTCCTGCTCCTGTAGTTGTCCAGCCGTTCCGTGTTTTTTTTCTCGTCCCTGCCTCAGCTGCTGTCAGCGTGTGGGGTGCGGCTACGGCCGTGGACAAGCAGTGTTCTCGGCTTTCCAGCGGCAGTATCCTGGTTTTTCCTCCGGATTTGGTCCCTGCTCTTTAACGAATGTGCCGGCTTACTCACGCCAACTCCTTGATTTGCTCCGCTCGCATTGCGAGGTTGGTTTCAGCTAGGGGGGAGCTGCAAACGCTAGTGCGGCTCTCTGTGCTGGAATCTGCTGCCTTGAGGGGCTGTTACAGCCCTACTAGCGGAATAGGGGACACACAGCTCGACAACACGACATTGACGCAGGGATTCGCATCTCAGTTTGAGGAAAAACTGAAGGAAAAGCGAAGGGCGATGGCTCCGCTTCGCTCAACTCGACGAGGGCGTATAGAGAAGCAGGCAGAGAACGCTCTACCTACAGCAACGGACGGTACAGATGGACAGATGGGTATTTGTTAGGCATCAGGCTTCTTGTGTAGTCCCTTGGCGTTTTGAAAAGGTCTGAATGCTTGGTTTGTGAGGACACACACTTTTAACCCGGTCCCTAGCCGCTGTATTGAAGATGAAGTTAGGGACGCTCTCTCCCTTAAATGCATTGCATGTCCAGGAAGCCAGTGCTTGGCTTTCATCCTCGTGATTCCACGCCCCTTCCTTTCCGATTCTGAACTTCGCGTCCTGTTGCTTGTTGTGGTTGCCCCTTATTTTCCCTGCCTTACTGCCTTCCCGCTTACCCAGTCCTTGTTTCCCTCCTCATCTCCTGTTTGTCCTGGCAGCGCATTTTTGAAGGGCTCATACGGTCGAGAGCTGGGTATTTCATCTCGTAGCTCTGACCTACTCTGACCCGAGGTATATTTGCTCTTCGCGTCTTGGTTTCTGCCCCATATAAACGCAGCCGCTCCCCGGTTGTCCATTTACCGTGGCTGTGTTTTCTTTGTTTGCTCGCGGTTAAGTGTGGCTGCCTTTCACCCTCTACTCATCGCGGTCACATTGTAAACACTTCCTTTGACTCGTCAAACATTTAATTATTTAGTGAACGCGCTGAGCGCGTTTCTTGATATTACTATTGTGTAGGCAGATTGCCTTAACGCGCGGTGCGCGTGTGTTTCTATTTTGTATTCAAGTGAGGATATTTTATTGCCAGCTCTAGTTGTGGTGAAGCTTTCTGCCCTATTTTGTTTTCACTAACCACGCTCCCTGCCCTTGTCTCCTCAAATTGTTTTAAGTGGCATTTACCCCCACATATTCACCTCAGCCTAAATATTTTTTAAAGGTGAATTCATATTAGCTCTACAAGCTGAAAAGTTATCTGATTCCTGACTCTGCACTGCTGCTCATTCGGAATTTTCATTTTGACACCAGGAGATGTCCAGTTGGTAAGGAACTGTGTGTCTTCATAAAGTTTGCATGATATATTGTTCCCTAGATACGGGGGGGGGTTATATCCTAATTTTGTCTTCTATTGTTTTCTCTGTAGGTAACCCTCTCTTCATCGCTGGTCTTCTGAAGGGGTTCAACTGGGGGATTCGAGGCAATACGTCCTGGCTTCTAATCCCCACATCTCCGAGAGTCAGTTTGGGGGTGTGAGACGACTTCTTCTTCTGGCCCATAGTCTGGCTTTAGGAGAGTGGGGAAATTCTCGTCGCTCCTGTGGATTGAGCCCAGAACCCTGCCTCAGGTTAGTGGTATTGGCAACAGTACTCAAGATGATTCCCCTGTAGACAATGTTATAATGCCTGGGAAAGCTCTAGTAGGCAATGGTGTCTTGAATTGTCATATGGACCCGCAGGTGGGGAAACCTATTCTTAAACTATTGCGCTCAGGGAAGGCCACAGCGCTTCTCTGGTCCTGCGGATCCGAATCTGCTGTCCCCCTCGCCCAGATGGCAGAAGTACTGAACGCTGTGGTTAATGAGAGGTGGGGGACACAGAGGATTCTAATGGGAGAGCGGATGTTTCTCCTGCTTCTCCTCTCTCTCCTGGGGGCATATGCTTGGTGGATCAGGGCCCGGCTGAATCCTTCCCACTTGTGGCTGGTGCTAGTGACACTGGAACTCTCTCTTCTGGGTTGACAAGCCTCCTTCCTCAAACGGATGGCCCAAATAACGAAAACCCCTGTGTCAGCTGAAGTATTAGTACAGGGGAGTAGCTCGGGCAGGAGCGACAATTGTCCTAAGGAATGTTTAGGTGATGGAGTTGGAGGGAGTAAGAAACAGGCAAACAAAATTGCCGAAATAGGGAGGGCTCTGGGCGCAGATTCGTCTAAGGACCCTTCCTCACTAAATGCGGGCACTGCTACTTGCAGCTCCGGAGGTACTACCCCGAGGGGGAGAGAACCCCGAAAGGAAAAGAAAAAGGCCCAAAAATCGTTCGGACTGGGAAAGGTGGTAGAGGCCGTGGAGTGACTGGTAACACAGCGCAGATTAATGATACACTCGGTCGATTGAAGGGTGTTGCAAGCACTTATAAAACCGTCCCGGGAGTCAAAATGGGTCTCATCAAAGGGAGAAGTACAATCTATTGTCTCCAGACTCTCTATTGCAGGGTCACAGGGGGACAATATTGTCCCTACCCCTCTGAAGGGAGGCATTGACACTTGGGCTACTACGGCCTGTGCTGCCTCTACAGTACAACAAATTTCTAGCAATTTTTCTGTCATTGATAACAGCCCAAATAGTGTGGAACGCCCAAAAGCTTCAGAAACAGGCACTGTGCGCTGTCAGAGTCAAAACGCTGCTGACGGGGTGCCTCCTCATTCAGAGGAATGAACACCTCTTGGATTTAATAACTCATCCACAGTGTTTGGATCTCTCCCTCCCCCTCGCCTCTCAGGGCTCTAATGAAGTGCCAACAAGATCTAATGACGAGCAGAATCACTTGAGCGGGGAAAATGAAGGGGGAGATGAGCCCTCACTCTCTAGTATCATGCATGCTCTCATTGCTCATAGAGCGGAAGCACAAGCCTAATACCAACAGGCAAGGGTGGACTCTATTGAAATTAAAAAAGCACTATCCGAGGTTACCACTAAGGTCCATCATTTAACTGCGGAGGTCACTGAGCTGCAGGAGCGGGTGACAGGCGTGGAGCAAATCAGTTCCCACACTGTCAAGATAGTTACCGCACAAGAGTCACAGATTGCCTCAATGCAACTTAAAATTGATGACCTTGAAAATCGCTAGCGGCGCCATATTTTGAGGATTTTCAGGGTACCGGAGGGAAAAGAAGGCTCTAATCCTCGTGCATTTGTTGTGGACCTGCTACAGAAAGCATTCCCGGACCTGGAGGACTTGGATATGGACATGCAGGTCCAAAGAGCACACCGTCTTCCACTCTTTCTGCCACCTAATTTGCAAGCTAAAAAAAACTATTCTCGTTCTATTCTGGTATTTATGGGAAATTTCCTACTTCATCAGGCTATTTTTTTAAAGGCCCGGCCTATGGTTCCTGTTCAAGTGGATGCTATGTCAGTCTTTGTGAGATCTGATTTGTGCAAGTCATCGATGGATAAGAGATGGCAGCTTCGCCAGCTCATGGACTCATTTAAGTCTGTCTGTTCTCAGGTTTTTTTGCAGGAGCCTGCTCGGCTTAAAGTTGTTAAGGATGGTCGCTCCTATTTTTTTTTAAGTGAGCACGAGGCTAAAAAAGCATTGGCTAGTTGGCAAACCGCTCCCAATCCTTGATTAACTTAGTGTTTTGGTTTAATCTCTGTAAAGGTTTTTTTCCTTTGGTTTCTTAATTTGTTTATTTTTTTTTAGGTACTGGGTAGTAGGAAATGCTGTTACAGGATATAACTGTGCAATAGTTAAATGTTTTCTTGCACTACTCCCAGTAATAGCTGCTGGATGTTCATTATGTTTTATCTGCTGGGGTGGTGTGGACGGAGGGGGGATGGTGCGTGGATGTGCTGGGGGCCCTTGGGGAAGAATGATCGTGATGTCTTTCACTTGCTGTCGGTCAGGACAGCCTTAAGGGGGGTGATTCCTTTTCCAAGAAACGGGGTGGGGGTTGGTTTGCGGGGGCTGGGTGGAAGAAGGGGGTTAAATAGTCACAGATTTTTTAAAGTAGCAGAGGTAACTTGTGGAAATAAAAATGAGCTTCTGTTGGGTGGGAAAATACATATGTGGGTATGGATAGATCAGTTCTCGGCCAATCTGAACTCTTGTAATATCTAGAGTCAAATTCATGAGCTGGAACGTCTGTGGGCTCCATACGGCCAGTAAAAGGCGATTGGTGGTGGAAGAGCTTAAAGGATATAAGCCCCAAATAGTGGGACTGGCTGAAACACATCTGGCCTATAAAGACAGAAGCTTTTTCAAACAATTAGGGTATGACCTGATTATCTGTACTGCGCAGACGGCATCTATAAGGGGCATTGCGTTATTGAAAGATAAATACTCTAAAATAACTGTACTTCGAACCCTTGCTGATAGTCGGGGCAGGTGGACAATTGCGCAGCTTCTGATCTCTGGAAAAAAGGTTACAGTTTGTATGATTTATGGTCCTAATGTTGACTGTCCTGAGGTTGTTTCTTACTTAAATTCCGAACTTCTAGACTAAGATGGTGACCTCATTGTAATGGGTGACTTTAACTGTATTTTGGATAAAAAAAATTGACACTACCAATACACGTGCAAGAGCCAGAATGATCCAGATAAGGGCTGCCATACGTAATTTATTGCATAGTCATCAATTGGATGATGCCTGGCAGACACTGTTTCCTACAACACCGGGGTTTACCTTCTTTTCTCACCCCCTTACACAGTACTCCAGGATTGATATGATTTTTATTAATTATGGGTTGTTGGTTAACGCATCAATGACCGTATGTCCAAAGGTAACCTCGGATCATAATCCCATTATGATTAATGTAACTCTTGGATGGTCTAGACAGTATCATGTTAGGGAGTTTTCTTTTCCTCTGCATTTGTTAAGCAATCCGGATTTTGTTACTCACATGCAGAAGGTTTTGAAGGAATTTATTTTGATCAATCTCCACACCTCGTCCTCTGCCATGGTTTGGGACTGTTTAAAAGCATGTGTGAGAGGGGCTACTCTCCAGTATATAGTCAAGCAGAATAGACTACACTGTACGCAGTTGGTCAATGAACATAGGCAGTATACTCAGCTAGAACAGCAACATGCCTGTGCAATAGTGTCAAAGGATATGGGTGAACAACAGATATATGCCCAGATTATTGATATTAAAGCCAAACTTCATAGAAGGCTGAAGGAAAAAGTTGCCCACAATTTCATAACGCATAGAATAAACCAATATGAGTACGGAGAGAGGGTGGGAAGAGTACTGGCCTACCAACTTGCAGATCAGTGGGCTAATTCCCACATCAAGTCCATCAAGGGAGTGGACTCTATTATTTATACAAAACCTGAAGATATTGCCGAACAGTTCAGGATGTTTTATTGTAGTTTATATAAGGAAACTGGTACATTCAACCAACACACAGCTAGGCTTTATCTGCAAGAGAATGCTCTCCCTTGTTTGGATGTCTCTCTTTCTTTGGGCCTAGAGACCAATGCCGACCTTGAGGAACTGAATTTAGCTTTAGGGGCTTTGCCCAGCGGTAAGGCGGTGGGAGAAGACACCATACCACTGGAGTTCTACAAAACTTTTAGGGAAGTGCTTTTACCAGTTCTTCTCGAGTTGGTCAACGATATACTGCAGGGAGGGTATTCTCCCCCTTCCTAGAACAAAACTAATATTGTGGTATTTCCCAAAAAGGGCAAACATGTGGATGATCTTGGGTCTTATCGCCCGATTTCCCTTATTAACCCGGATGCCAAAATCTTCTCGAAACTTCTTGCTTCTCGCCTTGCCCCAAGTGTCTACTTATTGGTTTCTGAATAACAACATGGTTTTGTCCCAGGTAGGGATACGGTTGCGCATATAAACACAGCTTTTGCGGCTTTTGATGTTGCAGGTCATCTGGGCCAGGGGATTGGGATGCTAATGCTGGACGCTGAGAAGGCCTTCGATCGAGTTGCCTGGGGTTTTTTATGGAGTAATATGCAATCATTAGGTCTTGATCGGAGGTTTGTCTCGGTGGTCCAGCGATTGTATTCCAATCCTTTCGCAGTTTTTAAACTTAACGGTTGTACATCTGGGGTAGTCAACATCCAGCGGGGTACACACCAGGGCTGCCCGCTTTCCCCATTATTATTTGCCCTCTACATTGAACCTTACATTAGGCATCTCCTTCATAATAATTCCATCTCGCCTATTTGTTTTAATGGTATAACCTTAAAAATTACTGCCTATGCAGGCGATACCGCTGTATTTACTACCGGGCCAGAGGTGGATATCGCTGCAATCACACAAGAGGCACAACATTTTGGCTTCCTCCTTGGTTACAAGCTCAAACTAAACAAAACACAGTCTATTCTCAATTACGTCTCTGCATCTCCTCTACCTCAGCTTGGTGTCACTGCCACCGCTACTTACCTTGGAGTCTGTTTCAGCAGCTGTATTGATGATTTTATGTCTTTGAACTATGAACCCTTGCTCAAACAAAGTAGTACAGATCTGCGGAGATGGCACAGGCTGCCCCTGACTATCATCGGGAGATGTAACATAGTGAAAATGAATGTTTTGCCCAAATTTCTTTATTTGTTTTGTTCAATACCTTTGAGAGTCCTAATCTCATTTTTAAGCGGCTAGACTCTGTCATTGGTAGCTTCATCTGGGGCTATCACAGAGCTAGGAGAGCTCTTAGATATATTAAGCTGACGTATGAGCAAGGTGGGTTCCAACTCCCTGACTTTAAAACGTACTTTTGGGCTGCTTTTCTCAATCGTATTAAGAATTTACTTTTTGGACCAACTGTGGCTAAAATATGGTTAGCGTATCAGCTTACATCTGGTCCTAACAGTGGGTTTCTTTTATATTATATGTCGGGCCAAAACTATTTTAAGTGAGTTTGTTTCAAGGTAGTTAGGCACATTCATCGTATCTGGCAAGATATTTGTAAATCTTTTGCTCGGCCAGACTTGCATGAATATACTTTCCTATGGGATGATCCTAGGTTCCCGGGCATATTTTCGGATGCCGTCTGTAGAAGGTGGCAACAGGGTGGAATAATACGGCTAGGGCAGATGTATGATGAAGGTGGTTTTAGGTCATTCTCCTCCTTAAAAGACGAGCTTGGGATACCCCAGAACTCATTTTTCAAGAACCTGCAAGTTAGGAATTATTTCTTACAAGGGAAGGGATTGTTTGCCCTCTGCCATACTTCTGATGTACTGCGTGCTATCTTCAATACCTCTGCTCAGGGTCAGATTGGGAAAGCTTATCAGAGCTTTATGCGTGTAACGGTAGATGGCGGTTTGGCGATGGTAGCCAAAATTAATCATATGTTCGCAATTGCAATTAGTATGGAAGAGTTTTCTGATTCCTTGGCTACAATCAAATCTGCTGTTTCTTCAATTAATTTAAAGCTGCATCAACATCGTAATATGTTCATGCTATATTACACCCCGCAGATAATCTCAGAATGGGCAACCTCCCAGGTTTCTTCGAAGTTATACTGCCCTAAGTGCAACATGTATGCTGCTGATCTTAGACATATGTTTGTTGTGTGTCCCCGCCTAACTACATTCTGGTTTGAGGTTGCTTTGGTGCTGAGCAGGTTATCAGGTACACTGATTCACTTAACGGAGAAAGAAATAGTTTTGGGGTCGGTCATCGATTCAGGTTGTTTATCTAAACCTCTAGCTTCAATCATTATTATTTCCGCGCGGCTCTGCATTGCCAGGGCCTGGATTGAGGTAGCTAGTCCCAAGATTAATGACTTTTGGTTGGTACTTAGGGGGGGTTTTGAAATGGAACTGGCAACAGCTCGGGGTCTACGGTCAAGGTTGAAATTTGGGAGGATGTGGTCAAGCCTGCAATGGGATTAACTGCTGTTGTATGCTCAAAGTCTCTAGTATTATTTAGGTGTGTCGTACTATATTTTGGTTTCATCTATTTTTGTATGCATTTTTATTTCCATTTCACCTGGCCTGGACCAAGATTATTATTATTTATTTGACTGTCTGATATGACTCATGTCGATGTTCTAATACTAATTTGGGTTGTTTTTGTTGCTCCTATCGTTTTCTGTGCTATATATGCTTTTTTGTTTATGCTATACGTGTGACTTAAAAAAATAAAAGATTATTTAAAAAAATAAAAGAAATAAAAACACATATTGAAGAAAATCAAGGGGTTCTAAACAAATCACAGGTCATGGTACATTGACAGTGTATATTACAATGTAATCCAAGGTTAAAAGTTTTTTGTATATTACAACATACTCTGTACCCACTTTCCTACATACAACTAGAGAATGTTTTTTTTCCGCCAATATGGGTGTTATGAATTATCCAGAGGAAAGATGTACTGTGGATCGATGTTTCAGTCTCACTTGGTAAGCATCCACAAGACCATCTTAAGGACTGTGTTGTTTATGTGAAGATGATGGACCCCCTTTGTGCCGCTCGCAGCAGTAGTTGTTGCTTTACCTGTCCCAGCAGTTGTTGCCTTTATCAAATTTGGGACTGTCACCGCAGGATTTCTTCACCGTTTGTGGAGCCAGGACTCTTGGTGTGGGACTGCGAGGACCAGCAGCCTTAGCACCGGCCGCAGCTGAGGCCTCTTCCCGCCCACTTTCTGTTTGTATTTAGCCACGCCCATTACGCATTCCGCAGGACGCGCGCGGGAGCGTGCCGGGCGAAGCCCGCACCAAGGGCGGGCCCGTTTGAGCCCGTTCGAGGCTGGAGTGGCTGGTCTGGGCCACCCCCTTACCGGCGTAGGAACTATAAAACAGTAAGTTTTTCTTCGTCATCTTCATTGAATTGCTAAAAAATTGAAAATGACAGGTCGCCCTGAAAGAGCGAGTAAAGCCCTTCAAGGGGGTTCTGTGGCGGGCACCCTCGACCAATTTATTGTGAGAGCAACGTCAGTTTTAGCATGTGAAATTGATCTGACAGAGCGCCGGCTGTCTTTAGGCCCAGCTTATAGTAAGCGATCATCCCAGGGGCCCATTGCGCAGTCAAAAACCCCGGAGCGACATGTAGCCTCAAGCGTTACTAACAATTCATCGACTACAAGCACGGAGGGTGACTTAATTGTTACTGTTACAATGAGCACATTGCCAGACGAACCTCCGAATGTGCAGCCATTCAATAATACGAATAGAGGGACTAATGTACCGGTAGGGGTATTAACTCGTGCATCGACACTAGTTGAATCTGGGCCCAAATCATCTTTGCCAGGAGCTATTACTGGATCAATTCCAAAAGAAGGAATGGAGGGGGTGCAAAAAGGGGAAAACAAACAAAAGGACCCAAAGTTAATAGTTCTGATTTAATATCTTCAACATCTGCAGTGCAAATTATCCCCGAAATAGCACCACAGATAGTTAACACACCTAATGCTACAGTTGGTACTTCCACGGTTCTGGACGAGGGGTTTTGGACAAAAGTTGGCGGAATTATAACATCGTCTATCCGACTAATTACTGATAGACTAAAGGTCATTGAAGAAAGACTAAAGAAACTTGAACAACTGACATTGTCTAATTTTGAACTACATAAAAAGACTGCTTCAACAGCCTTGACAGTGACCCAAGAAAATCGGCCCCCTTGTAACAATATAAGTAATGTGCAGACGCCACCGCTTATGTCCCAGATACCCGCACTTGGTCCAACAAAAGGCATCTCATGTTGCGAGGCGGAAGGAGGATCGCAAAACAAGAGGCCCAGAAGTGTACAGGAAAGAATGGACTCACTTAAGTCAATGAGCGTAATAAATCCAACAGTGGAAGGGCGAATTGTTAAAGGGAAAGATAGAAATTAAACTAATGTAAAAAAGGTTCAAGGTCCTTTTCTCCCTACTATAGAGCTACCACCGGAATCATCCCCCTATGTTGTAGTTCTGACAGGGGTTGAACTTGGTGAGGACAGCCAGGAATCGTTTATAGAGCTGAAAAACAAAACCATACATTGGCCTAATACCAATAGACCACTACCCCAACATATTCATAGCAAGATTTTATTTGTACGTAGAGTCAACTGGGTGGGTACTAGTAGGAAAAACATACTGGGGGATTGTATTATTTTAAATTTTGAGGACATGCAAGCTGTACAACACATCTGTGGTGGGTGGTCATACTCTTCGAGAATCAGAATCCAGCCTTTTGACTTAACTTATTTCTATAGTCCCCAATTGCACAGAATAAATTGCACCCAACAGGCGAGATCCTGGGAAGGGTGGAAAGGTGTAAACTGTCCTAGGGATATTTCTGACGGTGAGGGGTATAGTTTGGACATGGGTTTTCCCACTACTAACAGATATAGCGTACTTGATATGGTTGATTGACTCGCCCCAAGAAGTGTTACTCCCATGATCTCTAGATATATGATGACGAAACACTGTGAAAGAAGATCTTCCAATGCAAAAACGGGACGGCATAAAACATATACTACAGTTGGTAAAATGGACAGAGTGATCAACTATGATATTGACGTAGCAAATATACCATACACACAGCACAAATGTCCCACCCCGTGTAAGTTACATCTAACCCCAATACAAACAGATAGGGAAATAACTCAGGAAAATATCCAACAGGCCTTAGAAACTAGTCCACATCCCTTTGCCTCCTGTAATGTAACTGCAAGTAAAATCGACAGTAACAGAACAAGGGAACCAGATAAGGGTCAAACTATTAAACTAATGTCTTGGAACATCGCTGGGTTGTCAAATAAGATCAGGGACCCGGATTGTCTATCTTTTATGCAAGATTTCTCTATCATCTGCTTGCAAGAATGTTGGGAACTGGAGGCTAGCCATATTAATGGTTATCGTACTTTTCATACTCCCGCAACACAGGCGATAAGGGGAGAAATAAAGGGAGTCTCTTTATTTATGTTTCAAATCTTTTGAATAATAAGATTACGGGATATAATAACGACTCAGTTTATTATCAAACCCTGGAGATGACCTTGGGAGGAAATCAAAAAATTGTTTTGATTAACCTCTACAATAACATACCGAAAGCAGAAACAAGCAAGGTCTTTGAAGATATCCTCCAATTCATGACGAACATTGAAGATGACCTACCCGGCGATAGATGTGTTTTATGGGTGGGTGGTTTTAACTGTTTCTTATGCCCACACAGCCAGTTGGGTATATGTGGTCTGGATACTGGTAGAGATGACCTTGGCTCACATTTTTCTCATACGATGCTGGGGAATCACCTTAACGATCTAATTTCTCAACTGGACTTAGGTTTTGTAAATGAATTATGCGCTCCATCTGTCCCATTTGTACCCACATTTATTGGTAGGGGATGCAAATCAGAGATAGATTTTGCCCTGCTTTCAAATCGTCACTCATCTCATGTTCTCAATTTTAAAACGAGTGACCTGGCAGTGAGTGATCATCTCCCAAACAGCTTATCCCTCTTCTTTGCGGAGAGTAGCAGAAAAGAAAATAATCTAATAGATAATCTATATCATTATAGATTAAGTCTAGCAAAGAAGAACGGATATGCAATAAAATGGAACAAAGTGGAGCCTGCGGCTTTCCTTGTAACCCTTGTTAGAAACAAACATCAAGACTTTGTAACTTGTCTCACAGAGAATGATGACTACACTTTAGCCATCGAGGCTTTCCGCAGTATTTCTGTGGAAATTCATAATCTCCTTACGGGTTCATTGAAGAAAGGTGAATCTAAGGTGCAAGGATGGTCGACCGGGACTGCAGTAAGGCGCATGCACATTTGTTGCTGGCGCTTAAAAGCGTCCAAAGAAATGTGGTTGAAATAAGATGTGCTCGAACCGCATATAAACACGCAATTAAAAAACGTAAGAACCAATTTAAGCAGGAGGCCTGGCATGTATTACATCAGGCCTGTTTGACCAAAGATAACACAGGGTTTTGGAAGGTGGTAAATGCCCCTTTCTTCTCTGATAATAAAACTAACACAATGGAAGTGGCTATCACCGAAGATAACTGGGTGAACTATTTTACCGAGCTCTATCAAAAAGATGATCAAATTGAGAAAGTGAGTATTGATCAAAGCAATGGTAAGGAAATTACGCCCTGTGGATTATTCCCAATTAATATCGAATTTTCACTATCAGAAGTTGAAACTGCTATTAAAGAAAGTGCATCAGGGAAAGCTCCAGGTCCGGATGGGGTCCCAGTAGATACATATAAATCCAATATTGAGTTATGGGCACCTTTATTACCTAACGTGTTAAACAGCTGCAATAAACTTGGGTTTTTGCCTACATGGCAAGAGGCAATTGTGATTCCGATCTTTAAGGGGATCGCAATGAACCTAAATGTTACCGCCCAATTTCTTTATTGGATTCGCTAATGAAGGTTGCTGGAAGGGTAATACTTAACAAATTACAAATATGGGTGGAAGACAAAAATATTCTCTCAAAGTTTCAATATGGTTTTAGATCAGGATTAGGTACAACGGAACAAGGCCTGAACTATTATTTTTAACATTTGTTGATCTAAGCTCGGCGTTTGATTGTCTGAATCACAATAAATATGGACTATATTATTGCAATTAGACATAGGTTCAAATCTGCTGAACTTTATTAAAGAATTATATCGGGGGCAGGGGCAAGGGTTCGGTTTGGGAACCACGGCGAGTGTACTAGAAAATTCCCTATAAAAAAAGGAGTAAGACAGGGATGTATACTTGCCCCTTTTTTATTTAATTTATATATAAATAGTGTGGCTTCCCATCTTATCCAGGAAAAACAAGATTACCCACAAATAAAGAATGCACCCGTACCCATCCTATTATATGCAGATGATGCAGTGATCATGTCACGGACCCAAGTAGGCCTACGAAGATCGCTTAACAGCTTCTCGAACTATATGAATGCCAGGGGCCTAAAAATCAATATCAGTAAGACATTCACCATGTGTTGTACTACAAAGAAAAACACCACATGTAATACCTTTCTTTCGAATACAAAACTAGATATGACGAATACCTTTTCTTATTTGGGTATTAACTTCGATAAGAAGGGGACTTGGTCTGCGGCGGTACATGCAAGAAAATTGCCCTTTTCACGTGCCATGGGAGCGGTGAAAAACGTTGCCAATAAGTTGGGAGGTTGACCTTTGCCAGTGTTAGTGGATATATACAAATCTAAGTGTGTGTCCACCGCAACTTATGGCGCAGGAATATGGGGGATTGAGGATACTCACGACATACAGCTTGGCGAGAACGCATTCCTCCGTTACCTTTTAGCTGTCCCAAGGTCCACCTCTACTTATGTGTGCCATAAAGAATTAGGCCTGAATTACATCTCAGACCTTATTAAAGTAAATCCTATGCTTTTATGGCCTAAGGTCTGGTCCACTGATGAGACTAGTCTTAACAGAGACATAATTATGGACTGTCTCAAACTTGACGGGGTTAATGAAATTCAATGGATCATGTATGTAAAGAAATTCCTATTTGATATTGGGCATTATGAATACTTTGACTCCCCGACGTGCCTAGAAACAGTATCAAGGAAACATTCAAAAGAAATATGTCTCCAATTTTTAGAAAACAAACGGTGGTTCATAGAGAAAAGTAAGACCTCGGTCATGGAAAATCAATTGATTTTACAGTAGCTACTCGCGCATGTTACTTACACGATTTAGGGGGGGAGCTTCTTCAGACTAGTCACATTTCCCGAAAAAAATTTGTGGTCTTAAAACCTGATATTGTGCCCCTGTGATGATAAGTCTGTACAATCTTCAATACATTCTATACTGTTTTGCAAATTTTATTCCCTGCAGAGGAAAAGATTTTTAACACCTATCCTGAGAAAGTGGGGTTTGAGACAATGCAGACCAGCCTTTATTAGACTACAAATGTTAGAAGATGAATTGACTATGTACCTGGTGTCCTTGTATTAAAAAAATATAATTAGACATAGGATTTCAATGAACTGATTAAAGCTTTGAGATACCTGTAAAGAACATTCATTTGCAAATGTGTTCTATTATTTACAGCATTTTTATAAATTGTTATAAATTGTGATGATTATCTAATTTTAAATTGATTTTTTAACTTGTGCTTTTGTGATTTTTATATGTAAAATCGAATAAAGCTGCTTTTGATTTGATTTTGATTTGTGAAGATGATGGACCCCCTGTGTGGCCATAAATCTTATACATGGCTGAGATATACAGTGCCGGATTAAGACGTGTAGAGGCCCTAAGCACTTACAAGATTTTTGTGCCCCTTATATATCTAATTCAAAATATAAACAATACTAAATCGTAAAATATATATATTTTTTCAAAATGAAACAAAACTTACAGTAAGATGGAAAATAATGTTTATTTTTGGATATTTCCACTTTATTTTTATTTGAAAAGTTTTCTCCTACTTTTTCTAAATGCAACATTTGCAGTTTTGCACCATATGGTCCATGGTAAATCCTGCAATGGAATATTTCTGTGGGGCTCCTTTTCCCTTGCTTCCCTATGCATCTGCTTATTATGCTTAATGGGTAATCCAGCCCTAGGGATATATGGGACCCAGAATGTTTAGTAGATCTGATCCAGGAAACTGAATTTTCAGTTATTGATTAGCTCGGGTGTGAAAAAACAAGTTTTGTTCAGTGTATCTTAGGGAACGAAAGCCAAGCACTGTCAATGCTTCAGTGTGTGAAATAAGTACACTAGAAGAACGATTTGACAAGGATAATGAGTAGTCTCTTGAAGCTAATTGGCCAAGGGTGCCGAGCAGCAACTGCTTCGCAAAGTTAAAGCATAGCCATTCAAACAGGTGTAATCATGGTCCTGTGTGGAACAAACGGTTCCATGACTGTTTTTTGCAGCGAGGTTCCTCAAAGCGTCAGGAGTAATTCTAATAAATCCACATTTTTCCGGAGGCCGAGATGTAGTTCTGCAGGGTTCGGTCTCTCAGGGTCGGGATCCTCACAACTCTGAGGCATCAAACCATTCAGAGCTACATCTCTACCTCCCGACAAATTTGAATTTATTACAATTGGCCAGCCAAGTGTTTTGTCACTTAGTAAAGAAATCACAATGACTTACAGTGCAGTTTTCTCCTGGCGCTTTGAACAACCTCGCTGAGGGATTGTGATTGAGCTTGTGTTGGAACCTAAATATGTCAGGTCACCTAGGGTAGCCTGGCCTAGGGTAAGACAAAATCACTAGAGGCACATGTGTAAAGGTTGCAGACCACCCAGCAGTAATTCAATGCAATAACACGCAAAAATGACACTACACCAAAATGTGTAAAAATACGAGCTTGTTTATAAAAATATTCTCTGCTCTCTTGTCTTCAGATATCACAGTTCAGTACATTACACTTATCCATGAAGTTATTAAGATTTTTAAAGTTGCCAAATTATGTCATTAATCAGCATTAACAGCACATTACATTAGTCTCCAAACTTTGCTAGACTTGACTCCTCTGAAGGGTTTTATACCTTTACCCCCTCTCCACCTTTGACTCCAGAAGAATGGGCTAGCCTCACTCACTTTAGTTTCTCTAAGCAAGGGGAGGTTGGAATATAGTTATTTAATCACAAAACGGGGAACATCCTACATTCAAAGTTAAGTTTCAGAAGATCCTTTCAAGAACCTAGATGGGCATTACCCAGTACTAGCCCAATCCTAATATAGCCAACCGGAAGTCTTTGCTCCTTTAAGAGAGACGCTAAAGCCTCCAAGTTCCCCCTCACGACCTCTCCTTACTTTGTTTTATGTTGGGCCCACCGGCCGGTGTCTCCGTTTGCTGGGAGGGGAAAAGACAAAAGGACTCAGACTCCTCCGGCTGAAGTTGCGTCCCCTCGTCCCCTCCTCCTCGTCAGCGCGGAGTCAGGGAAAGAGGACACACCAGTCGCACCTCTCCGCTTGAAGTGCGCTCTCCTTTGGAAACCGGGCCGCCCCGCTCCCTCTCTTCTCAGAGAAGCACGGGCCCGCCTTGATGTCGCTCTCAGCGCTTAAGCGGGAAGCCGGTGCTCGGCGGCTGCTCCCCGAAGATCTCCTCACCGGCTGCTGACAGGATTTCCCCCGTGAAGACGCAATCGCGCATGTGCGGGGAGTAAGCGGACCAGCCAACAGAGTCTGCTCCGCCTGCCTGACGCGGGTAGTGGCTCCGCAGCGGGCCTGCTCGGTCCTAGGCCCCTCCTGTGATGGATCACCAGTTCAACTTGGAATATGCGCAGTGGCGCCGGGCACTATACAGCTTGCCCCCTTTTTCTCTTTCTTTAAGCAGCGCTGTCATGGAAGCGCGATCAGCGCCCCAGGGGTCCCGCTCACGGCGGAACCAGGGAAGACGGCTCAGCCCCAATAACCCCGTCACCCCACTCTTTCTCCTCACGAGGGGGAAGGTTTGCTCACACGCTGCAGGACCAAACACCGGTAAGGGGGTCTCGGCGTCACGCAGGGCAGGAACCTGCTTCACACCATGGAGAGAGGGGGTTAGAGGTGGAATCGCTCACATTTGGGCCCCCAGATCTCCAGTTACAGCAGTAATCCACTAACCCTCCATACTGGACAGGAACAGGTGCACAGGAGAACTCCTTGTTTGATTCCCGCAGCAGGGATCTCCGCAGCTCCACAGACCACTGGGATTGACCCCTTCACCTAACTTGGGCACCTCCCTGACCAGGGTCAGCAGAACGAAACTAACTTGGCTAGGACAGCAGGAATGGGGGGCAGGGAACCCAGACAGAGGGCAACCCTTGTAGAGCAGTCCACCCTTAAGGACCCTACCCCTTCCAGACCTCAGCCTTCACTCTAGCTGTTCCTCACTGGCAAGACAAAATGGCTGTCCAGCATTCCGCCTTATATAGGCTGACCCTCAGAGGTCCAGAAGGGACCAGAAGGTTCTGGAATGCCCTATTCTATCCTATGGGACAGGTTCCAGGTATGTCAGTTATGACAGTTGGTAGCCACCATTTTGTGACTCCCAGGAAATTCCTGTCAGGAAAGGCCTCTAGGCCTGAGGTGAAAAATTATGAGGGCGAAAGAGCACCTATCCCCTAGACCAACACCTTGAAAAATCTAGTGGACACAAAAATAAATAAAGGCATGAGGAGCAAAAAGGGGACAAAATAAATAATAAATTAGAGGGACTACGCAAAAGGTCAGACAGGTCTAACACGCGTCCCCCCCAGCTGAAAGTGGGGAGAGCTACCCAACCCCTTGGGAGTCCTCATCACTATGGCGGAAATACCTAGAGAGACCGTCTGCATTGGCGTGGTCCACTCCAGGTCGGTGTTCCACCCGGAAGTCCATTCCCTGTAGGGAGATGGACCATCTCAGCAACTTGGGATTCTCCCCCTTCATCTGCATTAGCCAACGAAGGGGTCGGTGGTCAGTCTGAACCAGGAAGTGCGAGCCAAACAGGTATGGCCGCAGCTTCTTCAGAGCCCACACCACCGCAAAAGCTTCCCTTTCAATGGCACTCCACTTCTGTTCCCGGGGAAGTAGTCTCCTGGAGAGGAAGACTACAGGCTGATCCAGGCCCTCTTCATTCAGTTGCGATAACACTGCCCCAATGCCATGTTCTGATGCATCTGTCTGGACAATGAACTCCTTGGAGAAGTCTGGGGCCCTCAGGACCGGTGCTGCACACATTGCCTGCTTCAACTTTTCAAAGGCTTGCTGACAAGCCTCCGTCCAAACTACCCGTCGAGGTTGTTTCTTTGAGGTGAGCTCTGTGAGGGGCGCTACAATAGTGCCATACCCCTTCACAAAGCGACGGTAGTAGCCTGTGAGACCCAGGAAAGCTCAGACCTCAGTCTGTGTCTTGGGGGGTTCCCAGGCCATTATTGCCTCGATCTTTGCCTGCAGGGGCTGCACTGTCCCCCTACCCACCAAGTGTCCAAGGTACACAACCGACCCCTGCCCAATCTGGCATTTGCTGGCCTTGATTGTCAATCCAGCTTGTTTCAGGGCCTGGAGAACTGCTTGCAAATGTTGCAAATGGTCCTCCCAACTGCTACTGAAGACAGCAATGTCATCCAGATAGGCAGCGGAGAAACCCTCCATTCCGGAGAGGACCTGATTCACCAGCCGCTGAAAAGTGGCAGGGGCATTTTTGAGCCCAAAGGGCATCACGCAAAATTGGAAGTGTCCCTCAGGCGTGGAGAAGGCTGACCTTTCCTTTGCTCCATCTGTCAAGGAGATCTGCCAGTACCCTGAATTGAGGTCAAAGGTACTTAGGTATTGGGCAGCTCCTAGCCGGTCAATTAACTCATCCGCCCTAGGGATCGGATGGGCATCAGTTTTTTTTGTAACTGAGTTCAGTCCCCGGTAATCCACACAGAACCTCAGTTCTGGCGTGGTGCCTGGTGGAGCGGCTTTTGGCACTAGCACCACCGGACTGGACCAAGGGCTGTTGGAAGGTTCTATAACTCCTAGCTCTAGCATCTTGGCAACCTCTCCATGGATGCTAGCCTTCACCTTGTCGGACAGCCGGTAGGTCTTTGACTTCACTGGTGGGCTGTCCCCTGTGTCCACATCATGGGTACACAGGTGAGTCCTTCCCGGGACAAGGAAGAACAACGTAGAGTACTGCTCCAGTATCTGGCGGCAGTCTTCCCGCTGTTCAGGAGTTAGAGTGGGAGAGAGAATCACTCCCTCCACTGATCCATCCTTCACCAGGCTGAGAGGACCGCGTACAGGGTGCCCATACAGAAGTTCAAAGGGGCTGAAGCCCACTCCCTTCTGTGGCACTTCCCTGTAGGAGAATAGCAAACAGGGTAGGAGGACGTCCCATTTCCTCCGCAGGCTTTCAGGCAGACTTCTGATCATGCCCTTCAAGGTCTTGTTGAACCTCTCGACCAGTCCATTGGACTGGGGGTGGTATGGAGTGGTCCCCCTGTCGGACACAACTTCCTTGGGAAAACCCACTCGGGTAAAGATCCCCATCAGGGCCCTAGCCACCACAGGTGCAGTGACAGTCCTCAGAGGAATTGCCTCTGGGTACCGTGTGGCATGATCCACCAGAACCAGGATGAACCTGTGACCAGCTATTGTTGGTGGATCCAATGGCCCTACAATGTCGATGCCCACCCTTTCAAAGGGGGTGCTAACGACAGGAAGTGGTTCCAGGGGAGCTTTCAGCTTCACCCCTGTTTTCCCACTGGCTTGGCAGGTGACACACGTCCTACAGTAGGTGTTAGACGCCACTTTCATCTGAGGCCAGTAAAAGTGGAGGACAAGCCGATCAAAGGTCTTGTCCTGACCTAAGTGTCCTGCCAAGGGTATAGCATGAGCCGATTCCAGCAGAAAGGCTCGGTATTGTTGCGGGACTACCAAGGCCCTTGATGAACCAGGTAAGGGTACCTTGGGTTCACTGTAGAGGAGTCCACCCTCCCAGTAAATATGGTAGTGTCCCGTAACATCACCTGCTGCCTGGGCTTCAGCCTGTCGCCTCAGTCCCTCCAGGGTAGGGCACTCCCTCTGCCCCTTACAGAATTCCTCTCTAGTAGGCCCCCCTCCACATGCCACTCAGCAGGGATGGGTAGGTCCTCCAGAGAGACTACTTCCCCCTCCACGGACTCCTGGTCCACCACCGCAGGTGGCCGATCTGTCACATGGGGTGTGGAAGTCGAAGCAGGCTCTTCCTGTCTTCGGGTCTGTCCCTTTTTGGCAGCGGGTTGGGCCTTTGTTCCAGGCTCCAACCCAAGCGAACTCCCTCTCCGGGCAGTCGCAGACCTTGTGCTCACACAGGCCCAGTCAGGTGTACCCAGCATCGCAGAGTGCGTCCGGTATTCCACCTCTCTCCAAGCGTTGTGCTCCATATCATTCCCCAGCAGACAATCAACTGGCACGGCAGGGCTTACGGCAACTCGAAGTGAACCTGCAACCCCTTCCCACTCAAAGGGAACCTCAGCCACGGGATAGTGGCCCATTCTGCCGTCAGCCATCGCGGCGGGGTGGAGTACATTGGGAATCACCTGCTCTGGAGACACCAGTTGACTTCTCACCATAGTCATACTGGCTCCTGTATCTCTCAGAGCCTCCCCTCTCTGGCCATTGATGGTGATCCATTGCCCATACTTAACAGTATTTGGGGGCACCTGGATCTTAGGAACCATCTCCCGTTCCCCCAGGGACACTAAGGTGACACCCGCCCACTCACCCCCCTTATCTAAGGGCATCTCCTCTCGAGCACTACACTAGCTACTCCCGGTGGTTTTCCTCCGGTGGGAGGGGGTGGTCTCTTTGGGCATCTGACATCTCCCTTATAATGTCCAACACCACCACACTCGAAGCAGTAGAGAACCCTTGGCTGCTGGCTTTGGCCAGGATTAGGGTTCCTGGGCGGGTTTGCCTTAGGGGTGAAACCTGTTCCCTTTCCCTGGAAATTGTTTTGGGGACCTTTAGGGAACTCCCACTTTTTATCTCCCCCCTCCTTCTTCTGAGGGGCGCCCTGTCCGGCCTTTTGGGAATCCCCTCCAGTCCCCTTTGAGGACACCCGGGTACTTGCCCAGATGTCCGCCTCCTCTGCAAGCTTCCGGGGATTGGTCAGCTTGCTGTCCACCAGGTGTTGGCGCAGCTCGGGAAAGCATTTCTCGAGGAGGTGCTCTTTCAAAAATAGATCATACAACCCCTCATAATCCTTCACCTCACTGCCCTTGACCCAGCCCTCTAATGCTTTTCTTGCATAATCAAGAAAGTCCACCCAGTTCTGGGTGCTTAACTTGTGGCTCCCCCTGAACTTCTGGCGATACCTTTCCGGAGTAAGCCCAAACTTCCTGACCAATGCTAGCTTCATGGTGGGGTAGTTGGTCTGCTCCTCTGATTCCAAGGCCAGCAAGGTGTCCCGACCAGTAGGAGGCATGTACTTATACAACCCACCCCCCCAGTGCTTCTCCTGGATCCCATGGGCTCTTAAGGAGACCTCATAGGCTGCCAGACACTTGGCTATGTCATCCCCCTGACTATAGCTGGCAATTATATCCTTAGGCAGGTAGGGTCTGGACTCCCTGGTTGGTTCTCTGGTTTCGCTGCCACCATTTGGAGTTGGAAAGGGTCCCCGTTGCAGGGCCTGGAGTTCTAACTCTTTTAGTTTGAATTCATGAGCCATTCTCCGCTCTTCCTTCTCCTGTTCTAACCTCCTCTCCTCCCTCCTTTCTTCCAACTCCATTTTTGCTATTTCCCACCTTAACAGTCTATCCTCTCTCCTGTCAGCTAACTCGGTTTCTGACAACCCTCTCGATGACACACTGCTGCCCTCCCGTGAGGTTGCCTTGGGGCTGATTGACATCTCACCCACCCCCGGGGGACATTCCGCAGTCCTATCAATGACAGTACCTCTGTCCGATTCCTCCTCTTCCACCGTTCCCTCCTCATTGCGCGCTTCCACCCAAGCCCTCAAACTGGTCTGGAGTTCCCCCTTCTTGGCACCACGCTTAAAGAACACTCCCAATTGTTGACAGAAATCTTTTAGCTGGGCCAATGAATAAGTGTCCAGTTTTTCCAGTGCAAATTCCATTTTGCAAAAGGCAACACAAGGTTAAGCACACAAAAAGAATAGAGTGGCAAGGGCAACCTGAAGCTACCTCCACCCCACCACCAGGAACAAATTTGGAAAAACAAAAGTAAAAATTAGGAGGGCCGCTAGGAGAAAACTCCAGGTGTAGGCTAGTGGATTACACTAAATTACTACAGAGTAGTTGCAACCACAGTCAAGATCCCACCGCTGGACACCAACATGTTGGAACCTAAATATGTCAGGTCACCTAGGGTAGCCTGGCCTAGGGTAAGACAAAATCACTAGAGGCACATGTGTAAAGGTTGCAGACCACCCAGCAGTAATTCAATGCAATAACACGCAAAAATGACACTACACCAAAATTTGTGTAAAAATACGAGCTTGTTTATGAAAATATTCTCTGCTCTCTTGTCTTCAGATATCACAGTTCAGTACATTACACTTATCCATGAAGTTATTAAGATTTTTAAAGTTGCCAAATGATGTCATTAATCAGCATTAACAGCACATTACATTAGTCTCCAAACTTTGCTAGACTTGACTCCTCTGAAGGGTTTTATACCTTTACCCCCTCTCCACCTTTGACTCCAGAAGAATGGGCTAGCCTCACTCACTTTAGTTTCTCTAAGCAAGGGGAGGTTGGAATATAGTTATTTAATCACAAAACGGGGAACATCCTACATTCAAAGTTAAGTTTCAGAAGATCCTTTCAAGAACCTAGATGGGCATTACCCAGCACTAGCCCAATCCTAATATAGCCAACCGGAAGTCTTTGCTCCTTTAAGAGAGACGCTAAAGCCTCCAAGTTCCCCCTCACGACCTCTCCTTACTTTGTTTTATGTTGGGCCCACCGGCCGGTGTCTCCGTTTGCTGGGAGGGGAAAAGACAAAAGGACTCAGACTCCTCCGGCCGAAGTTGCGGCCCCTCGTCCCCTCCTCCTCGTCAGCGCGGAGTCAGGGAAAGAGGACACACCAGTCGCACCTCTCCGCTTGAAGTGCGCTCTCCTTTGGAAACCGGGCCGCCCCGCTCCCTCTCTTCTCAGAGAAGCACGGGCCCGCCTTGATGTCGCTCTCAGCGCTTAAGCGGGAAGCCGGTGCTCGGCGGCTGCTCCCCGAAGATCTCCTCACCGGCTGCTGACAGGATTTCCCCCGTGAAGACGCAATCGCGCATGTGCGGGGAGTAAGCGGACCAGCCAACAGAGTCTGCTCCGCCTGCCTGACGCGGGTAGTGGCTCCGCAGCGGGCCTGCTCGGTCCTAGGCCCCTCCTGTGATGGATCACCAGTTCAACTTGGAATATGCGCAGTGGCGCCGGGCACTATACAGCTTGCCCCCTTTTTCTCTTTCTTTAAGCAGCGCTGTCACGGAAGCGCGATCAGCGCCCCAGGGGTCCCGCTCACGGCGGAACCAGGGAAGACGGCTCAGCCCCAATAACCCCGTCACCCCACTCTTTCTCCTCACGAGGGGGAAGGTTTGCTCACACGCAGCAGGACCAAACACCGGTAAGGGGGTCTCGGCGTCACGCAGGGCAGGAACCTGCTTCACACCATGGAGAGAGGGGGTGAGAGGTGGAATCGCTCACATTTGCGCCCCCAGATCTCCAGTTACAGCAGTAATCCACTAACCCTCCATACTGGACAGGAACAGGTGCACAGGAGAACTCCTTGTTTGATTCCCACAGCAGGGATCTCCGCAGCTCCACAGACCACTGGGATTGACCCCTTCACCTAACTTGGGCACCTCCCTGACCAGGGTCAGCAGGACGAAACTAACTTGGCTAGGACAGCAGGAATGGGGGGCGGGGAACCCAGACAGAGGGCAACCCTTGTAGAGCAGTCCACCCTTAAGGACCCTACCCCTTCCAGACCTCAGCCTTCACTCTAGCTGTTCCTCACTGGCAAGACAAAATGGCTGTCCAGCATTCCGCCTTATATAGGCTGACCCTCAGAGGTCCAGAAGGGACCAGAAGGTTCTGGAATGCCCTATTCTATCCTATGGGACAGGTTCCAGGTATGTCAGTTATGACAGTTGGTAGCCACCATTTTGTGACTCCCAGGAAATTCCTATCAGGAAAGGCCTCTAGGCCTGAGGTGAAAAATTATGAGGGCGAAAGAGCACCTATCCCCTAGACCAACACCTTGAAAAATCTAGTGAACACAAAAATAAATAAAGGCATGAGGAGCAAAAAGGGGACAAAATAAATAATAAATTAGAGGGACTACCCAAAAGGTCAGACAGGTCTAACAGCTTGTATTTGTGTAATCACAGCTTAAACCCAGAGAATGTAAAACAGTTCCACTCTGATATCCTGATGACATCAGTGCAATGGACAGGCCACTGATATTGTGTGCAGGACTAACAGGGATAGTGAATGCTGAGGATCCTATGACTGTGGAACAACTAAGCACACCTTGTGGTATAGCAGGTTTGTGCTGCGCGTTGTCGAGCTGGATACACACCACACACATATATTAGCATCATCACAGTTGACTTGTCAGAGAAGGCAGTGGAAAGTTCCTTTTCCTACAGTGATATTAATGCATTGACATCAGCGGTGCATGTTGTAACAGTGAATATTTAGAGCAAGATGTATTTTTTTTAAGTTTCAGAAAAGGTTTTATTGAAAGAATAAGGGTGTCATTATACAATATATAACAATAATCATTGAACATTACGTCACATATTTACTCCAGCAATAATACATGAATTGGATTGAGGAGTGAAAATGATGGAAATAAAATGGGAAAGAAGAAATATGGAAAATATTGAAGTAAAAACATAAAAGATCCTCTAGAACGTTCATGGAGGCTTAAGTACTTCTTGTTGAGAGAGTTGTAATGAGGAAAACTGTTTTTCACTTGTGTCAAAAAATGAGGTAACAGGTGACCATAATAGATTGCGTTTCATAGCCATGTGTAAAGGATAAACCAAGGAGGTATCTAATCTATGATTATGGCAAATAGCATACCACCAAGCTTTATAAGAAATTTTTGTGACGTCTTTCCAATTCCTAGTAATTTGCTGAAAAGCAACTGCTATTAAGAGATCAATGATTTTGACATCAAGTGTAAGGTTGCTCCATATAGGTGAAAGACTAAACAAAAATATATGAGTGAATGAAAAAGAACATTTGATACCAAAAATTGAGTTAATCTGAAACCAAAAACTATGCAAAAGTGAACATGAGAATAACATATGAAACAAATAAGCATTTGGGGACAAACATGTCCAACAAGTATCTGGTACAGTGGAAAATTGTTTACTTAAATTACTCAGGGTTCATAAAAGCATGTTGTATACAAAAAATAGTGTTTGTGTTATGTTAGCCACCATCAAAGATTTTCGTAGCTTCGACCAAATCCTGTGCCACAGAGAGATTGACCAACATGTACTAAAATCCTGCTCCCAAGGAGTTTCTATTTTCGGTTTTTGTCTAACTTTGTCTGTGCATTTTAAAACGTTATAAATAGTGGATGCTTTGGGTAAGGTACATAGCAGGATGGATAGGTGTGTGGATAAATCTGAAATACAAGTATTGGTAGATGTGTTAGTGAATAGAGCATGTGCATCTAGCACAGCTTGTTTAAGGAGAATATATGTAGAGTGGAATGAAGCAGGTAAACCAAATAAATGCTTAAGTGTAGGAAAGGGTATAAACTCAGTTTGTGAGAATAATTGATAAATCCAGATGAAACGTATTTGTCTCCAAGTTTCCCAGTAGAAGGGTTTATTACGTATTAACAAAGATTTATTATGCCATCTAGTTAAGCTAAGGAAAGGATCAAGATTCTCGTGGTATGAAGGAGAAAATGAGCCTAGAAGCTTAGAAGTAAGTTTAATTATAGGAGTTGAGAGGCATTGGGGTATACGAGAGAGGGGAAGGTGTTCCTTAAAAGAAAAAGGGGTTATAAATTAATGTTCAACTAATGTCCACAGAGGACATTCTTCTATGGAATCAAGCAACCAAGACGAAGCCTGATGTAAAAGGAATGCTTTTTGGTATGCAGAAAAATTGGGAAAATTGGAAAAAGATACACAAGATTACTTATTACTCCGTAAGAAGAAGGAGGAGAGGAAGGAATTGATTTTTTTAAACAATTTCATAGAGAAAGGTAGTGGGATATTGGAAATGGTAGACAATACTATAGGTGAGAGCATCATCTTTATTGTGTCAAGATGACCCCACCAAGATAAGTAAAGAGGTGCCATTTAATTGTGAGTTCTGATTTTTTTTGTGCATTTGCTCTTGCATAAAGCCACTGTTCCAGGTATTGAAGGTGTGAAATGTAACCCTAAATATTTAATATGATTGGGGCTCCATGTGAAATTGGAGGAGGCATAATGCACCTTGAAAGTGTATTTAGTAAGAGGCAGAATTTTGCATTTGTCAATATTCAATTTATATCTAGAGATTGAGAAAAAGGACTGTGCCTCTGCCAAAAACACCAGAATCGAATAATCTGGTCTTGAAATAAACAGCAGGATATCATCGGCAGAAGCTGCAAGTTTAATATGAGATGTTGGTGTTCCAAAGCCATGAACACGTGGATTTTGACAGATTTTTTAAAGAAAGGGTTACAGAGCTAAATTAAAAAGAAAAGGGGACAGGGGGCATCCTTGACTTACTCCTCTGCCTAAATCAAAAAATGGGGTGATTAAGCCATTAGCGCAAACAGCAGCTCGAGGGTTAGAGTAGAGAAGGGAAATTAGAGAAATGAACTTAGGGCCAAAAGCAAACCATCTAAGGGTAAAAAATAAGTAGGGCCATTCAACTCTATCAAACGCCTTCTCCGCATCCAATGCTATTGCTGCAAGTGGTTGCTTTAGATGTGAAGTTTTGGAAAGAATATTGAAAAGGAGTCTGGTATTGTCAGTAATAACTCATCCCTTGACAAAGCCTGATTGTTCCTCACCCAATAAATGTGGCAAATTGGAATCTAAATGAAGAGCTAGTGCTTTGGAGAAAATTTTATAATCAATGTTGACAAGAGAGGTGGCCCTGTACTTTTTGCAATGTTTAGAATCTTTACCCTCCTTAGGAATAAGGCATATGTGTGCTTCTGAAAAGGACCCAACTGAGTTTTCCCTAGAGGAAAAGGAGTTTATCAGGAGATATAGTTTAGGTAGTAACAATTTCTAAAAATGAAGAAAAAATTCAACAGTGAAGCCATCTGGCCCAGGTGCTTTTTCTCTTTTGAGATGTTGGAGTGCATCCAAGAGTTCCTGTTGTGTTAGGTCATATTCTAAGGAAGATAAGTTGGGAGGAGTGTGTTGAGATTTTTGTATAGTGGAGAAAAATTGTGACAATGATTGGTCTGTGGTAGTTGTTTTCGAGGAATACAGTCATTTGTAAAACAAAGAAAATTAATGCAAAATGTATGGGTCTTTATATTTTAAGACAGAGTTTCCAACATAGATAGACTCTATGTTTAGTTTATTATTTCTAGTTTTCAAATAGTTAGCCAGAATCTTCCCTGCGTTATTTTTACCTCCATAAAATGTTGCGCTAGATTTCAATAGGTATAGTGAGGCACTGTCTGTTGATTCATTATTAAACTGTAACTTTCCCTTTATAAGAGCATTTAGAACATCTTTTGAACTAGATGTATAGTAGGAGAGCTCCAGTCTCTTTATATCTTGAAAAAGAGTGTTGGTGCGATTGCGTGCCTTTTTGCGTTTCATGGCCACATAATATTTGAAGTATCTTGCTGAAGCCTTAAAGGCATCCCAAATAGTCGAGAAAGATAAAAAGTAATTTTGGTTTAGTGAAAAATATTCATTAAAGAAAGTGTTGAAAGAAGAGGTGAATGTTTGATCCAGAAGAAGAGTATTATTAAATCGCCAACTTCGGGAGGCATTAACCCTGGGTAATATGTCCAAGTTAATTGAGATGGAGGCGTGATCCAATAATAATATTGCACCAATTTCTGCATTAATAAGCAATTGTGCTATGTTGTGGGAAACAAAAAAGTAATCAATTTGTGACTGAGTATGGTGGACGAGGGAATAAAAAGTATATTCTCTAGTAACAGGGTTCCATAATCTCCACGCATCTAGGAGTTTATGTTGAGTGATAGCATGAACAAAAGATTTATGAGGTTTATTGGGTATGAATGAAACCTCGGAGTTTCGATCTATAAATGGGTCAAGAATCTGGTTACAGTCACCCGCTAAGATAAAATTGTCCTCTATACATGGGGTAATTCACTGAGCTAATGAGGACCAAAAAGATGAATCATCACCCGTAGGAGCATAAACATTAAGAAATGAGACTGAAGCACCCTTCACTAATAGTTTAACACTTAGCAAATGTCTGTCTGCATCAGACTCCAGTGATATGCATTTAATAGGAAGCAATTTATGACATATCATCATAACTCCATTACGTTTACCATCACCTTGGGAAAAGAAAACTGCCCCCACCCAACCCTTTTTTAGTTTTAGTGATTCAGCTTCTGTGAGATGAGTTTCTTGAAGAAACACTATGACAGCCTCTTATTTAGCTAAGCGGGTTAAGACTCTCTGTCTTTTGATAGGAGAGTTTAAGCCTCTAATGTTCCAGGAGACTAATTTTAACAACATGACATGTCAAAATAAGGAATATATGGAAAAGTAGAGTAACCACAATCCAAATCAATGAAACAATATTAGAAAGTACACAGCAAAAGGAATCTCTTAGAAATGAGCAATCTAACTACATGATAGAAGTATAAAAGTGAAAGAGTCAATAAAAACAAACAATAGAACACATACGAGAAACCTTTGGGTGAATTGACACAATAGATGAGTAATGAATGAGAAGAAAAATATAAGAAGCAAGGTGAGTAATGGCAAGCTATTTGAGGATATCTAAAGAAGGGAAAGGATGTCAATAAAAAAGACACCTGAAAATGAAAAGGGATTAAAATAAAGGGAGAAACAGGAAAGAAATATATGCAAGAAAAAAGTATGAAAACACGAAAAAAGGAATTTTAGTAATATCTGACATGAAGATGAAAGGGAAATTACAAGGGAAATAAAGAAGAAAAAAAAGAGGATAACAAACAAAGGTAAATGGATAACATACCCACACAAGGAAGGTTCAGGATAACGTCAAAAGGTCAAGGGGGAGGATGGGACCACATGGACCACGCGACAACTCTGGGTATGGCTTTATGGAGGACTAGGTGGCAATCAACCCATATAGACAGGAGGGTCTGTAAAGGCGAAGAATAACAGAGATTAGAACAAATCAGCAACACCAGTACTGAAATAGAGATCAGTATAACAAAGAAGATAACCAAACGTACACCAAGGTATACTGAACATTAAATGTTATCTACATCCAAAAAGCAGTACTCATATGATGAACCGTGCTGTACCGAAGGTACAAACATGATAAACCTGTAAAAAAACATTCAATAAGTTCAATATTATGCGATGATGAAGGTCTTGAAAAATCCATAGTGTCCGGCGTGCAAGAGTTTATTGATCTTTGTAGGCGCAATGGATCTTCATACGCTGTTGTTTTGTTTTTGTGTGTAACCTTAAAAAGACACGGATGAAGGAGGCCGTAACGGGCCCCCAGCAGATCTCATATTTAGAAAAGCCTTACGCCTATTACCAGTAGCCTTAGCATAATCCTGGGCAAAAAATAAGGTCAAACCTGACCAAGTGGTGCGTTGAGCTGTCTTGACCGCTGACAGGACTTTTAGCAGGCCTGTATACTCTAGGAAGTATAAAATGACTCCTCTTGGGTGTTGCGAAGAGAAAGTGTTCGAAGGAACACGGCCGAGTCTATGCGCACGGTGGATGTTGAGGATTGTAGAGTCTGGCATATGAAGCAACTTGGGAAGAAAAGTCTTGAAAAAGTCCAGAGGATCTGTACCTTCCGCCCCTTCCACCAAACCATAAATACGAAGATTTTTCCGCCTTTTGCTGTTTTCTAAGTCCTCCACCTGTCGCTGGAGTGTAGAAACTTGAGATTTAAGCTGAGAAACATTAGCGGTGGTTTCTTCTAAGGAGGATATGCTGTGTTCAACTGTGCAGAGTCGTGTGTCAAGTTTAGACCAGATCTCATTGAGGATTTGTAACTTGGTGTTAGTCTCCTCCATAAATGGGCGCAAAGCTCTAATCTCTTCCAACAACCACTCCATATATACAGGTGAAGCTGATTTAGGCAGAGAGGGAGGGTCTATTTTTAAGCGTTTAGTATTTGTTTTCCCTGATTGATCAGGCTCCATGGTTATCGTAGAGCTCTCCAGTAAGGATGAAAGAGAATCTTCTAACTTTGAGAATTCAGTGAAGATTTTTGAATTTTTAATAAAAATGTGCTTTGCCTTAGGATGTGTGGAAAACGTCCTCTTCAATCTGCCCATAAATCCTAAGAGAAGAACAGTTCTCAAGAAAAATAATAAGCAGGAGACTGCCTATTCAGACTTAGATAAGGAGACCTTCAGTTGAAGAAGCATAACAACAGAGTAGCAGCATTCTTCAATATGGCAAGTAGCGAACTATAGGAATCCACAAAATGGCTGCCAAGAAAATAATCTCCTCAAGTTGCTGATAACGATGTCATAAAACAGCACAAAGGAGAAAATAGCCGCATCAATGTACCATTTATATAAGAGGCTAAGAGAGGATTCCATGTCAAAATGTGTACAAACAAAAATAATTACCAATCAGTGCTTCATTAAACACGAAGCTCCATGAGTCGGGAGAAGACTTAAGATGGAGTCCGCAATAACGCGTACCACTCGTAAGAATTCAAATCATGAAAATAAGCTGCTTCAAAATTACATTGAGGGGCAGCGAAGCAAACAATGAAAGTCAGAAGGTATTCAGCGACCTCCGGAGCACGACAGCTTCGCGTAATATGACCAACGAGGGCAAAACCTCCGCGTCGCACCGGAGAGCCTCACCCGAGCGCCGCCATGCTCCTCGGGCGCCAAGCAACGCCCCCTCAGCAAGATGTCTTTATTATTGGGGCATTTCATAGGATGTGTGAAAAACTGTGAACATAAACAAGAATCACAGGACTAAGGCAGTATATTCACATCCTAACAATTCATCACAAACTGAGTCTTCTCAAACTCCTCCACATTAAGCATTTAGGCTTAGACAATACCACATAAGGAAGAAGCAGCTGTGTCAGGGGTCTTTATTGTTGACTGCTGCAGCATCCTACTTACTTCAGCAGACCTGCATTGTAGAGAAGGTATCTATGTCAGCTGTGGCCATAAAGGTAGTGGAAACTTCTGTAAAGAGTTCAGGAAGACTCAACAGCATTCTCTTATAGCCAAGCATATCTGGACACAGAGTCGAGTCTACTTGTCTTCAAGCAAATCCTTATGCAGCCCATTTTTTTACACTATCATTGCAAGATGTTAACTCAATGAGAGAAGAACCGAAGCTTAATCATGGGTTCCTGGTTCCTGTTTTGCATATATCATTCAGAAGGTTTAGAGCCAGTGATTCACCTATCGATTTCGGATTTTAGTTTAGCTGGTCATCAATCAGTGGCAGTAGAGGAGGAAATGCCCAATAATCCAGTATTAAAAAAGTTTGAGCCATCCCCAGAAATCTTCAAGCATGAATTTGACAAACTCATATGTGGCAAGTTCCAAACTTCTGCTTTAAGTTGTCAAAGCTTTCCCATGTAGTTCATGAACACTTTGATTTGGTTTAAGTCACATTCGTTTTTAGTTGAAAGACAACACACTGCAACATTCCTGAACAGTATCTTTCGGCCACGAAAACATCTGTGTCATAAATCAACAGTCCGAAATTAAGTATGCAGATTTTACAAAGTGATATCATAGCTGCAGGTGTACAGTAGTCAAATGATCAAGGTATACTGCCCTACTCCACTTTTGGTAGTAACTTTTTCGGCTTATTGTTTCCTGTGAGTCCCCCGCAGCCGCGGTCTGTGCAGGTAAGAGCGGTGGGGCCGAGTTGGGGGGGATGGGATTTGACAGACGACCATGAGTTGAAGTTAAATAAATAATTATTTTACCTCGTCATTTTTGGAAATCCCCCCACCTGATCCCGCCACTCCTACCGGCATGGACTGTGTATGGTCCCTAGGAAAAATGACTGCATTTGCAGAAATGCAACAAATTGAGCTGTACAACGGGGCAGAGTATCACATGCAGAATCATATGTTGGTTACATCACAGTAAGTGTGGATGGTGTTTGGACCTCCAATGTGGATTGGTGTAAGGTGGAAAAAAGAAGGGATGGAATCGACACCAGAATCCTCAAGGGAGCAAAATAAAGGCAGGGAACAGGTGAGAAGATTTAAAAAGGAGGTGAAAGAAAAATGATAACAAGGAGATTGGATAGGAATTTTTCCTAGGTCCTTTTCCAATAAAATAAATCAACTGAAAAAAATACAAAAAGCTGCAAATAACATTGGTGTAAACCCATTGACAGTCACCCAAAAATATTCAAAAATACATGAAGGATAAAGGAGACATTAATTAAAGGGCGTGATCTAAATGCTGAATAACAGCAATCTGAAAGTAACAAAGAAGTCTAAGTCATAATGTCCTGCCCTCGTGCATGAATAGCTGGATCTCTTGCCAGACTGATGTTTGGTATGGTGTTGGCAGCAGAAGCATATGTAGAAGCCAGGAAGACATGCTTGAATGAGCAATTATCAGCCTGATGTTTTGCAGAAAGTATACTTCTGAAGCTGCTCTTCCAGTGCCAAAACCTCTTTGGCACCATGTTGGATGTTATGGCATGCGAAGCTTTCGAGGATTGTTAAGCATGTATTTTCATTTAGAGGAACTTCTGCACCTCTTTGCCCAGTCACAAATGAGAAGGGGCAAACAGCCAGCACTATTAACTGCATTCAAAACTCATTCACCGCTATTACATAAGGTGAAACATTCTTGAGTGTACCAAATGATTGCAGACTGACTAATAGAAAAAGCTATTTAATTTGTACAGCTACTGCAGAAAACGTGTTACTCGTGCCAGTGCATTTCAGATGCAATCCTTCTAGAACACTTTATCATGCTTTAATTTTTGCCATCAAATCTAATCTCATACTCACAATTAGGGGTAAGTGAAACTATTTTACAAAAAGCGAATTGACTCAATTCACAGTTTTTAAAATTTTGCATTTAGAGTGAAATTGGGCTACAACAAATGTCCAAATGTTCTCCACATGTGAACTTGTGAAATAGACAGATTTCATGGTTTGTGCAATTTATGTAGGTCTTCCAACGCAAAGCGTAGGTGAATCTGCCTCTTCACGCTATACCGACAGCCAGTGACAACCTCAAAACAAAATGCGAACTTCACGCTACAGCATCGACAGCCTACGGTGACAGCCAATGCAAAACGTCAGTAATGACAGTCTGTGATTCCCATCTGGATCTTCACACTGCAGTGATGACCGTCCGTGACGCCCGCCCTGCTCTTCGCGCTACAGCAATGACCATTTCTGACACTGCCTGCTCCTTGCGGCCTCCTCCACCACGAATTGGACTCTTTCCACCAGACTTTGAGGAGGTAACTCTGTCAGTAAGACGAACCTGGTCTCTGTACCTGGCCCACACTCCTCCGCGGTCACCCTGAACTTGTGATTTTCACCTGACCTCCTATGACTAGATAACTGTGAGTGGCTCTTTGTGCTTTTAGGGGCCATAATTACCTTTAAAGATTGAAATTGCATAACACTGGTTCTGTTGATTTTTTTTTTTCATTTTTGGTGTCAAATATTTTTTTACATTGTACTCTATTTTTTTTAAATTGGTGTGGGATTTTTCTTGTGTTGTGTTTTTACTTTATCACTGTTTGTGTGCTGCATAAATACTTTACACTTGTCTCTAAGTTAAGCCTGACTGCCTTCGTGCCAAGCTACCACAGAGTTGCGCACAGGTTAATTTAGTGACTTTTTTTGGTTCAACCTGACAAGGATTGTGCCCGTTGCTTGAGTATGGTTTCACCGCCCTCAGCCACCAACTCTGTTTCTCACATAAGTGAAGTTGAACTTGCAAAAAGGTTCAGAGATGAGCCTGTGAAGAAATACATTCCAGTTGTAGAATATTAAAAAAATCGGTATGAGTGAAGGTCAAATGGGTAGACACCAGTATTAGACTGCTGGGTAGTAGAGATGGAGTTATGCGTTTCATGTTCTAAGCCATGATAAGCCAAGACGGGTATGAAGGCACTGTGTAATTGATAGAGTCAGTCGGAAAGTGCTAATGTGTACATTTTTGACAACAAACCAATATAAAACAGAGTTGAACTATAACTGTCCAATGGAAGAGATGCCTGGCACTACAATTTGTTTTAATGTTCAGAATGCTGACACCATAATAATAGGGCAACTCTTTATAAAATGCTAAATGCATACGTAATACAAAGTAAGTAAAAACATAAACACAACTGAAATAAATAAATAGAAGAGGCTGCAATATTAACCAATACTTGTTAAAAAAAATTATAGACAGATGTCAAAGAACTGCATTTTGTTCGTCTCAAAATCATACAATATTGAACGCGCTTCACTGACACAAAGCATTAGTACAACAGAGGAATTAAAAACATTTTGACCAGGAATCCTTGCATGTCAGTCCCTGGTGGAGGTGAAAGAATTGAGTTGTCTGGAGCTGTTTTTCTTCACCCTAGCAGAACGTTTAACCTCATGCTCTTGAGAGTGACTTTTTTCTTTCTATCCCGATAAAGATTCATAAACCAGAGATGGTAAATTACATCTCTCACTCGGGGCTTCGAGTGTGTGGCTTAAATAACAAGCACTATTATAATAAGTCATGATGTTTTACAGGAAGCAGTTTATGGGCTCACCCTTCAAAAACCCTAGCATTAATCCTGGCATAGAAAGCGGCAGGTGCAGTTAGCTGGAGCTATAATTAGAAGTTCTTAGCAGAAGGTTTTTTTTTATTCCCAGCGGGTTAGCAAGAAAGCAAGATTTCTGTCAGAGTGTGCCCTGCTGCTCCTCGGGCTGAATTTATGAGCGGGCCGCTCTCCAACGTTTCTATTTTCTTGCTGCATATCTGTGTCTTTTGTGCTGTAGTGCATTTGGTGCAAGACAAGCATAGGTAGGAGCTGCCCTGTGCTACTTAGAGAGCAGATGTAATGACTGATGGTTTTCAATGTTGGTTTTTCGGTGTTGGCCAATTTCCCATGGAAACACCACGCCGAGGTGGTGGTGAAATAGATCAAAAACAAAAGAAAGACAAAAAAAGTGCCCTTTTGCACTTATGTGTGTTTTTTTTTAAATATGTAGAAAATATAGTTTATTGTAGAGACCAAGGACCAGATTACTTAAATTGTGCAAATGGCATTATGGGTTGCTTGCCATGCGTGCCAATCTATGTCATGCGTGGCTATGGAAGTCAAGATGGCGGACGTTTAGCCACTTAGCTAAGTGCCGAATCCGGTTTATCCTCCACTAACACGCTTCGCTGGTCAGCATAAAACCCTGCCAGTGACCCTTGCAGTCCAGTGCAGAGGAGGAGAGGGAGGATCGACTAACCCTGCCCCGAGAGGAGAAGCAAGGCCTTTTACGGCCCGGGGACCTTGCATTGCGGCATCGACCGAGCTGTTGCTAACTTCTACACCTATCCCCATCTCCGGCCCCAGAGATAGACTCAAGCAGGGGCCTAAGAGGGACTGCTGTGGCCCCCACAGGGGCGCTGGAGTTACGAGCGCTCATGCACAGCAGTGGACCACTAGTACCCCCGGTCAACCCCAAAACTAGTTTAATGCCCAGGGGGCCCATGCTGCTGCAGACCTCTTTGAGATCGGGGGTTGCCTTGGACCTAGGGCCCCTGTACGACAGGCATGCACCGGGTGCAGGACTTGCTGGGGCTGCTTTGGCTCCCCTCGGAGGGAAGGATGAGGGCCTCTGGGCCTGGATCCCACTGCCTTGGATCAAAGCTGCCACCAAATAATTGAGGCACCACATGGTTGGCGAGTGACGCTAGCACCACAATAATGAAAGGGGAATCCAAGAGCTGTATCTGCTAGGCGGCTGGTGGCTCTTCTTTATTTGCCGCCCAGCTGAGGACTTGGCCTCCAGCTGAAACAATACCAGGAAGATTTAGAGACGACGAACGGCTAGTGGGAGCCCCCCAGGCACCACATACTTTCTGGGACTGCCACCCACTCTCCCACATCATTGGGCACACTTACCAACGCTTCCACTCATTTGACCCTCCTCATGGTCAGGCTTTTTGTGCTGCAGGCAGGTGATGGAGCAAGGTCTCGTGAAAAAGGAGACTTGCTCGGATTCAATCTTCTCATGTAACTACTAACCTCATATTAAAACTGGGTTGTGGAAATAACATGCATTCACCCAACACTTGAGTATTAGAACGAACTTGCCTATTTGTTTTTTACTAACCAGTAACTCAAGAGTGATGCTAAGATGGCCACTAACTGAAATTCTTTAGTGCGCATGCGTCTACTATACCTACGTAGTATGACGTATCTATGCTTGGAGGGAAACTTTCTGCACTTGCGCAGTAGCTAACAAGATGGCCGCTTTAAACTCACATGCTTGCCACCTGCTTGCTGAAAACCAATTCCAGCTATTCTACTAATGCTAATGCGGGAAGAATAATATTAAGTAAATGGGATTAGAGTAGAGATAGGTGGTATACAGTGAAATCATTTATTTTTTATTTTAACATTTGTCTTTTTGACTCTTTCAATAGTGCTTATTATGGGTCTGCAGACTTAAGCCACAGTCTATTCCCTCTCGTTCTACTATGCATGCATGATGCAGCCTAGATGGAAGACGGCATGTCAACTTGAACATCGTCCAAGGCTGAAAACTGCTACTTTCTTGGAACCGGAAAGACAGTCCCTGAGAACTACTGTTTTTTTCCTTCTAAAATGTGACAATTACATTGTGAATACTGGTGGGAATAAAGACTGATGTGTACAACTTAAGGGGTGGGATTTTAAACAAAGAACTGAAAGAAATAATGATAAAATAAAGCATGGTGTGATGATCACCTCCCCTTGCCTGTCCAATCAGAGTTAGGAGTTTCATAAATTTGAAACATTAATGGGTGATACTAGCATACAGGAAAGTATAATTGAGGTAGTTTTTAGTTAGTTAAGTTAAACTGGAGACTAGAGATGCCAGAGGCCGGGATGCTGTCGGAGAGCATAGAGTAGTCCCAGGCTTAGATACTGAAGAAGAATCGAATTACTGAACCAATTATCTTAAGCAAATTAATTTAGAAGAAGATCACAGAAGAATCTCGAGGAGGAAGATAGTGTCAGAGAGGGGTACTACGCAAGCGTCTGTGATAGAGAGGTTGTCTGTCCTGTCCTGATTCTTGTCCTGAAGCCTTTGTTCATCAGATCTTTCCTGGGGGACCCATCCAAATTCCTAGGGCTGGGAGTTAGTTTTCACACCATTCTGGGTAAATATTTCTACATTTGTGTATGAGCTTATATGCTTTTCTCTCTGTCCTCTCCCTTTTCCTGCAGCGTCATTGCAAAGTATAAATGAAAGTATTTGCTTGATTATTTGAATCTTCATTCCTGTGAGAGACAGAGTTTGTTCTGTGCTTTGTAAGTGGTTCACATGAATTTTACTCTAAGATAACATTTTAAAAGACATCTGACTCTGTGATCATCTCCAATGTGTAAGTATATTGAAATCTTATGTCATTTCACCATCAACTAGTTCCAACTAATGGTCCATTGACCAGAGGAAAGGAATTTAGATCAGTGAAACATTGGTTAGGGACTAGAGACAACTAATCTTGAGGATTATAAAAACATGACCCCAGCGGATAATACCAGTGTGTTGTGTATGAATTTATGGGCCCAGGTGAGCATGTGTTGTTAGACTACCTGTTGGTGGTAACCCGCTGGATCACAGGGCTGGGTCCGATTGTATCGCTGTGCCCAAGTCACACACCTTTTCCAACACCCGGGGCACCAGGCAGATCTGCAGTAACAGACCCCCGCAGACAAACACCTTGACGAAACCCTTGGGAATAAAATGTATGCTGTTGCACGGCCTCTCCTGCGACGACCATAGGAAGCTCTCTGACAGGGTCACACTCACAGAGAAGACACTTGCAAAGCTGTAAACCGAGTTGCGCACATGCAACAACTAGTCACGGAGCTGCTCGCTCTTTAGACCATCTTGAGGAGTGCACTGAGGATGTGAAGTGTCTGTCCCTCAGAATTAACATCCATGTGGCAGTGGATGGCCAGAACTCTGTTTCCTACCTGGAAACTTAGGGCCCCATTAGGATGGCGGGCAGATCGCCCCGCAAGGCCGGCGGTAGCCACCGCCAGCCTGGCGGGGGCAATCCGCATGCCATCCGTGCCGGAATGACCCCCGCCATATTATATGGCTGGGGGGGGGTCCGCGGCGGATGTAAAGACCGTCCGCCACTTTTCCACCCCGGTCGCCTTGCGACTGGGCGGAAAAGGGTTCTATATGGTGGCGGTGTCTATCAGACACCGCCAGCCATATTAGAATGGGCATTTTCCAATGCCTTTCCGTGGCGGCAAGGCATGCGGAGTCTGCTTTGCGGGCCTGTTGCGGGCCTCCAGGGACTCCGGGGGGGGGGGGTAGGGGGTGCACATGGGGGGTACCTATGGTACCGCCCTGCAGTTCCATGCAAAACATGGCAGGCACCGCGCGGTGCCTGCCATGTTGTGCATGGAAGTGCACAACATGCCTCCCTAACATTGTGGCAGACGGTGCTGAGTGCACCGCCTGCCACAATATTAGGGATGCAGGATGCGCCCACCACTGTGGCGGGCGCCTCCTAATGGCAGGCAGGGGACCCCCGCCCTGTCTGACGGGCTGGTATCCTAATGTGCCCCTTAGTTCCAAAGTTTCATGCCAGTGAGCAGCCTCTCAACCTTCTCCATGATAGAACGAGTGCACAGGATACCTTCGTGGAAAGCTGGCCCAGGATCCTCACCCTGACCGATGATATCCCAGCTTCTCCACTATAAAGACTGCAACATGGGGCTAATGGAGGCCTTCAAATTGTTGTCGCTGAGCATTGATAACGCCCATATGATGCTGTTTTTGGACTACACTATTGTTGTCCAGTGCCAATGGGTCTCCTACATGGCAGTGAAACACAAACTCTGGGATGTAAACCCCATCTATTCTCCACTGTTTACAGCCAGGCTCTGAGTAGTCTACACCAACAGATCACATGTTTTGACAACCCTGCAGCAGCCTGGGACTGGGTGCAACAGATCCGGGACTCGGCTCTGGCACCCCGGCTGGTGGCTGCATCCCCTGGTGGAGCAGCAGCAGAAAGGACCACTTTTCGACCCGCCTCAAGAGACATGCCCCCAAGGCTCTAAGCCTTATGTATTTTTAATAATGTTTAGAATCAATAAAAATACATATAGAATTATAATAATATTAAAGATGTATTTATATTAATTATTCTTATACCTTTACAAAGCATAATATATTATAAACTAATTTTTAAAGATACAGAAAAATATATGTAACATTTACAGTTTACTATAATGCATGTTTTTCACTTTATTCATTTCTTTTAATATATTTAAGCAGCCATTTTAATTTCACAGGGACTATTTTGTAACCCCGTAATGTTATTTTGGGTTATTCAGGACCGGAGAAGCTCACGGTTGGAAGCTGCAACGCGTTGAGCAAGGTAAGGGGAATTTTAAGTACTATATCTTACTTACTACTTATGTTTAAGTGTAGTTAGGATGTATATAGTGTATTTGTTGTTAGGTCGTCGTGTTTTTGCTGTACTGTAGGTGTTAGTAATATTTTAGTGAGATGTTGTGAGTTAGTGTTTGAGGTCTAGTGTAGATAGATGATATTGTGGGTAAATATGTATTTTTTGGTTATTTTAAAGTAATGTTATTGTATTTAATTAATGTATTTGGGTGTATTTGTGTGGGTGGGAATGCTTTCGACATTTTTCGCAGGTTACTGTTAATCGATGTTACGTTGGAGAGAAAGACGCGTTTTTATAAAAGAAGAGTGTATTAGTTGGTTCAACTAATATTGTTATCACACTTTCTTTCATTTTTCGGCATTTCCTGGAGCGATTTTTTATATTTTCACATCGTTTTTGAGGGTTTTGACTACTTGGATTTGTTGTGGATGGATTTATATTGGACCTGTTGTATTTTTGTATTTTTTGTGGGACATTTTTTTCAATATCATGGATTAACAGACAGATGGAAGGATTATTACTTGTTGGAATACATTGTCTACGGCTACATAAATCGTAAGCTTATTTTTTCGTATTTATTTGGGTGGGAAATGTTGTTATAAATAATTCTGATATATAGTATATTTTGATAAATAGTATTTATTTGTAAATATATATTTAGTATATTAAAAAATATATATATGACAAATATTGTTTGTGAAAATATAATATTAATATATGTGTGTAAAATGTTTGTTTTGTGAACTAAATAGTTTTAATAGCTGTGGCAATGTACTTTATAAGCTGCTTTTGGCTATTAGGGATAGGTAGTCTAGGCCTCTTGTTGATGGGCATAGGGCAACCTGACTTTGTAGTAGCTCAAACATTTTTTTAGTTTGCTTAGTTCAATTTGGACCTATTTGAGTTACAGATTGTTCCATCCGTAATTCTTCATAGCTTTGTTCTTTCTGTATAGATTCCAGTAGATTCTGTAGGGTAGTTTTCCCTCTGCTTGTAGTTCCTTAGAAGGCATTATGCCTTCCCTTAACACTATTATTTTTTTGGCTTCCTTGTTTTGACGGCTGACTGCACTGGGATGAGCTCCAACACCCACCGACCACGGACGCAGCCTAGGGGGTCATCCTTGACTTCACCCTCTCCATGACTAAGCAGGTCAACGCCGTCTCGTCCTCCTGCTTCAACACCCTCCGCATGCTCCGCAAGACCTACAAGTGGATCCCCACTGAAACAAGAACTGTCACCCAGGCCCTTGTCAGTAGCAGGTTGGACTACGGAAACGCCCTCTACGCAGGAGCCTCAGCCAAATTGCTGAAACGGCTCCAGCGCATCCAGAATGCCTTTGCACGCCTGATCCTCGATATTCCTCGCCGCAGCCACATCACAACCCCTCTGAGAAACATGCACTGGCTCCATGTCAACAAGAGGATAACCTTCAAACTCCTAACCCACGCACACAAGACACTCCACAACACCGGACCAGCGTACCTTAACAGAAGACTTAGCTTCTACATCCCCACCCACCAGCTCCGCTCCACCGACCTCGCGACAGTCCCCTGCATCCGAGGAGTGACCTCCGGCAGCAGATCGTTCTCCCACCTCGCCGCCAAGAACTGGAACATCCTCCCCATCCACCTTCGGCAGACCCAAGACCTACTGATCTTCAGAAGACTCCTCAAGACCTGGCTCTTTGAGCAGTAGCAGCACTCCTCACCCTCCAGTGCCTTGAGACCCTCACGGGTAAGTAGTGCACTTTACAAATGCTTTGATTGATTGATTGATTGATTGATTGAAGGTGCTTAGGTACACATTTCACCAAGGAATGTGGAACTTTGATTGTCTTCTATGCCCTGATCTGTGTAGTCTTCCCACCCAAGTGTCCTCAAAGTAGTCTAGGAGTGGAGTTAATTTGTCTTTGTTCCTTTTGTAATAGGGGCTCTCTATTAAAATATTGTAGTGCTCTGCTACATCAGTCACAGGTACATATGGTAGTGCCTTTAGTATTTTAACTTGGTAGGCGAAAGTACTATCTTTAACATATTGTACACTTAGGGTAGATTTTTGCAGATGTCTCCACAGACTCTGGTTAAAATGATAATAGCAACCCTGGATTGCTGTGTGGATACTTTTCTAGTATAGAATTTTTCATAATTTGAAATGAATGATTATTTTGTGTGGAAAATAATTATTGCTTTCTTGTATTATTTTAGTTAGTATATCTATGTAGGTAGTTTGCTGCTTATTTGGTAATAGGGCATAGATGAATGGAAAGTTTGAATGTTGGTACACATGCACTGTGTACAGCTGGTAGAATGGTTTTGGACAGGCTTTGAAAGTTCCATCCATCATCCAGCTGTCACATTGCTGTAATTTAACTAAATTGTTTGCAGTAGCAAACATAATTATTCTTTTATCAGGGCATTTGTTATCAAAAAAATAAATGGTTCTTTAGTGTGCATAATGCTTAATTCTGGGGGAATAACTACTTCTTCAAACGTTTTAGGGGCAGGTACAGTACTTGTAGTTGCTTATTTCCTATCTGGCAATAGCTCTTTTTAAAGAATCTATTGAGGTTAATTGTCCTGATGCATGTTGAGGTACCTTTAATAGTTGCTCTTTGAGTATTTGGGTGGTTCGTTTATCAGTGCTACTTCTTGCTTCTTTAATACTTTCCAGAGCATCTCTAACCTCAATCTCTGTTATATTGGGCGGCAGGATTATATTCTTTTACAGAAAGAACAGTAGTTTCATGAGTAGTAGCTCTACCATAGAATTGGTTAGAGCAGTATTTGATACACTTCCAAAATACTTTGAGACCACTTTGCTTCTCCTATGTATACACATAGCTCACATAACATAATAACATTTAATTTTTTTGTGACATTACAAATTCTGCACCTTCAATCATGTTGTTCTGTGTTATGCTAGGGAAAATTAAAAAAACAAATTTTTTAATATAAAAAATGATACATATTTTTTAAATACAGTTACATTTCAGTGAATATTGGAAAAGGGGGGTGGTGATGGACAGAGTTTCTGAATGATGCAGAATACTCTTACCAAGTCAATAGATCATGGTTTTAATGCATCGCCTTTTTTTAGCTCACTGCACCATCCCAGCTCAGAACCTGGCTATATGCAAATTAGTCTGTTCCTGTCCCAGGGCATGATGGGAACAGGGCAAACCAAACTACCAAGCCAATTTGTATACTGGGAAATAAACAAGCTTCCGGGGACCGGTTTCTGGCATCACAGCCTTCTTCGGCCCGGCTTGCTTGAATCCTGATGGTGCAATGAGCAAGGGACTCACGTCTGAGTATACCCTCCCACACATAGTGTGGATAAAACCGATTTTGGAAAAGGGGGTTGGTGATGGACAGAGTTTCTGAATGATGCAGAATACTCTTACCAAGTCAATAGATCACGGTTTTATTGCATCACCGTTTTTTAGCTCACTGCACCATCCCAGCTCAGAACCTGGCTATATGCAAATTAGTCTGTTCCTGTCCCTGTGCATGATGGGAACAGGGCAAACCAAACTACCAAGCCAATTCTTATACTGGGAAGGAAACAAGCTTCCGGGGACCGGTTTCTGCCATCACAGCCTTCTTCGGCCCGGCTTGCTTGAATCCTGATGGTGCAATGAGCAAGGGACTCACGTCTGAGTATACCCTCCCACACATAGTGTGGATAAAACCGATTTTGGAAAAGGGGGGTGGTGATGGACAGAGTTTCTGAATGATGCAGAATACTCTTACCAAGTCAATAGATCATGGTTTTAATGCATCACCGTTTTTTAGCTCACTGCACCATCCCAGCTCAGAACCTGGCTATATGCAAATTAGTCTGTTCCTGTCCCAGTGCATGATGGGAACAGGGCAAACCAAACTACCAAGCCAATTCTTATACTGGGAAGGAAACAAGCTTCCGGGGACCGGTTTCTGGCATCACAGCCTTCTTCGGCCCGGCTTGCTTGAATCCTGATGGTGCAATGAGCAAGGGACTCACGTCTGAGTATACCCTCCCACACATAGTGTGGATAAAACCGATTTTGGAAAAGGGGGGTGGTGATGGACAGAGTTTCTAAATGATGCAGAATACTCTTACCAAGTCAATAGATCATGGTTTTAATGCATCACCGTTTTTTAGCTCACTGCACCATCCCAGCTCAGAACCTGGCTATATGCAAATTAGTCTGTTCCTGTCCCAGTGCATGATGGGAACAGGGCAAACCAAACTACCAAGCCAATTCTTATACTGGGAAGGAAACAAGCTTCCGGGGACCGGTTTCTGGCATCACAGCCTTCTTCGGCCCAGCTTGCTTGAATCCTGATGGTGCAATGAGCAAGTGACTCACGTCTGAGTATACCCTCCCACACATAGTGTGGATAAAACCGATTTTGGAAAAGGGGGGTGGTGATGGACAGAGTTTCTGAATGATGCAGAATACTCTTACCAAGTCAATAGATCATGGTTTTAATGCATCACCGTTTTTTAGCTCACTGCACCATCCCAGCTCAGAACCTGGCTATATGCAAATTAGTCTGTTCCTGTCCCAGTGCATGATGGGAACAGGGCAAACCAAACTACCAAGCCAATTCTTATACTGGGAAGGAAAAAAGCTTCCGGGGACCGGTTTCTGGCATCACAGCCTTCTTCGGCCGGCTTGCTTGAATCCTGATGGTGCAATGAGCAAGGGAGTCACGTCTAAGTATACCCTCCCACACATAGTGTGGATAAAACTGATTTTGGAAAAGGGGGGTGGTGATGGACAGAGTTTCTGAATGATGCAGAATACTCTTACCAAGTCAATAGATCATGGTTTTAATGCATCACCGTTTTTTAGCTCACTGCACCATCCCAGCTCAGAACCTGGCTATATGCAAATTAGTCTGTTCCTGTCCCAGTGCATGATGGGAACAGGGCAAACCAAACTACCAAGCCAATTCTTTTACTGGGAAGGAAACAAGCTTCCGGGGACCGGTTTCTGGCATCACAGCCTTCTTCGGCCCGGCTGGCTTGAATCCTGATGGTGCAATGAGCAAGGGACTCACGTCTGAGTATACCCTCCCACACATAGTGTGGATAAAACCGATTTTGGAAAAGGGGGGTGGTGATGGACAGAGTTTCTGAATGATGCAGAATACTCTTACCAAGTCAATAGATTATGGTTTTAATGCATCACCGTTTTTTAGCTCACTGCACCATCCCAGCTCTGAACCTGGCTATATGCAAATTAGTCTGTTCCTGTCCCAGTGCATGATGGGAACAGGGCAAACCAAACTACCAAGCCAATTCTTTTACTGGGAAGGAAACAAGCTTCCGGGGACCGGTTTCTGGCATCACAGCCTTCTTCGGCCCGGCTGGCTTGAATCCTGATGGTGCAATGAGCAAGGGACTCACGTCTGAGTATACCCTCCCACACATAGTGTGGATAAAACCGATTTTGGAAAAGGGGGGTGGTGATGGACAGAGTTTCTGAATGATGCAGAATACTCTTACCAAGTCAATAGATCATGGTTTTAATGCATCACCATTTTTTAGCTCACTGCACCATCCCAGCTCAGAAACTGGCTACATGCAAATTAGTCTGTTCCTGTCCCAGTGCATAATGGGAACAGGGCAAACCAAACTACCAAGCCAATTCTTATACTGGGAAGGAAACAAGCTTCCGGGGATCGGTTTCTGGCATCACAGCCTTCTTCGGCCCGGCTTGCTTGAATCCTGATGGTGCAATGAGCAAGGGACTCACGTCTGAGTATATCCTCCCACACATAGTGTGGATAAAACCGATTTTGGAAAAGGGGGGTTGTGATGGACAGAGTTTCTGAATGATGCAGAATACTCTTACCAAGTCAATAGATCATGGTTTTAATGCATCACCGTTTTTTAGCTCACTGCACCATCCCAGCTCAGAACCTGGCTATATGCAAATTAGTCTGTTCCTGTCCCAGTGCATGATGGGAACAGGGCAAACCAAACTACCAAGCCAATTCTTTTACTGGGAAGGAAACAAGCTTCCGGGGACCGGTTTCTGGCATCACAGCCTTCTTCGGCCCGGCTGGCTTGAATCCTGATGGTGCAATGAGCAAGGGACTCTCGTCTGAGTATACCCTCCCACACATAGTGTGGATAAAACCGATTTTGGAAAAGGGGGGTGGTGATGGACAGAGTTTCTGAATGATGCAGAATACTCTTACCAAGTCAATAGATCATGTTTTTAATGCATCACCGTTTTTTAGCTCACTGCACCATCGCAGCTCAGAACCTGGCTATATGCAAATTAGTCTGTTCCTGTCCCAGTGCATAATGGGAACAGGGCAAACCAAACTACCAAGCCAATTCTTATACTGGGAAGGAAACAAGCTTCCGGGGATCGGTTTCTGGCATCACAGCCTTCTTCGGCCCGGCTTGCTTGAATCCTGATGGTGCAATGAGCAAGGGACTCACGTCTGAGTATATCCTCCCACACATAGTGTGGATAAAACCGATTTTGGAAAAGGGGGGTTGTGATGGACAGAGTTTCTGAATGATGCAGAATACTCTTACCAAGTCAATAGATCATGGTTTTAATGCATCACCGTTTTTTAGCTCACTGCACCATCCCAGCTCAGAACCTGGCTATATGCAAATTAGTCTGTTCCTGTCCCAGTGCATGATGGGAACAGGGCAAACCAAACTACCAAGCTAATTCTTATACTGGGAAGGAAACAAGCTTCCGGGGACCGGTTTCTGGCATCACAGCCTTCTTCGGCCCGGCTTGCTTGAATCCTGATGGTGCAATGAGCAAGGGACTCACGTCTGAGTATACCCTCCCACACATAGTGTGGATAAAACCGATTTTGGAAAAGGGGGGTGGTAATGGACAGAGTTTCTGAATGATGCAGAATACTCTTACCAAGTCAATAGATCATGGTTTTAATGCATCACCGTTTTTTAGCTCACTGCACCATCCCAGCTCAGAACCTGGCTATATGCAAATTAGTCTGTTCCTGTCCCAGTGCATGATGGGAACAGGGCAAACCAAACTACCAAGCCAATTCTTATACTGGGAAGGAAACAAGCTTCCGGGGACCGGTTTCTGGCATCACAGCCTTCTTCGGCCCGGCTTGCTTGAATCCTGATGGTGCAATGAGCAAGGGACTCACGTCTGAGTATACCCTCCCACACATAGTGTGGATAAAACCGATTTTGGAAAAGGGTGGTGGTGATGGACAGAGTTTCTGAATGATGCAGAATACTCTTACCAAGTCAATAGATCATGGTTTTAATGCATCACCGTTTTTTAGCTCACTGCACCATCCCAGCTCAGAACCTGGCTATATGCAAATTAGTCTGTTCCTGTCCCAGTGCATGATGGGAACAGGGCAAACCAAACTACCAAGCCAATTCTTATACTGGGAAGGAAACAAGCTTCCGGGGACCGGTTTCTGGCATCACAGCCTTCTTCGGCCCGGCTTGCTTGAATCCTGATGGTGCAATGAGCAAGGGACTCACGTCTGAGTATACCCTCCCACACATAGTGTGGATAAAACCGATTTTGGAAAAGGGGGGTGGTGATGGACAGAGTTTCTGAATGATGCAGAATACTCTTACCAAGTCAATAGATCATGGTTTTAATGCATCACCGTTTTTTAGCTCACTGCACCATCCCAGCTCAGAACCTGGCTATATGCAAATTAGTCTGTTCCTGTCCCAGTGCTTGATGGGAACAGGGCAAACCAAACTACCAAGCCAATTCTTATACTGGGAAGGAAACAAGCTTCCGGGGACCGGTTTCTGGCATCACAACCTTCTTCGGCCCGGCTTGCTTGAATCCTGATGGTGCAATGAGCAAGGGACTCACGTCTGAATATACCCTCCCACACATAGTGTGGATAAAACCGATTTTGGAAAAGGGGGGTGGTGATGGACAGAGTTTCTGAATGATGCAGAATACTCTTACCAAGTCAATAGATCATGGTTTTAATGCATCACCGTTTTTTAGCTCACTGCACCATCCCAGCTCAGAACCTGGCTATATGCAAATTAGTCTGTTCCTGTCCCAGTGCATGATGGGAACAGGGCAAACCAAACTACCAAGCCAATTCTTATACTGGGAAGGAAACAAGCTTCCGGGGACCGGTTTCTGGCATCACAGCCTTCTTCGGCCCGGCTTGCTTGAATCCTGATGGTGCAATGAGCAAGGGACTCACGTCTGAGTATACCCTCCCACACATAGTGTGGATAAAATCGATTTTGGAAAAGGGGGGTGGTGATGGACAGAGTTTCTGAATGATGCAGAATACTCTTACCAAGTCAATAGATCATGGTTTTAATGCATCACCGTTTTTTAGCTCACTGCACCATCCCAGCTCAGAACCTGGCTATATGCAAATTAGTCTGTTCCTGTCCCAGTGCTTGATGGGAACAGGGCAAACCAAACTACCAAGCCAATTCTTATACTGGGAAGGAAACAAGCTTCCGGGGACCGGTTTCTGGCATCACAACCTTCTTCGGCCCGGCTTGCTTGAATCCTGATGGTGCAATGAGCAAGGGACTCACGTCTGAATATACCCTCCCACACATAGTGTGGATAAAACCGATTTTGGAAAAGGGGGGTGGTGATGGACAGAGTTTCTGAATGATGCAGAATACTCTTACCAAGTCAATAGATCATGGTTTTAATGCATCACCGTTTTTTAGCTCACTGCACCATCCCAGCTCAGAACCTGGCTATATGCAAATTAGTCTGTTCCTGTCCCAGTGCATGATGGGAACAGGGCAAACCAAACTACCAAGCCAATTCTTATACTGGGAAGGAAACAAGCTTCCGGGGACCGGTTTCTGGCATCACAGCCTTCTTCGGCCCGGCTTGCTTGAATCCTGATGGTGCAATGAGCAAGGGACTCACGTCTGAGTATACCCTCCCACACATAGTGTGGATAAAACCGATTTTGGAAAAGGGGGGTTGTGATGGACAGAGTTTCTGAATGATGCAGAATACTCTTACCAAGTCAATAGATCATGGTTTTAATGCATCACCGTTTTTTAGCTCACTGCACCATCCCAGCTCAGAACCTGGCTATATGCAAATTAGTCTGTTCCTGTCCCAGTGCATGATGGGAACAGGGCAAACCAAACTACCAAGCCAATTCTTTTACTGGGAAGGAAACAAGCTTCCGGGGACCGGTTTCTGGCATCACAGCCTTCTTCGGCCCGGCTGGCTTGAATCCTGATGGTGCAATGAGCAAGGGACTCACGTCTGAGTATACCCTCCCACACATAGTGTGGATAAAACCGATTTTGGAAAAGGGGGGTGGTGATGGACAGAGTTTCTGAATGATGCAGAATACTCTTACCAAGTCAATAGATCATGGTTTTAATGCATCACCGTTTTTTAGCTCACTGCACCATCGCAGCTCAGAACCTGGCTATATGCAAATTAGTCTGTTCCTGTCCCAGTGCATAATGGGAACAGGGCAAACCAAACTACCAAGCCAATTCTTATACTGGGAAGGAAACAAGCTTCCGGGGATCGGTTTCTGGCATCACAGCCTTCTTCGGCCCGGCTTGCTTGAATCCTGATGGTGCAATGAGCAAGGGACTCACGTCTGAGTATATCCTCCCACACATAGTGTGGATAAAACCGATTTTGGAAAAGGGGGGTTGTGATGGACAGAGTTTCTGAATGATGCAGAATACTCTTACCAAGTCAATAGATCATGGTTTTAATGCATCACCGTTTTTTAGCTCACTGCACCATCCCAGCTCAGAACCTGGCTATATGCAAATTAGTCTGTTCCTGTCCCAGTGCATGATGGGAACAGGGCAAACCAAACTACCAAGCCAATTCTTATACTGGGAAGGAAACAAGCTTCCGGGGACCGGTTTCTGGCATCACAGCCTTCTTCGGCCCGGCTTGCTTGAATCCTGATGGTGCAATGAGCAAGGGACTCACGTCTGAGTATACCCTCCCACACATAGTGTGGATAAAACCGATTTTGGAAAAGGGGGGTGGTAATGGACAGAGTTTCTGAATGATGCAGAATACTCTTACCAAGTCAATAGATCATGGTTTTAATGCATCACCGTTTTTTAGCTCACTGCACCATCCCAGCTCAGAACCTGGCTATATGCAAATTAGTCTGTTCCTGTCCCAGTGCATGATGGGAACAGGGCAAACCAAACTACCAAGCCAATTCTTATACTGGGAAGGAAACAAGCTTCCGGGGACCGGTTTCTGGCATCACAGCCTTCTTCGGCCCGGCTTGCTTGAATCCTGATGGTGCAATGAGCAAGGGACTCACGTCTGAGTATACCCTCCCACACATAGTGTGGATAAAACCGATTTTGGAAAAGGGTGGTGGTGATGGACAGAGTTTCTGAATGATGCAGAATACTCTTACCAAGTCAATAGATCATGGTTTTAATGCATCACCGTTTTTTAGCTCACTGCACCATCCCAGCTCAGAACCTGGCTATATGCAAATTAGTCTGTTCCTGTCCCAGTGCATGATGGGAACAGGGCAAACCAAACTACCAAGCCAATTCTTATACTGGGAAGGAAACAAGCTTCCGGGGACCGGTTTCTGGCATCACAGCCTTCTTCGGCCCGGCTTGCTTGAATCCTGATGGTGCAATGAGCAAGGGACTCACGTCTGAGTATACCCTCCCACACATAGTGTGGATAAAACCGATTTTGGAAAAGGGGGGTGGTGATGGACAGAGTTTCTGAATGATGCAGAATACTCTTACCAAGTCAATAGATCATGGTTTTAAAGCATCACCGTTTTTTAGCTCACTGCACCATCCCAGCTCAGAACCTGGCTATATGCAAATTAGTCTGTTCCTGTCCCAGTGCTTGATGGGAACAGGGCAAACCAAACTACCAAGCCAATTCTTATACTGGGAAGGAAACAAGCTTCCGGGGACCGGTTTCTGGCATCACAACCTTCTTCGGCCCGGCTTGCTTGAATCCTGATGGTGCAATGAGCAAGGGACTCACGTCTGAATATACCCTCCCACACATAGTGTGGATAAAACCGATTTTGGAAAAGGGGGGTGGTGATGGACAGAGTTTCTGAATGATGCAGAATACTCTTACCAAGTCAATAGATCATGGTTTTAATGCATCACCGTTTTTTAGCTCACTGCACCATCCCAGCTCAGAACCTGGCTATATGCAAATTAGTCTGTTCCTGTCCCAGTGCATGATGGGAACAGGGCAAACCAAACTACCAAGCCAATTCTTATACTGGGAAGGAAACAAGCTTCCGGGGACCGGTTTCTGGCATCACAGCCTTCTTCGGCCCGGCTTGCTTGAATCCTGATGGTGCAATGAGCAAGGGACTCACGTCTGAGTATACCCTCCCACACATAGTGTGGATAAAACCGATTTTGGAAAAGGGGGGTGGTGATGGACAGAGTTTCTGAATGATGCAGAATACTCTTACCAAGTCAATAGATCATGGTTTTAATGCATCACCGTTTTTTAGCTCACTGCACCATCCCAGCTCAGAACCTGGCTATATGCAAATTTGTCTGTTCCTGTCCCAGTGCATGATGGGAACAGGGCAAACCAAACTACCAAGCCAATTCTTATACTGGGAAGGAAACAAGCTTCCGGGGACCGGTTTCTGGCATCACAGCCTTCTTCGGCCCGGCTTGCTTGAATCCTGATGGTGCAATGAGCAAGGGACTCACGTCTGAGTATACCCTCCCACACATAGTGTGGATAAAACCGATTTTGGAAAAGGGGGGTGGTGATGGACAGAGTTTCTGAATGATGCAGAATACTCTTACCAAGTCAATAGATCATGGTTTTAATGCATCACCGTTTTTTAGCTCACTGCACCATCCCAGCTCAGAACCTGGCTATATGCAAATTAGTCTGTTCCTGTCCCAGTGCTTGATGGGAACAGGGCAAACCAAACTACCAAGCCAATTCTTATATTGGGAAGGAAACAAGCTTCCGGGGACCGGTTTCTGGCATCACAACCTTCTTCGGCCCGGCTTGCTTGAATCCTGATGGTGCAATGAGCAAGGGACTCACGTCTGAATATACCCTCCCACACATAGTGTGGATAAAACCGATTTTGGAAAAGGGGGGTGGTGATGGACAGAGTTTCTGAATGATGCAGAATACTCTTACCAAGTCAATAGATCATGGTTTTAATGCATCACCGTTTTTTAGCTCACTGCACCATCCCAGCTCAGAACCTGGCTATATGCAAATTAGTCTGTTCCTGTCCCAGTGCATGATGGGAACAGGGCAAACCAAACTACCAAGCCAATTCTTATACTGGGAAGGAAACAAGCTTCCGGGGACCGGTTTCTGGCATCACAGCCTTCTTCAGCCCGGCTTGCTTGAATCCTGATGGTGCAATGAGCAAGGGACTCACGTCTGAGTATACCCTCCCACACATAGTGTGGATAAAACCGATTTTGGAAAAGGGGGGTGGTGATGGACAGAGTTTCTGAATGATGCAGAATACTCTTACCAAGTCAATAGATCATGGTTTTAATGCATCACCGTTTTTTAGCTCACTGCACCATCCCAGCTCAGAACCTGGCTATATGCAAATTTGTCTGTTCCTGTCCCAGTGCATGATGGGAACAGGGCAAACCAAACTACCAAGCCAATTCTTATACTGGGAAGGAAACAAGCTTCCGGGGACCGGTTTCTGGCATCACAGCCTTCTTCGGCCCGGCTTGCTTGAATCCTGATGGTGCAATGAGCAAGGGACTCACGTCTGAGTATACCCTCCCACACATAGTGTGGATAAAACCGATTTTGGAAAAGGGGGGTGGTGATGGACAGAGTTTCTGAATGATGCAGAATACTCTTACCAAGTCAATAGATCATGGTTTTAATGCATCACCGTTTTTTAGCTCACTGCACCATCCCAGCTCAGAACCTGGCTATATGCAAATTAGTCTGTTCCTGTCCCAGTGCTTGATGGGAACAGGGCAAACCAAACTACCAAGCCAATTCTTATACTGGGAAGGAAACAAGCTTCCGGGGACCGGTTTCTGGCATCACAACCTTCTTCGGCCCAGCTTGCTTGAATCCTGATGGTGCAATGAGCAAGGGACTCACGTCTGAATATACCCTCCCACACATAGTGTGGATAAAACCGATTTTGGAAAAGGGGGGTGGTGATGGACAGAGTTTCTGAATGATGCAGAATACTCTTACCAAGTCAATAGATCATGGTTTTAATGCATCACCGTTTTTTAGCTCACTGCACCATCCCAGCTCACAACCTGGCTATATGCAAATTAGTCTGTTCCTGTCCCAGTGCATGATGGGAACAGGGCAAACCAAACTACCAAGCCAATTCTTATACTGGGAAGGAAACAAGCTTCCGGGGACCGGTTTCTGGCATCACAGCCTTCTTCGGCCCGGCTTGCTTGAATCCTGATGGTGCAATGAGCAAGGGACTCACGTCTGAGTATACCCTCCCACACATAGTGTGGATAAAACCGATTTTGGAAAAGGGGGGTGGTGATGGACAGAGTTTCTAAATGATGCAGAATACTCTTACCAAGTCAATAGATCATGGTTTTAATGCATCACCGTTTTTTAGCTCACTGCACCATCCCAGCTCAGAACCTGGCTATATGCAAATTAGTCTGTTCCTGTCCCAGTGCATGATGGGAACAGGGCAAACCAAACTACCAAGCCAATTCTTATACTGGGAAGGAAACAAGCTTCCGGGGACCGGTTTCTGGCATCACAGCCTTCTTCGGCCCGGCTTGCTTGAATCCTGATGGTGCAATGAGCAAGGGACTCACGTCTGAGTATACCCTCCCACACATAGTGTGGATAAAACCGATTTTGGAAAAGGGGGGTGGTGATGGACAGAGTTTCTGAATGATGCAGAATACTCTTACCAAGTCAATAGATCATGGTTTTAATGCATCACCGTTTTTTAGCTCACTGCACAATCCGAGCTCAGAACCTGGCTATATGCAAATTAGTCTGTTCCTGTCCCAGTGCATGATGGGAACAGGGCAAACCAAACTACCAAGCCTATTCTTATACTGGGAAGGAAACAAGCTTCCGGGGACCGGTTTCTGGCATCACAGCCTTCTTCGGCCCGGCTTGCTTGAATCCTGATGGTGCAATGAGCAAGGGACTCACGTCTGAGTATACCCTCCCACACATAGTGTGGATAAAACCGATTTTGGAAAAGGGGGTGGTGATGGACAGAGTTTCTGAATGATGCAGAATACTCTAACCAAGTCAATAGATCATGGTTTTAATGCATCACCGTTTTTAGCTCACTGCACCATCCCAGCTCAGAACCTGGCTATATGCAAATTAGTCTGTTCCTGTCCCAGTGCACGATGGGAACAGGGCAATCCAAACTACCAAGCCAATTCTTATACTGGGAAGGAAACAAGCATCCGGGGACCGGTTTCTGGCATCACAGCCTTCTTTGGCCCGGCTTGCTTGAATCCTGATGGTGCAATGAGCAAGGGACTCACATCTGAGTATACCCTCCCACACATAGTGTGGATAAAACCGATTTTGGAAAAGGGGGGTGGTGATGGACAGAGTTTCTGAATGATGCAGAATACTCTTACCAAGTCAATAGATCATGGTTTTAATGCATCACCGTTTTTTAGCTCACTGCACCATCCCAGCTCAGAACCTGGCTATATGCAAATTAGTCTGTTCCTGTCCCAGTGCATGATAAGAACAGGGCAAACCAAACTACCAAGCCAATTCTTATACTGGGAAGGAAACAAGCTTCCGGGGACCGGTTTCTGGCATCACAGCCTTCTTCGGCCCGGCTTGCTTGAATCCTGATGGTGCAATGAGCAAGGGACTCACGTCTGAGTATACCCTCCCACACATAGTGTGGATAAAACCGATTTTGGAAAAGGGGGGTGGTGATGGACAGAGTTTCTGAATGATGCAGAATACTCTTACCAAGTCAATAGATCATGGTTTTAATGCATCACCGTTTTTAGCCTACTGCACCATCCCAGCTCAGAACCTGGCTATATGCAAATTAGTCTGTTCCTGTCCCAGTGCACGATGGGAACAGGGCAAACCAAACTACCAAGCCAATTCTTATACTGGGAAGGAAACAAGCTTCCGGGGACCGGTTTCTGGCATCACAGCCTTCTTCGGCCCGGCTTGCTTGAATCCTGATGGTGCAATGAGCAAGGGACTCACGTCTGAGTATACCCTCCCACACATAGTGTGGATAAAACCGATTTTGGAAAAGGGGGGTGGTGATGGACAGAGTTTCTGAATGATGCAGAATACTCTTACCAAGTCAATAGATCATGGTTTTAATGCATCACCGTTTTTTAGCTCACTGCACCATCCCAGCTCAGAACCTGGCTATATGCAAATTAGTCTGTTCCTGTCCCAGTGCATGATAAGAACAGGGCAAACCAAACTACCAAGCCAATTCTTATACTGGGAAGGAAACAAGCTTCCGGGGACCGGTTTCTGGCATCACAGCCTTCTTCGGCCCGGCTTGCTTGAATCCTGATGGTGCAATGAGCAAGGGACTCACGTCTGAGTATACCCTCCCACACATAGTGTGGATAAAACCGATTTTGGAAAAGGGGGGTGGTGATGGACAGAGTTTCTGAATGATGCAGAATACTCTTACCAAGTCAATAGATCATGGTTTTAATGCATCACCGTTTTTTAGCTCACTGCACCATCCCAGCTCAGAACCTGGCTATATGCAAATTAGTCTGTTCCTGTCCCAGTGCATGATGGGAACAGGGCAAACCAAACTACCAAGCCAATTCTTATACTGGGAAGGAAACAAGCTTCCGGGGACCGGTTTCTGGCATCACAGCCTTCTTCGGCCCGGCTTGCTTGAATCCTGATGGTGCAATGAGCAAGGGACTCACGTCTGAGTATACCCTCCCACACATAGTGTGGATAAAACCGATTTTGGAAAAGGGGGGTGGTGATGGACAGAGTTTCTGAATGATGCAGAATACTCTTACCAAGTCAATAGATCATGGTTTTAATGCATCACCGTTTTTTAGCTCACTGCACCATCCCAGCTCAGAACCTGGCTATATGCAAATTAGTCTGTTCCTGTCCCAGTGCATGATGGGAACAGGGCAATCCAAACTACCAAGCCAATTCTTATACTGGGAAGGAAACAAGCATCCGGGGACCGGTTTCTGGCATCACAGCCTTCTTTGGCCCGGCTTGCTTGAATCCTGATGGTGCAATGAGCAAGGGACTCACGTCTGAGTATACCCTCCCACACATAGTGTGGATAAAACCGATTTTGGAAAAGGGGGGTGGTGATGGACAGAGTTTCTGAATGATGCAGAATACTCTTACCAAGTCAATAGATCATGGTTTTAATGCATCACCGTTTTTTAGCTCACTGCACAATCCCAGCTCAGAACCTGGCTATATGCAAATTAGTCTGTTCCTGTCCCAGTGCATGATGGGAACAGGGCAAACCAAACTACCAAGCCTATTCTTATACTGGGAAGGAAACAAGCTTCCGGGGACCGGTTTCTGGCATCACAGCCTTCTTCGGCCCGGCTTGCTTGAATCCTGATGGTGCAATGAGCAAGGGACTCACGTCTGAGTATACCCTCCCACACATAGTGTGGATAAAACCGATTTTGGAAAAGGGGGTGGTGATGGACAGAGTTTCTGAATGATGCAGAATACTCTAACCAAGTCAATAGATCATGGTTTTAATGCATCACCGTTTTTAGCTCACTGCACCATCCCAGCTCAGAACCTGGCTATATGCAAATTAGTCTGTTCCTGTCCCAGTGCACGATGGGAACAGGGCAATCCAAACTACCAAGCCAATTCTTATACTGGGAAGGAAACAAGCATCCGGGGACCGGTTTCTGGCATCACAGCCTTCTTTGGCCCGGCTTGCTTGAATCCTGATGGTGCAATGAGCAAGGGACTCACATCTGAGTATACCCTCCCACACATAGTGTGGATAAAACCGATTTTGGAAAAGGGGGGTGGTGATGGACAGAGTTTCTGAATGATGCAGAATACTCTTACCAAGTCAATAGATCATGGTTTTAATGCATCACCGTTTTTTAGCTCACTGCACCATCCCAGCTCAGAACCTGGCTATATGCAAATTAGTCTGTTCCTGTCCCAGTGCATGATAAGAACAGGGCAAACCAAACTACCAAGCCAATTCTTATACTGGGAAGGAAACAAGCTTCCGGGGACCGGTTTCTGGCATCACAGCCTTCTTCGGCCCGGCTTGCTTGAATCCTGATGGTGCAATGAGCAAGGGACTCACGTCTGAGTATACCCTCCCACACATAGTGTGGATAAAACCGATTTTTGAAAAGGGGGGTGGTGATGGACAGAGTTTCTGAATGATGCAGAATACTCTTACCAAGTAAATAGATCATGGTTTTAATGCATCACCGTTTTTAGCTCACTGCACCATCCCAGCTCAGAACCTGGCTATATGCAAATTAGTCTGTTCCTGTCCCAGTGCACGATGGGAACAGGGCAAACCAAACTACCAAGCCAATTCTTATACTGGGAAGGAAACAAGCTTCCGGGGACCGGTTTCTGGCATCACAGCCTTCTTCGGCCCGGCTTGCTTGAATCCTGATGGTGCAATGAGCAAGGGACTCACGTCTGAGTATACCCTCCCACACATAGTGTGGATAAAACCGATTTTGGAAAAGTGGGGTGGTGATGGACAGAGTTTCTGAATGATGCAGAATACTCTTACCAAGTCAATAGATCATGGTTTTAATGCATCACCGTTTTTTAGCTCACTGCACCATCCCAGCTCAGAACCTGGCTATATGCAAATTAGTCTGTTCCTGTCCCAGTGCATGATAAGAACAGGGCAAACCAAACTACCAAGCCAATTCTTATACTGGGAAGGAAACAAGCTTCCGGGGACCGGTTTCTGGCATCACAGCCTTCTTCGGCCCGGCTTGCTTGAATCCTGATGGTGCAATGAGCAAGGGACTCACGTCTGAGTATACCCTCCCACACATAGTGTGGATAAAACCGATTTTGGAAAAGGGGGGTGGTGATGGACAGAGTTTCTGAATGATGCAGAATACTCTTACCAAGTCAATAGATCATGGTTTTAATGCATCACCGTTTTTTAGCTCACTGCACCATCCCAGCTCAGAACCTGGCTATATGCAAATTAGTCTGTTCCTGTCCCAGTGCATGATGGGAACAGGGCAAACCAAACTACCAAGCCAATTCTTATACTGGGAAGGAAACAAGCTTCCGGGGACCGGTTTCTGGCATCACAGCCTTCTTCGGCCCGGCTTGCTTGAATCCTGATGGTGCAATGAGCAAGGGACTCACGTCTGAGTATACCCTCCCACACATAGTGTGGATAAAACCGATTTTGGAAAAGGGGGGTGGTGATGGACAGAGTTTCTGAATGATGCAGAATACTCTTACCAAGTCAATAGATCATGGTTTTAATGCATCACCGTTTTTTAGCTCACTGCACCATCCCAGCTCAGAACCTGGCTATATGCAAATTAGTCTGTTCCTGTCCCAGTGCATGATGGGAACAGGGCAAACCAAACTACCAAGCCTATTCTTATACTGGGAAGGAAACAAGCTTCCGGGGACCGGTTTCTGGCATCACAGCCTTCTTCGGCCCGGCTTGCTTGAATCCTGATGGTGCAATGAGCAAGGGACTCACGTCTGAGTATACCCTCCCACACATAGTGTGGATAAAACCGATTTTGGAAAAGGGGGTGGTGATGGACAGAGTTTCTGAATGATGCAGAATACTCTAACCAAGTCAATAGATCATGGTTTTAATGCATCACCGTTTTTAGCTCACTGCACCATCCCAGCTCAGAACCTGGCTATATGCAAATTAGTCTGTTCCTGTCCCAGTGCACGATGGGAACAGGGCAATCCAAACTACCAAGCCAATTCTTATACTGGGAAGGAAACAAGCATCCAGGGACCGGTTTCTGGCATCACAGCCTTCTTTGGCCCGGCTTGCTTGAATCCTGATGGTGCAATGAGCAAGGGACTCACATCTGAGTATACCCTCCCACACATAGTGTGGATAAAACCGATTTTGGAAAAGGGGGGTGGTGATGGACAGAGTTTCTGAATGATGCAGAATACTCTTACCAAGTCAATAGATAATGGTTTTAATGCATCACCGTTTTTTAGCTCACTGCACCATCCCAGCTCAGAACCTGGCTATATGCAAATTAGTCTGTTCCTGTCCCAGTGCATGATGGGAACAGGGCAAACCAAACTACCAAGCCAATTCTTATACTGGGAAGGAAACAAGCTTCCGGGGACCGGTTTCTGACATCACAGCCTTCTTCGGCCCGGCTTGCTTGAATCCTGATGGTGCAATGAGCAAGGGACTCACGTCTGAGTATACCCCCAGTGAATATACTTACAATGTTTAGTTTGATGTGAACAAAACTGTCCAGGGGATGATTTCAAGCTTTCTTTTCAAATTTCTTGATGCATTTTCTGTTGGTAAGAGAGAAAAATTTTAATAATTTGATTACATTGTTTGTATCTGATAGGGACTTTAGGGGAAAGGGGATTTTTGGATGGGTATTTCAAGGTTTTTAATAATAGAAAATTATATACATACTTTTTGATTCTGTTCAGTTAGCGAGTGTTGAGAAAGTAATTTTAGATGCTTTTGAAGTTTTCTGTAGAGGAGATAGATAAGAAAATATATATATATATATATATATATATTAGTGAATTTCGTTTGAAAATGAATTGTAGGTGGATATGAACACATTAAAATATACTAACATTGATTAATATTTTACTGGTGAGGATGTAGGAAATATTTTGCTGCCTTTAGAAGATATCTGTAGAGGAGATATAAATGTAAGAAAACAAAGATTAGTAAATTATGTGACACAAATAATTTTGGTTGTAGGCTCGTAGTATTGTTATATTTCAAATACAGTTTAACTTACTTAGTGCAGTTGTAAAGATTTCTTCAGTAATGGAATGATTCTTTCAGGAAACAGTCGGGCAGAGTTTCACCTTCTTTATTTTAGGTTAGAAGTGTAAAAGAGATGCAAACATATCATGCTTTTATACTGTTCATTTCATTAGTTGCTTTATGTCATTGGTGTATTTTAAAATGTGAGCATTTGATTTGTTCAAATTATTTGATTTTATTGTTTTGGTTGTTTGTTTTCATATAGGGGAAACGCTAATTAATAACTTGTTAGCAGAAAGTGATGATTTTTTTGTTTTTATGTTTAAAATGTATTAAAGATTGTTTTGAGTGTGACATAATGCAAGTATATAATTTGCAAAGCTTTTATTTTATTAAAAAGTTTAAGTTTTATATGTAGATGTGTTTGAAAATAATTACTTTATAATGTTTTATCGTTTTGTAATGTATTATAATGTAAACTTATATTTGGTGCTAAAGATATATTTAATTTACCTGTTTTTCAATATTCGATATTGTAAAAATACCGATAATATTGTTGTCTATATTTTGGTATTCGATATTATGTTAATTTGTATGTGTTTTTTTATTTAACAATATTTTTGTTAACGATATTTATTCATTCGATATTGTTGTATACAATATTTTTTATAGACGATATTGTGTACTCGATATTTTTGTATTCATTTAAATAAGTATAGGTAGTCGATATTATTGTAGTCGATATAATGACGACGATATTTTTTCCATATGATAGTTTGGCTGTCGTTATTATGTCAGTGGTCCCCAAAAAGCACAAGGTAACTTCCTGGTTTCTCGACCTAGCCCTTCTCCTAGCCAAATGCACCCTCATAATGCTCTGTAAGAGTAGAACTCCCCCGCTCAACACGTAGTGACGATTCACCTTTATCCTATATCCTAAAGTGGAGGCCAAAGCCCTACAGAGAGAGAAGGTGCGGTGCCTATGCTGTTACCCGATAGCTCCAATATAGGCAGACACCTGGAGAATCTGATCTCTCCACTTCTGAATCCTTCCTCCTCCTAGCCACTCCCCCAACTCTACGCCTGATCTGTCAGCAGCTGACAAGTACCTGGCTGCCGTGGCTCACATCTCTCAAATTATGATTCCCATCTCTCACTCCTCCTGATAGCAACTTTACTCCTCATTGGTTCCCATTTCTACTCACCCTAAGCAGTTAGCCATGTCCCCATTCTTTGTTCTCTTTTAGTGCAGGCTAAACACCAACACGTGCTCTCCGACTGCGCAGCCCCCCTTTCCCTCAGCCCCTCTGATGGACTGGGGGTGAACGGGGGATGGATCCTCCCCAATGAACAATATCCTGTGTGCCGCAGATTGGCTGAAGCGCCAAGCTGGACATGCCCTATTGTTATGTATTGTCAGGCCTGTACTTCCATTATGCCCAGATGTGAGATCAGTTGACTGGGGGCGAGTGCTTACCATGTTCAACATTCCGTCCATCATCCTCTTTGGATTTGCTTTGTTCGCCCTAAGGGGTCGATTAGGATGGCGGTGAATCCGCATCCTCCGGGCCGGTGGAAGCCACCACCGACCCGGAGGATGCGATTCACCGCCGCGGTCTCTGTAAACACCACCCGCCAGATTAGGATGGTGGTGGGATCAGCGGCAGTCGGCAGGTCCATCCGCCGCTGATCCGCGGGCTGTAGCCTGCTATTTGGTGGCAGTGTCTGCAAGACACCGCCAGCCAAATTAGGAAGCGTGTGTAAACATGCTTTTCCGCGGCGGTTTTTCCACCGTGGAAAAGCATGTGGACCTTTGCTTCTGGGGGGCCCTTTTGGGCCCCCAGGGTGAAGGGGCACCCGCCGCAATGTCAAAGATACAGGATGTGACCCCAGGGTGGCGGTCACATCCTAATTGGCATGGAGGGAACGCCGCTGCCCTTGCGGACAGTGCCTCCACCTTGGGGGTGGTGGATGGACGCAAGTCCGTCCGCCATCCTAATCAGCCAGTAAGTTGGCAGGGTATGCCCAGATGTGGGTCCCTTGCTCACTTTGCCACTGGATTCAAGCTAGCCTGGCTGATGACGGCTGATTTGCCTGACACCGGTCCCAGGATGCTTGTTACCGGCCCAGGGAAGAAATGGCTTAGTAGTTCGGGCTGAACTGTTCCCATGAGGCACAGGGTCAAACTGCTTTGCATATTGCCATGTCTGAACTGGGGTGGCGGAGTGAGCTAAAGAATGATGATAGATTGAACCCAGATCAGTTGACTGGGGGTGAGTGCTTGCAATGTTCAACACTTCGTCCACCGTCCCCTTTGGTTTTGCTTTGTACTTCCATTTAGGCGAAACCTCCATAAAACCTGTTTTAAAAAATAAGTCGCTTGCCACGGAGGGGATGCATATGAATAAAGAACAAGGTGACAGACCATTCTTAAAATCCTCAGCCTATTATTTGGAGATATAATATGCTAAAAAGCGAAATAGGTGAATCAAACTTTTATTTTAGTCCACCAGAGGAACACAATTTGGTTTTCAATATTTTAAAAATTAGGTGGACTAGAGAAAAAAAAATACATGTCTTATTAATCATAATACCCAGTTTCTGTTTCATCGGCGATGGCCAGAGTCCCTGTTTCTGCTCCTATGAATTTAAGATTGCTATCCAGGAATATTGCTAGTTTGGTGCAGAAGCAGAGAGATAGGATTGCTGTGACAGTATTTGCAAGCAATTTATTTATTTACTCCAAGAGACATGGTACATATCTCGTACTTAAATGCAGGGTTAGGATTTATGAGTAGATTTAAACTGCCAAGTGTCCATTGTTAATACAAACTGCTTTGGCATGGTTAATAATACTATAATGAAACTCTCAAACAAATAGAGAGTCACCAATGGATAGTCTTGTAGGCAGTTTGTTATTGAGTATTAGTTTAAAGAAAAATTGAGCAGAAGCATAGAACAATCCATTACATTACAGTCCTATTAACAGTATTTCTCTTTATAATGAATAAACATCCTCAGTAAAACACACCAAGATTGATTATAGCTTGAAACTATATTCTCACGCCCGTCTTAAGCACAGAACAAAGTGCAAAGTAAAGTGAAATGTGCTGAAAGTGCATTCAAGAAACATCCTCTTACATCAACTGGATATAAAATAGAAAAAACTAAAAACATTGACCCTCTGGACCCCTCTGGGACCTATACGAAGTGCATTGTACCTATGTAGATTCTATTACCTCCATATGTGTCAAAGCCCTCGCAAACCTTTTAATCGTACTGACCCTTTTTGCATAGGCCTCTTCAAATTTCTTCATCCAATCATTTCACTGTGCCACTCTAGATGTGTAGGTACTCTAGTTAACCTCCAGTTTTGCAACATCAAGGATCGTGCCACTGAAGAGGAGATCGCAATGAATACTTCCTCACCTTTTAAATTTGCTGGAGTTTGTCTCTGTTTTGACAAACTGAGGAGCGCTATGGCAGCCTCCGGGTTGACTCTTCTCTGTAAGACAATTCTTAGAGTATCAAATAATTTTTTCCCAGAACTGGGACAGCATTAGTCAGATAAAGAAAATATGGAGCCAATCTCCTTCTCTTATTTGATGGCAACGAAAACATTTATCCTCTAGTTGAGCATTCATTCTATGGAGGGTTTTGGGAGTATAATATGCCCTCCAACAAGACAAAAATGACATTCGCCTAAAGTTAGCATCCCTTAAGGCCTTGTTCTCAAGTTTTGGGATCGCCTGCCACTTGATCTCAGAAAAGAAACATTGCATAGTGACAGCTATTTTTTCCCAAAAATTCTTTGTTATGTGGCATTCCCCTTGATTCCGCAAATGCCTATACCAATTCCCTACGCCTCTTAGCATTGTTCTAAAAAGAGCGGCGTTAATGATGATGGACGGGCACTAGACTCAAGACCATATTTTTTAAGTAGATATATAATTTGTAGATATCCAAACAAGAATAACTTGCAACTAGCTTGCAATTCCTGCCAAGTAATGCATCTCCTCCCCACCAAAAAGTGTCCCAATTCTCTAAAGCCATTGAATTCCAGAATCTTACTTGGGTGCGCTGAATATGTAAACCAATGACTTCACATTGCCTGAGTTGCAAAAATCCATAACCTGGGGCCTTAGTGTCTATAGAATATAGTGTCAGAAGTCTCTTACCATACTCCTGTAGAATCTTATATCTCTTTTTGGGCGGAATTTAGCTTTCTTTATGAAGAGTGGGAGCTGGGATCCAGCTTCTTTTACCATCCTGGCCAGAAAGAAGATTTATAGAAATCCCTTGAGGTCAATTATTTGCACCAATATGTCTAAGAGAGAAGCTTCATAATATGTACCTATCTGGGGCAATGCCAATCCCCCTTGATTAGTTTCCAGTTGCAGCACTCAATATTTACCCCCTGGATGACTTCTTAATCCAAATGAACTGTTGAAAAAGCGCTTCTAGTTTTTTAAAATATATAGTATTGATTATTATTGGGACACTAGTTAAAAGGAAAATTAATAAAGGTAAGTGACATTTGTATAAGAGTGACTATGCCAATAATTGTAAGAGGAAGAGGTTTTCATCTATCCAGTAAATCCCTATTTTTTTAACATTATCTCAACATATGAATTGGGTACTATTGACCCAAAGTATCGAATTGGGTTACTGGAAAGAGCTTGTCATTGAAGAGTTTTGGGGAGGATATTGCAAGAGGTATTAAACATCAATATTTCTGTTTTATTATGATTAATTTAATACCGTCCAATTGAGTGAAACTGTGCCAGCTCTGCCAACATCGCTCTTATGTTTAGTTCTTCGGGCCTGATATATAAAATTATACTGTCCGATAAAGAATTTCATTTTGGACTTTCCTTCTATTGGAGCTTCTATTCCCAAATTGGTCCTGATTCTAGCTGCCAAAGGTTCAATACAAAAAGTGAAGAATACGAGCGACAAGGCACACCCCTGCTGAGTGCCCCGATTTATATCTACAGTACCTACTAGGTTAGAATTAACGTTGAACTGGGATTGTGCTCCTTGGTATATATTGTTTAGTAATTTGGCTAGGGAAACCCACCCTCCTAAGACCATAAAAAAGGGTGTCCCAATTGACCAGGTTGAATGCCTTCTCAGTTTCAACCATCATTATGAGTGCAGGAGCCTGATTACAAGTAAACAAAAGTCCAATGCATGCACTAAAAATCCAGTTTTGGATTAAATTAGCCTTTATGCCACTAATCCTGCCTGATAATAAAGGATAATCTTCTGTGCATTTGGAGTAATTTTATTTACCCAGATTTTCATTAGAACATTATAGTTGATATTTAATCGGGCTGATTGGTCTATAAGAGTTTACATCACTAGAATTCTTTCCCTTTTTGACAAAGCTGACAATGATGGATTCCTTAAAACTTGATGGAGTATCTCAGCCTGCCTTCACAAAATTAAAAAGCTCTACTAAAAAATGTATTAACTTTTCCTCGATGCTTTATAAAACTCTGTGGGAAGGCAGTCATTCCCACAGGCCTTTCTGAAGGACATTGAGGCTAAAGTCGGTTGGACTTGTTGGACTTCTAGTTCTGTAATATCAATTCCCAGTCCCTCTACCTGGCCATTTGACTGGTACAGTGAGTTAATGTCTATAAAGTAGTTATGAATAGCTTCCTTCAAAGCCACATATTTAGTTGCTTAGAGGGTATTATAGTCAAGCATCAACTTCATGGCATTTATTTCACAAAATATGTTTAAGAACAAACTCTCTCTTGATATTCTCCCCTTGGAAATGATGACTGACATTCATTATCTGGGTACCATGTTGGATTATGATGTAAAATGGAATAAACAACTTTGGAAAAGTAATATTCTGTTAACACTAACATAGTGACCTTGAGTTACAGTTCATTTCAGCATAAAATGAGATGAAGAAATATATTCCTGGAGCTTGTCAAATAAATGGCTTCTTACAGTTCTGAAATATGGGGTTTTCCCATTGTTGATCATAAAAAAAACTTTTGAAATTGATATTGCAGTTACGAGTGAGTAATTATAATATTCCTCATATTTGGATCTGGGTGTCACAAACATTAGTGCAGTAGTCAATCTAAGGCACTGAACAGTAGCATTAAACAACTGAGTCCCTAATGAGACTCCCTCCTCGAGTGTTAAGTTGGAAGGGAGAGGGCAAATTGCCATGATTCATCCCGTGAGGTGTTCCATTTTGCCCAATTGTGGTCCCATTTTGCTGGGCAACCTCAATGCGTAAGTACATCTTTTTCTGCAATCATAGCATTATCCATGTGGTTGGCCCATTTTGAAAACGTAGGCAAATCTCCGATTCCCCACCCTGGAGCCATATTCTTCTTAGCAAGGACAAATCCTAGGGATGCCCATGTGTATTCTGTTCGAGTCAAGTTCATGGTTTCGCACACATTCAGTCAGCAGAGTCACGGGTAGTAGTCAATGGCTTTCCCACTGACCCTCGCTAGTGTAGAGACAATTTTCACCCAATAAGGCTGGAGGAGTGGATACTCCCAGATCGTGTAGAAGAAGGTACCCTCAGCTGTGCGCCCTCTAAGGAACCCAGGATCCAGTCGACAACCCATCTTAACCAATACGTGTGCTGATAGATACGTTCTGTGCAATATTTTAGGTTGAATAAGACGTAGTCGCATTGGAATGGCAACTTCCCTAGGGAGGAGAGGGCTTCCTGACAGTCATCATCCTCTAGATATCCCAAGGCTGTTTCCCACAGTTGTCGGATGAGTATCAATGGATCAGGTTCATTGTTTATTAATTTACGTGGAATTGCTTTACATGTTAGGGGGTCTGTCAGGAGTCGGTCTTCCAGCGGGGAGGCCTCGGTTAAAGTCCCGCTGCTGGCAACAACAGTGGTTAGTGCATGTCGGATTTGGAGGTAACGGAATGTCTCAGACTCCGCTAACTGATATTTTTTTGGGAGAGCTGCGAATGAGACCATAGCATTATGTTTCCAAAGGTCCCCCACCAAGGAAATCCCAATTAAGTCCCATTTGTCAAAGCCCGGAGACCGGCTCAGTATGCCGAGTTGCTCGGATTCCCATAGGGGAGTGAGCAATGTTAATTTCTTGTGCCACCCTAGTTTCTTAGTTGCAGAGTGCCAAAGTGCCACTAGGTGAGCCGTGGGGCTGGTGAGGTGCTGTCGTTTAAGACTGGAATAATGCGTTGGTAACCTCCCCTGGCCTTTACCCATCAGTCCGTGCGATATGCCAACTCGAACGGTGGAGCGAAAACCCATTGGTTAACCACTGCGAGCTGAGAAGTCCAGAAGTTTCAGGTCAGGCAACGCCATTCCTCCGTTGTACCACACTCTGGTCAATTTATGCACCGCAATGCGCCTGCTTTTCCCATCCCACAGGAGAGTTTGAACCTCGCTCTCCAAACTGGCAAAACAAGCATCTGGGACTCTATGCGGGGTGTTCTGTAATTCATATAAAAACCGAGGAAGTGCCAGCATTTTGAACAATGCCGCTCTTATGAGCAAAGTGAGGGGCAACGTCTGCCAGTGAAGCACGTCTTTCTGAAGCCTGGTATATGGGGCTTTAAGATTGATATCATAGAAGTGTGCCGGGTGTGGCATGATGTAGATGCCGAGATACCCAAAGCCCTCAGTAGCAACTGTTATAGTGGTGTCTTAGGGCCCTGTAGCATAAATAAAACAGACTTTGCCCAATTAAAATTATATCCTGAATGGGCACTAAAGATTGCAATGATGTGCAGAATCCTGTGGATCGAGGACGAAGGAGCCGCCACGTATACAGGACATTGTCAGCAACGAGTGAGATTCTGTCCTAATGCTGGTCAGTTCACTTCAGTCCCCTGATCATGGGCTCCCCCCTGACCTAGGTCGCCAGTGGCTCCAGCAGTAAAGCAAATATGAGGGGTGACAGGGGGCAGCCCTGCCTGGTCCCCCTCTCTAGCTGGAAACATTGAGGAGTGTGTTGGTTAACTATCACCGGGGCTGTGGGACCCGTGTATAATAATTTAACCCATTGTATAATGAGAGGGCCGAACCCCAGACGCTCAGAGAGTGCTAAGAGATAGGGCCACTCAATGGTGTCAACCACCATTTTAGTGTCCAGAGACAGCAATGCAGCATCCTCTAGAATGGTGTGGGTTCTCCCCATTACCCCGTGGAGTCTTCGGATGTTAAGGGCCGTGTTGCAGCGGGCATAAAGCCCGACTTGTCAGGGTGCACAAGCTTGCATATGGCTGGGATTAAATGATTAGCCAATACATTGGCCAAGATTTTAACTTCAACGGTCAGCAACGAGATTGGGCGATAAGATTCAAATCTTTTCACTGGTTTGCCCGGCTTATGTATGATGGCAATTGAGGCCAGCATCAAATCTTGGGGCAGCAACCCTGTCTGATACCACTTCAAGTACATAGCCTGGAGAGGAGGCGTTATCTTGGAGGACACTAGGTTAAACAGTTCTATTGGGAGCCCTTGGGGCCCATGGCCTTGCCTGACTTAGTGCTGCTAATGGCAGTCGCGAGTTCCTCTTCCGTAAGGTCACCCTCCAAAGAGTCACTGTCCTCTGGAGAAAGTACAGCCATCAGGATATTAGCCAGGAGATCTCTGGAGTCTTGTAGAGTGGTATGAGTGGCGGAGGAATATATGGAGGCAAAGTGGGAGGCGAAGGCCTCAGCAATGTGTTGTGGATCTGTCACCCCTTTACCCGCATCCGTCTCGATAAGGGACACCCATCTCTGAGCGGTCTCCTGCCTCTCAAACCAGGCAAGCATTGCCCAACTCGTATATTCTGTGAAGTGTCACTTTGCGCTTCACCTTGGCAGTCTCTGTCGCTAAATGGCGATAGTCTAGGCGTTTGGCACTTAAAGTGAGAGCCAGCAGTTCGTTGTCACTAGTTTCCACTTCATCTTCTAACTCCCTAATCTCCTGCTCCAAGGTGTCTAATCTAGCCATCCATTCCGTCTTGTGTCCTACCATCAGTGAAAGAGCCTGACCCTTGATTACCGTCGGAAGGCCCCCCATAACATGCAGTGAGATTGAACTGAATTTGTGTTCTCAGTAAAGAAATGAGTCGTCACTCCTTTCAGCAGGTCACTCCTGACCTATGGGATCTTTAGGCTCCATGGGTTTATGGAGATGGTGAAGCGGTGGTGGCCCTGAGGCAGAGTCAGTTAAATAAGAACAGGGGAGTGATCTGAAATACCACGTGCCAGGGACCTAGCGTCAGTAAAGTAGGAAAGATCATCAGTATGTGTGATCCTATGGTCGATTAGGACTGACTACCATGGGCCCCGGAGTGAAAGGTAAAAGTCTGCTTCAGGGGGTTTAAATGGCGCAAGAGGTTCACTAGGCCGAATGCCAGGAGGCAGACCAGAAAGGGGTTCGTGCCAGGGGGGTTGCTGGTCAATCCGACCATCGACCGCAAGGTTGAAGTCTCCTCCCATCACTAGGATGTCACCCGGTAGATCCAGCAGAAGCTTACCTAGGTCGGACAACGTGCTTTTCTTCAGCACTGGAGGGATATAGATGGAGAGTACGTTAAGGTGTTTCCCCTCCCAAGTCCCTGCTATTGCTGTGTAGCTACCCTGGCCATCAATCCAAGTATTATGAATGAGTATTGTTTACGAATACGGATACCAGTCCCTCTAGAGCTAGTTGTAAATCCCGCATGTGCCACTAACCTGTAGCCCCAGAGGTCTAGTGCTTTGCAGGTGTTACTAATGAGGTGTGTCTCTTGGAGGAGGGCGATGTCCAGGGCCTGTATCTTGAGGTATTAGAGTGCTACCCCACGCTTGAGTTTGTCTCCCAATCCGTTAACGTTCCAAGTAATGATGCAGAGCATTCTGTTCATGCTACAGACTGACATGGTACACAGGGATAAATGGGGGGCGCCATCCCCTTTTCTCGAGTGTGTGTGACAAATTTTGATATGCCAAATCTGTGAGCCCTAAGTGTGCCTGATTGCATAGTATATCTTGCATCACAGCCATCACAATAAAACAAAAACAAGAACAAATTAAACAAGTCCCCACACCCCCGAAACACCACCCTGCCTCCCTGCACAATGGGCACTAAACCACCCGACACTCCAAACTTGTAGAGTGCCTATCGCCCACCCTTAAAATATTAAGGAACGTGATCCAATGCCACTCCCTGGGGCATCAATTCGTGTTAACACATTTATCCCAACATTAGCCAAATAAACATTGAATTAAGGCATACCAGATGGTAGTCAATAAGAAAGTAACTATACCCTTCAGCAGGAAGCAAGCATGGCCATTAAAGTTGCAAGAGCAAAACCAAGTTAACCAAAAGGTTCTAAGCCAAGACAGTTTTACTGCAAAGCAGCCTGTCTCTGTAGGAACTTGGTAACATAGGCCATGTTGACTGGAAGCCTCCGTTGCACACTTTCAATCAGCTAGTCTCCAATCCGCTGAACCCTTTGTCGTGGATTTGCCGCTCAGTGGGGACCCATGTTGTCGGCTCGACTTGTCCTTGTTACCAGTGTCAAAGTGTGGTTTACAGTTCCGTTTGCTGACCGTGCGCCAGCCGTCAAGCCAGTCCCATGCATTTTCAGGCCTAGTAAAAAAACACTTTCCCTTCGTATTCCACACGCAGCTCTGCCGGAAACAGCATGGCGTATTTAATGTCCTGATCCTGCAATGCTCTATTCACTTCTAGGAAAATACGACGTTGTTTCTGCACTCGTAATGTAAAATCTGGAAAGAAAGTGATTTTGCTATTATCCATGGCCATCAGTGGGGCAGCTCTCGCTGCTTGGAGTATGGCGTCCCTGTCGTGGAAGTTGAACACCCTTGCCAGGAAAGGCCTGAGTGGCATGCCAGGCTTGGACCATCTGCCCGGCCCCGGTGTGCTTTTTCGATGGAAAAGTGCTTGGACAGCCCCTTTGGCTGGAGTTGCTGCAATATCAGGTCTTCAGCAAGCAGGTTCGGCGCTTGCCCCTCGGCCTTTTCTGGCACACTTATTATGTGAACGTTGATACATCTCATTTGACCTTAATCGTCACAGAGTTGCCGTTTGAGCACATCTTGATTGGTTAGGAGTTCAGTTACTTCGTGCTTGAGGAGGTCCATATCCATCTTTAGGTCTTTGGTCGTGACTTCAACCTCGGTGATGCGCTCCGCCATTTTCCACATGTCCGCTCTGATCAGAGAGACCTCTGAGGCGACAGTATCAATGCGGCCTTCCAGAGAGGTGCGCACCATCGTTATGGGTGTTAAGATGTCTTGCAGCGTGGGGTTTAGTGTCTCCCAACCAGGTTTGGTGTTAGATTGTGTCTTATCCTGGCCTTTCTGTTAGGCATACTTTTCCAGTTTTGCTTGGATCGCGCCTCGGCTGCTGCGGCCACTCGTCATGCTGTAGTCGGTGTGCAAGCTGTGCAGGATGAGGGACCAGGCTGTTCCAGCTTCTCACCGCCCGCCTGCTAGAGGGACTAGGCCCTCTTCGGCCTGTCGGGTTTTGCCAGTTGAGCCCAGACTGATGGGAAAAACACCCCAGGAGGATGCGCACACCAAAAGGCGGGGGGAGCACTGATGCAGTATTGGAGCCTTTGCTAGCCGCTCAAAGAATCACCCTCCAGCAAGTCTTATCAGCGAGGAAGTCGCAGCCCAGTGTAACTGGGATGAAGAATTCAGCTCTCCCACCTTAGCTGGTAATCAGTGATGTCTGCCAACCATGGGGAAACTGTGCTCAGGATCAGTAAATTATTTGCGCTTCTCGCACCCCTGCCGAGGAGAACAAGGAATCCAATGCCTATCCGGCACCCCCCTCACAAGAGCAATCAGTAAAGGTAGGCTCCGGGCCGGCACCACAGCGCCACGCTGTAGTGTGACAGGTACACGCAGTATCTGCAAATGTTGGTGAGTAGGCGCTCTCTTCAAGGCCTGTCCCACGCTGTGTCCCAGAAACCGCCCCCTGAAGGGCAGTCAATTCACTGTAGCCATGACACGTGGAGCAACTTCAGGACCGGCAGCCCACTAGATGCAGAATGTGAATGTGGAGGGGAAAGAGTTCAGCCAGTCAGGTAGAGGCAATTGCTGCCATGTGGGGCCCTCATGGCTGGCCCCTGGAAATACGGGCCCTCAGCTGCGGTTGCAGTGCTTGCGCGGGTGGCCACAAGCCCACAGAACGTGATCTAAACCCAACCCGGGCTTCGGGGGAGGGGTGGTGAGGGGCAGAGTATACACCAGAGAAGTTGCGGCCGGCAGCCAAGTCAGCGAGGCCCCCTCAACCAGGAGGTGGACCCAGGACGTGCACCGCAGCCACGGTGTCGATTGCCTGGGTGCGGCCGGAGGACTAAGCAGCGCGCCTCACGTCCTCCACTGCAGCAGCCCAGGTCCAGCCAGTTATCTCAGCCGGATCGAGGCAGCCGTCCGTACAGCGGCAGGGTGCGCTTCGGGGGTCAGGCGACCTCCGTCTCTGTCGTTTCAACTCGGGGCATATCTATTTATGCAGGATATTTAGGGAGTGGTGTGATGGAGCTAAGCTACCCTGCGGACATTTCCCTCTGAGATATCTTGATGTAGTAAATTACTGGTTATGTTTAAGAATCTGTAAATTGGATATTACAGAATCAATGAGTTATGCCATTTCTAAGTATTTATTCTCACCATTCAATATCTAATACAGCTAGATTAAACTGGTCCTGTGAATGAGGATTAATATTCAGAGAACAAAAGACAAGTGTAATTTGACTGGCAATTGCAATTTTGAAGGCCAACTGAGGGTTATAAAAATGAATATGAATTTTGTTCATACACAGATCCTACTTAAGGAAAGAGGCAAAGGTACTATATTCTCCAGCATGCAACACGAGCTGGTCATAGCGAGAAAGCCCACTGGAGGGCAATATAATTGCCATGCTGGGAGCACTTCCTTTTCTCCAGTACCATGTTCTAACAAGCGAAGGACGAAGTAATGACTCCAAAATGCAAGAATGACGGTTTTGCCTAAAATAAAGAATTCTTGTAATTCATCTTTTGTGGAGTACGTATTCAGCCAAGGACAATTTGATGAGTAGAGGCTCATCTCTGATTCTCTTAGACATCTCTACTTGAGAGGTTATTTAGCCTATTTCCTTTGTTTCTGCTGATTTATGACTGATACATTTTCGAAGACAATTATGCAAATGCTTTATGATTGTACATTGATCTCTCATAAGAACATTTCATTGGGTATCTGACCTGACACCTTTATCGTGTATTATTTCCAACTAAATGTAGATTAGGGAATTTCCTTTATGGAACATGCTTGTTGCTTTATAACTACTATTATTCTGACTAATGTATTATTTTATCACATACTTAATTTTCAATTATTTGGCTATTTTAATTTCTAATGCTAATGCCTAAAATATTAATCCTGGAATAAAATAGAGATATTTGAGAATTTGAAAAATAAAACTTTAAAAAACTCACACCAATTCTCTTTATTGGTTGTACAAAGTCTTAAATGATAGATTGGTATGTAGATGTTCGCTCCTTTTTCTGTTTGTGAATGAACAATACTTCATACGGTCAGTGGCGGGGGTTATTTAATGATTATACCCGAAGATTGAAATATAGAAAACCCTTCTCCCTCAAGTAGTAGCGACGGGATGGTCTGACTCACAAGAGAGAGGAACTGAAATAGTTTGCCCCAACTTAGCATTGCCCATGTCCCTCAAGTCCAAAACTCGAACTTGAAGACTGAAGGAGTTTGCAGTTTCATAGGTGATTGTAGTGGTGGATGTGTGAGTATCAAGAGGGTTACGTGTCACAATTGTCTGATTAGGAGTCTGTCATTGTGTTGAAGTTTGTGTATTTTGTGTTATGGTAAAGTCAATAAAATTGTTGTGTTTATGCTTAGATGTTGAGCCATTGAAGTTGCTTTCGGACTCAAAGTAGTCCAAGATCCCGGAATAAAAAGGAAGTTGATAAAAAGTTGTGGTGTTGTTTGGCTGCTAAGGTTTGTGTTGAAGATTTGGGAGGTACTATTGAATGCAGAACTGAGATAGAGACTATACCAATTAGTTGAAGGGTGTATGAGTATTGATTGGTGTTAGTGGAACATGTTAGGTAATGGGAACGCTTATACGTTAGGGTAATTACCTGCTGGTCGAGATTTCATTTGTGTGTAAGTGTATGTACAAACGTTGGAGGGTGTTAAACCCTTATATATGTCTCTTGTATGCATGGTCTATTTTACATTCTTTAGCAGACCAGACAAAAGTTATTCGTTTATTGTGCTTGCTTAAAATTGTAGAGTTGTGTGTATGAGAAAACTGTAAAGGAAGGTGAACTGCTGCAAGGAGTGAAGAATTATATCAGAGTCTGCCCGTGATGGGATATGTCAGTTGGTGTAAAGTGCTGTGCTGAGAGTGGTTGATGAGTCATGAAGTATTAAGCTGGGATAGTTTTGCAGATGAAAATTTATGACAGGATCGGAGGAAAGTATTGCAGTATACAGAAATGTAAATGGAATAAAAACCTTGAAATTTTGAATTTGTTTATAGTTCATTTATTGTTGAAACCTTGCAATTATGAAAGGGTTCAAATCACTTAGAGATTTGATGGGTGAGTCCCAGTTTGGGAGGGTGAAGAGGCAAAACCAGAATGTACGCAAGCTCATTTTATGGTGACAAAAGTGTGGCTCAACATGGTTGTGGCTTCTTGAATGGTGCAAGATCACTAAAAATGAAGTACCCTTCACATTTCCACAATAAGGTACTTTTGATTTAAAGATTATTGAAAATGTAAAAGAAAAGTTATATGAAATGAAGCCACTTCCTAGACCTACACAGCATGAAGCATTAGATGCTTGAAAGCAATCATGTCATACCAAGTAGAAAGAAAAGTACCAGAAAGGAGCAAAGAGAGCAGTGTGAAATTATGCAGATGCTCAGTGGGATGAAGGACAGCAACGGTGGAAGAAATGTTTAGTCAAGGAAATTAGGATGAAGAAGTTGCAAGAATAACCAACACTCATAGCGATTCAAGGGTGACATTTTAGATGCTGTGTTGCCCTCATGTCCACCGCCATATGTAGCCCCCACAACAAATACAGAGGGTGTTACAACCACTAGAACTACAGTGGATACAACCCCTGTTGGTTAAAATACAATTCAGGTTGAAAAACCAGGATGAGCACTTCTGATTGCACCTGCATCTGTTCAAGCAGCCCCTACGGTAATAGCTCTAGGTGTTAATGCTTCAATTGTTCCTGTACCTGGTCCAGTGTTACAAGTTGTATCAGCTCAGACACTGGCAGGGCCTGTTGTTCCTCAAAGTCTTTAGATGAGATCCAGAGGTACGCAAAATGAAGTGATGAGCAAGAAATGAAGCAGAAGAGAGAGTTAAAGAGAAGTTTATACTTGTGCAAACAAAGCTGGCTCGAAAGGGGTTTCAGAATCAATTGCATAGAGAATATTTTGGTGGAATGCAGGGTGTTGGTTTTTTGAGTTGAAGAACAAATTTCATAGGATGGAGTTGGTGTTTCACCAGGTAGAGGGGTTTCGGTTGATCCAAATCCAGGAATGGATATTGCAACGTTGAAGAAATCATTTCCTTGTCACTGTTGTAACAGGCTTCGGACATTAGACGAGAGAGAATCCAAATTGAGTGGGTGGTGGACAAATGGAAGGGGTAGATCAAACACAAATGCAGAAATGTTCTAATACATGTTCCAGTCCAACGAATGTAAATGCCAACTCAATCACAAATCCTATGATGCAGGTCCCGCAAGGTCCAATGTCCCCACAAAATATGGGTATTTCCAGATTCAACAGGAATCAAGTATCAAGAGAAAATGAAAATCCATTCCTTTTTATTTTTTATTTTATTGCAACTCAGAGAAGCATTTACAAAAAGACCATGACATACACAAAAGTCAAACAGCAAAACCAGAATAAACATTACTTAAAAAGCATTATCATTGAATTTCAGAACAGAATACATGGTAAATTTATGTGACGTGAAATATCGCAGTTGAAAAGTATTCCAGTAAGAAAAGAGAAGAGTATATTAAGAGAAAAGAAAAGGCAGAAAGGGACGAGGGGGCAGGTTCAAACAAACAGAGAACAGTCAAATATTGAGGGATCCCCAGATCTTTTCAAACCTCATGATTGATTTCGTACCCCTAAGTCTGGCTAAAGATAATTCCATACCGTGAATTTCGTTAAACAAAGCCCACCACTCCATGACTGTCGGGGGATTTGGGGAAATCCAGGCACGTGCAATTGTAAGTTTGGCGCAGGACAGCATAATAGTAATAATAGCCTTATGTGGGGTGTTAATGGTATTGATATCTAGTAAAACAGAAAAAACTGTAAGAGGAAGAAGACAATTCAATTTTTGATTAATTATCTTACCCAGGGCTCTCCAGAATTCTGATAGCATTGGGCATGAGTACAGAATGTATACCAAGTCCGCAGCTACTAAAGCGCATTTAGGGCATTTAGTTCGCTCATTATTGTTTAATAAGTTCCCAGCCCATTTGGAGATTCTTTCTGGAGTATGATAGAGCATACAGGTTGTTCTAAATTGCTGGAGTCTTAGATTAGATGAAGAGACTGCATTATTAATGTTAAAAAAAAATTAAAATCCATTCCAAAATCAGAACCCATTTAAATACGTGTCGGAGAACAAGAGTTTTGATTCTCGAAAACCCTGTTTAGTATAGTCAGAGATTTTACATCCCCTAAAGTTTGCAGGTAGTCTCCTACGGAGTCTCAGGATTTATGTAACTCCCTGGTGACCTATTTTCAGGATAAGACATCCACAATCTATGATAACTTTCCTTTGATAGCTCCTTCAGTTTCTGAAACCCTGACCAAACTCGAGGATAGGGGAAAGGTAACAAACAGCTCCTAGGAGAGCTTTGAACTGACCACTATTGAGGAGGTCTCAAAACGCCTTTCCTATGTAAAATCCAGGTCACCGAATGATCTTTGTCCTCCAAAACTCATGGCTCTTCTAGCCATGAGCTGTGCTCCTGCAATTTGTGATATCTTCAACTGCTCTGTATTAACTGGCACCATCCCCCCTATATGGAAAGAGGCGTTTGTTCGCCCTATATTAAAGAAATTTACAGCGGACCCATCAGTCCTTAGCAACTACCATCCCATTTCCCTATTACCACTCTTGGGGAAACTGCTGGAAAGCATTATCAACAGACAACTGACTTCCTACTTGGAACTCAATGAAATCCTGGATCCATAGCAATCGGGATTTCGACCAGGTTTCAGTATTGAAACTGCTATTCTGGCAGTGACAGATTCTCTCAGGATGACAAAAGTTCCGGGGGGCTCTGTGATACTGATTCTCCTAGATCTCTCCACAGCTTTTGATACCATCTCTCACAGAAGCTGGCGGAGAGACTATTCTCTTGTGGTATCCAAGAGACAGCCCTGAAGGTGCTACAACATTTGCTGTCTCAGAGAACTCAAACTGTCATGTTAGGACCTTACACCTCTGCTAAAAAGTATCTGGAGAAGGGTGTCCCGCAAGGCTCTTGTCTGAGTCCTACCCTCTTTAATATATATAGAATCTTTTTATGTGCGATTACTTAAAATCTATACAGTATAAAACACATAAACATCACCCCCCACCCAAAAAACCCTACCCCATTTAAAAACCCGATATTCTGCTTTAAGATAGCGTAATGACTGTCTTTACTACTTTGTGGCCGTTAAAAAATAAAATAAAAAAAATAATTAAAAAAAATGAAAGCCTCTAAGAGTCTCGAGTTCTGTGAAAGTTCAACAGGGTTATACACTCTATAATGCCAATTGTCAATATAAAAATTCTTAAAAAGCCCCCTGTAAGACCCTGATTAAATTTCTAATTCCAGAGATTCCAGTAGCTTTGCAAGAACTTCCTAAATTAGGTGACAACTAGCATGATTAGAACACTAAGGGCCAGATGTAGGTGACCATTTACCGGCCGGTAATTGGGATGTAGGGGGCCAATTTTACCGATACGGTAAATTTACCGAATCGGTAAAATACCGAATCGGTATTTTACCGATTCGGTAACTTCTAGATGTAGGTGGGACTCTTCTGAGTCCCAAAGGCCTTTCAGATTCGGTATTTTACCACCCAATCCAATTGGGTGGTAAAATACCGAATCCAGGTGTGCATGCACATGTGTGCATGCACACCTATGCCATGTGACAGACAGACATGCCCTTAGGGCATGTCTGTGTGCCACATGGCACACATGCCTGTATTTGGGGTGCTAGAGGGTGTCAAAGTGACACCCCCTGCACCCTTGCTGGAATCGGTATTTACTGAATCGGTAAATACTGATTCGGTAATGCCCATTGATTCCTATGGGCTTCAATGCCCATAGGAATCAATGGGCATTAACGAATCGGAATTTACAGATTCAGTAAATACCGAATCTTAACGATTCGGTATTTACCGATTCTGTAATACCTATATCCCCCCCTCTATTTCACCACTTCTTAAATACCGAATCGGTAAAATTCGGTATTTAAGAAGTGGTAAAATGAAATTACCTACATCTAGGCCCAGATACTAAATGACAGGGTCCTTGAGGTCTGTGGCCTTTTGATGTGAATCAAGTGCAGTTCTGACTTGATGGATAAACGTACCAACCCTAGCAAGAAGGCAAGTTGTAATTTCTGAAAAGCACCAATCTGAGGCCTCTCTGCAAGTTCTGTGGCCCAAATTCCGTAGGGCCGGACACAGCAAACGGTGATGGTCGCTAGCCAGTTTTGTACAGCAGCATAGGTGTAACGAAGATTCCCTACGGTAGTTGCATAATCGGCAGGCAATAGTACCGTCAGTTTGTGCCCATTTTGGGTTAAAATCCACGATTCTTGCTTGAGTAGAGAGTGAGTCTTGCAAGTATGGTTGGGGTTTGCCAGGAATGAATCACTTATCCAGGGCCGATGTGAGAGAGTTGTCCCGGAGTGATGACTGATCCAGTTCAAACGAGATGGTCTGGACTTGGCGCTTTACTGCTTGGGCCCAGGCAGAATAAGGAATTTCATGAAGGGGCAAGCTCTTTCCCTCAATTTTCAGTAGGTCAATTCCTTGTTTCAACTTGGAGTGCCAAGGGGAGCCCGCTTCTCCAAATATAATTTTTAAGAAATGTTTAAGATTATTTTCAGGGGCTTTCAGTACTCTGATATAATATTTTAACAAATCCCCTGTAATACCAACTCTGGGCGTTTCAGGCCTATTTCCAGCCTTAACCTGATGTTCCTTGCCTGTCTAGGAGCCTGTAACACAGACTTATAGGCTTTCATCTGGGCCGCATTGATAACTTTCTCAAATGCTCCTGGATAGGCTAGATGGCCATACGTAATAGCGGGAATCAGTTTTGCCCTGAGTACAGTCAACATCGGTTCTATGGATGGACTAACTAGGCGATGACTAAGGCGTCTAAGGGACAGGATTATTTTGTCAATTCTCGGTTTTAGCTCCTTTAAATGTTTGGCTGCAGTGGCCCTGTCTGACACCCATACGCCCAGATAATTGTAGGATGTGGCTGTACTGATTCGATGCTCACCCAAAGACCAAAATAATTACAAAAAGGGGGTGGTGATGGACAGAGCATCTGAGTTAATCAGAACACTCCTACCCAGTCAACAGATCAGGGCTTGATCCATCACCGTTTTTTAGCTCACTGCACCATCCCAGTTCAGAACCTGGCTATATGCAAATTAGTCTGTCCCTGGCCCAGTGCATCATGGGAACAGGGCAGACCAAACTACCAAGCCAATTCTTCACTGGAAAGGAAACAAGCTTCCGGGGACCGGTTTCTGGCATTACAGCCGTCTTCGGCCCGGCTTGCTTGAATCCTGATGGTGCAATGAGCAAGGGACTCATGTCTGAGCATACCCTTCCACACTCATGGTGGCCAAAATAATTACAAAAAGGGGGTGGTGATGGACAGAGCATCTGAGTTAATCAGAACACTCCTACCCAGTCAACAGATCAGGGCTTGATCCATCACCGTTTTTTAGCTCACTGCACCATCCCAGTTCCGAACCTGGCTATATGCAAATTAGTCTGTCCCTGGCCCAGTGCATCATGGGAACAGGGCAGACCAAACTACCAAGCCAATTCTTCACTGGAAAGGAAACAAGCTTCCGGGGACCGGTTTCTGGCATTACCGCCGTCTTCGGCCCGGCTTGCTTGAATCCTGATGGTGCAATGACCATGTTGCTTGTTTTTTATGTTGGTATTTACCAAAGATTACTATCTTTGTCTTGCTCTCGTTGATACGTAGGCTGTTTTCCTCGTTATATATTGCAAGACTGTTTAATGCTCTTTGAAGCCCCACCCTGGTGTGGTCCATGACCACCGTGTCGTCTGCATACTGGAGTGTTCCCAAGACCAGCTTCCCCAATCTCTGAGGTACCAAATTGGCATCTTTCAGGGCTTGCCCCATGTCCGCTGTGTACAAGTTGAAGAGTAGGGGGGCCAAGACGCATCCCTGCTTTAGTCCAGAATTAGTTTCAATTCTTGATGTTGTGATTGTTGGGCTTAGTTTCACCCGTACCCATGTCCCCTCGTAGAGGGCTTTTATGGCTTTGAGCAGGGCTTGAGGGATCCCCCAGGATTTGAGTTTTGCCCATAGCCGACTTCTGTTTACCCGATCAAAGGCCGTGGAATAGTCAATAAAACAACAAAACAGGGGCAATTTATTCCACAGGACGGCTTGCTTCGAGAGGTAGGACAATGTTATGATATTGTCCAAGGTGGAACTATTGGCCCTAAAGCCAGTCTGAGAAGGCGGGAGAATGCCGTTCTTATCCACCCAAGCCTCTAAGTCCCTGAGTAATAAGCGGGCATATACCTTGGCTTCTATATCGAGTAGGGCTATGAGCCTGTAGTTAGCCAGGTTCGAGTGGTCACCCTTCATATGTATTGGAAATAGGACCGAGCCTTTCCAAGATGTTGGTAAAATTGTTGTGGAGAATGAATGATTATATAGCGGGGTAAGTATAGATGCAAAAAAGGCAGGGGCAGTTTTGAAGACCTGGGCAGGGATGCCATTTGGGCCGGGGCCCCATCTGATCTTATGGCTCTAATGTGCCTTACAGTGTCCTCCTCTGTGAATTTGATGGGCTGATTGGGCCCTAAGCTGACTTTCAGCGTGCTCTGAGATTTAATAGTTAGAGCTGCCACCTGCGACCACTCTGAGCTGCCAAGGTCCGTCTTGTTTACCCCGCAGGTGTACAGCCCCTTCACAGACTGTTCCCACACAATACCTGCAACACTGTTTTCCTTGTGCTCGCTTCTGGGGCTCAGACTATTAATGTATCGCCATAGCTTACTATTGTTTTTTCTTTGATTAGGGAGAACACTTTGAGCCAGTACTTTTCTGTCCACTGTCTTTTCAACTCCCAGACTTTCTTCTTATAAATGGCTCGCAAAACAGGGATGGAGGACATCTGTGCCCAGTAGCTCCCTTTCTTTTTTTCCCTGATTGCCTTGTTTAGGGCTTGTTTGCTTTGAGTCAGGCTCCGCGATTTTTGCCGTCTTAACCAGGAGTTTTTTAGGCAGCTTCTTGCTTGGTTGGTATTACCCAAGTTCTTCAGTAAATCCATGGTCAGTGTTTCCCAGAAATGTGTGATGTTCTTTATGTCTTGTATATTTAGTTCTGCCTCCCTTGTAGCTACATACTCCGACAGGCTGGGACTGAGGTTGGTCGTCCATTTTATTCTTTTGAGGGTAAGATGACATTCGTCGCCTGTGGTTGCTCCAATTATTTCCTGGGCTTCCACTTGTTCCCGCGCCAAATTAAAAGAGGCGCGTAGAGGTCTGTGGTCACTTTCATCTCTATCGTCCACAGTGAAATCACAAAATTTGTGGGCCAGCCATTCGTTGGTGAAAATATAGTCAATGGTGGAGACATTACTGAAGGTCGGTTTAGCGATCCATGTGGGATGGCTGTTTTTTTTTGTCCCATGTGTGGATTGTAGATTCAAATTTGTGAGAAGTGAAATCAAAGGGCCCAACTTCTTACTTTGGGGTGCTACAGGGATCTGTCCCAGGCCTCTTATATTGAAGTCTCCCAGCATTATCACATTGTGATGCTCAAAATTTATGAGTAGGTTTTCCAAAGTACTGGTGAGAGATTCCATGCCTGATACTTTTGATGTTTGGTTGGGTTGATGTAACAATTGATTAATAATAGTGGGTGGGACGCTTGTCCCGTTTTCAACCCCTCTATTATAATTGCTTGAATGTCAGATGATGCCACTTTTAGTTCTCTGATTTTAAGTTTGCAAGCGTGACTTACAAAAATAGATAGGCCCACAGACGGGCGTCCAAAGATGGTCCTTTTGGTCGCTGATATGAAGTATTCGTAGAAGCCGCCAAATGGGGTGGTTGTCCTCGCCCAGGACTCCTGAAAACACAGTATGTCCCCCTTTGCGAGATAGTCAAGTGAGGCCTTGTCTCTAAAAATGTTGCTTAGCCCGGCAATGTTCCATGAAATCATGGTTAACCTACGATCTTGGCCGCTAAATTGGTTTGAGCATGCTATGTTTTCATGGTTATGTATTTGGTTAGGGACCCTGTTGCCATGTGACCTCCATGAGGTCCAGTCCTTGCTGGAACCGCTGCATTCTTCGCTGTGTGTCTCTATGCGAGATATTAATTTTTAACGGGGATCTTGGCCTCCCTGTATTCGCCCCCCCAATTAGGCTTTTAGTCCTTGAACCTTTAAGGACTGATGTTGGCTCTTGCTGACCATGATTAAGCATTAGAACGTGTGGATATTTTGGCGCACTGAGGACGGTGACTTCGATACCCCATTCTGCGAGTTGTGACGCTTCCTTGAGGACGGCATGTTGGGCCTGCTGTTGTGCGAAGCCAACTAGAGTAGAGTCGCCATGGGTATCCTTCTCCAGTCTTTTAAACATTACCCACTCGATCTTGTCTGAGGTAATTTGTGCCAAGGATTCAATATGACCAAAGAGGCGGACAATGTTAGACCTGTTTAGAATGTCATACGAGCCTATGGCTGTGTATCTGGGAGTAAGCAGCACCTCATGTGTTACTAGTTGGTTTTTATGCTGAGGGGGGCACAATATCTGCCCTTCTCCCAAGATGGTGTGCCTTTGAAAGTTTGGATTTAGAGGTTTTTTATGGATGTCTCCTAGCAGCTGTCTGCATGGCGCCTCATTTGATGATTCAACCTCTCTTTGATCTTCTTGCAGCTCACCCTGGTTTAATTTAGGGTTATTTACAGTCTTTAATATATATATGGCCCCTCTGGCAAGGATAGTCGAGCAGCTGGTTTTTGAGATCATCTCATACGCAGATGATACGCAGCTTATGTCCACCATTGGAGCTAGAGAAAATCTGTTTTGCCATCGGAATGAAGGCAATCTCTGATTGGATGACAGGAAACTGCCTTCAATTAAATCCCAAAAAACTGAGATCATGTTAATGGAATAAGCCTTGGACATGTGATCAGGCGATTGGTGGCCCGTCCAATTAGGCACTGCTCCCATCGCCAAACTCTCAGTTAAAAACCTGGGTAAAAAATTGAACCGGACTTTGACCATGAATGATCCCCTTGCGGCCACGACCAGCTCATGCTTCTATAGTCCACGACAACTTCAAAAAATACTTCCATTCATGAATACCCTTCACCATAGGACATTAGTGCAGGCTATGGTAACTAGTCGTTTGTACTACGGCAATACTTTGCTGGCAGAGGTGGGAGAGACTCCCCTGGCTAAATTACAAGTGGTACAGAACACAGCAGCGAGAATGATCCTAAATCGTCCTGCAGGATCCCCTTCGATACCGCTGCTAAGAGAACTACACTGGTTATCTGTGAAAAAGAGATCCTTTTTCAAAATCTGTTGTTTATCCCACAATGCCCCCAATAACAGAGGTCCTCTCTATTTACAAAGAAAACTTCTAAAATACTGTCCCTCTAGGAGACTCAGATCCAGCTCACTGGGTCTTCTTCAGGTTCCTAAAATTCGTCTCACCCCAACCGGGGGCAGAGCCTTCTCATATCTTGCCCCAAGATATTGGAATCAGCTCCCCCCGGCTTTGCGAGCAATCTCTAGTTACGGTATTTTTAGAAAACAACTGAGAGCCTTTTTGGTTTATTCTACTTTCCAGTCCTCTTCTGTGCTCTCATTCCTCAGGATTCTATTCTGCTAGGCAGCGCCGAGTTGCCCCAGGGTGAGTTGAGCGCTTTATAAACCAAATAATATAACATAACATACCATAACAATTCCCAATGATGGTGCCTGAGGGGGAGGAAGATTGTATACTTGGTGCAGTCTTAGAGGTAGGCCAAAGTGGACCATTTGTAGAAGTAGAGGTTAATGGCCACCAAATATAATTTCTCATCAACACAGGAGTTGCCAGTTCAACAGGGGAAGTCCCAGACCTACTGCTCTCAGGAAAGAAGATCCAAGTTATTGTTGCCACAAATAAATAAATAAATAAGCCTGTTTCATAGAATGTGCCGGTAAAAATAAGTTTATTTGAGGAAGATCATCAATTTGTGGTGTGACATAGAGAGAGAACTTTTATGCAAGATAAATTGCAATATATACTGCACACTGGATGGTGTTGAATTTCAAATACATGATGAAGATGTTGAATTTAAAATGGTCCGACAAGTAGGCTTATATCCTGTGAGAACGGTGGAGGATTTACCTTCAAATTTAAGAGCTATTGCAAAAACAGAAGTATTGGATTTTTCAGGAAAATACACTGTACCAAATAAAGGTGTGGAACCAGTCTGGATCACAATAAAACCGAATGCTATTTTCCCAAAAACACAACTTCACAATGTAACTTCAGACACAGTGGCTGGAATAAGACAAGTGATTAAAAACATGTTAAAACAAGGGATCTTGAAGGAAATTGCTGGAAGTCTTTGCAATTTTTTGATTATCGGATTACAGAAGCCCAATGGCAAATATCGGATTGTACAGAGTCTTAAAAAAATTAACAAAGTTATCCCATGTTGTCCCATGGTATCAAAATCCAGCAATAATTCTATTTCATATTCCCTGCACTGCAGAGTGGTTTACTGTTGTCGATCTTTGCCAGGCTTTTTTCCTTATTCCATTGCATGAGGACAGTCAATTCCTGTTCTCAATCATGTTTAGAGACAGTTTTGGCATGATGCTAAGTTTCACAAGGGGAAACAGAGAGTCTTTCAATCTTTAATCAGATCTTGAAACAGAATCTTGAGACTCTGCAGATGCCTTGCAATTCAATTATCGTGCATCAAGTAAGCAAGAAGCTTGTAAGCAGGACACAACTGTTCTTTTAAATCATTTGAATGAGAATGGCCACAAGGTGTCTCTGAGTAAATTACAATACTGTCAAAATGAAGTCCAATTTTAGGGACATCTCATTGAGAACGGAATGCGAAAAATATGTTATAGGAGATAATAGAGACAATTCTAAAGATGAGCCCACCTAGAACTTAACAAGAACTCTGGACGTTCCTGGGAATGGTTGGCTACTGTAGACAATGGATACCCAACTTTGCCCTAGTGGTCAAGCCTTAACTGGGGCTGATGCACAAAACTTTGTCTGATCTGACTCTATTGGACAACAATTGTTTAAAAGCTTTCCTAAAACTGAGAGAAAGTCTTGGTTGTATCCTCTAGCAATGCCTGATTATAATATGATGTTCACATTGTTTTGCAGTGAGAGGGAGGGCTGCACTCTTTCTGTGCTTACTCAGTTGCTTTGAGACTCTTGAAGACCTGTGGCATATTTTTCAACAAATAAAGAGCGAGTGAGAGGAATTAGCTGGATCCGCCCTCCAACATAGATTTATAACACAAAACATGCACCCAGCAAGTCTGAAGAGTCTAAATCTTTTCTAAGAAAAAACATAAAGTTTTTTGTAAAACCCTCACCCAACAGGGTTACATCTTGGTGGCATGGTTCATCATTGGGTCAATCCAGTTCCACTGCAGAACGGGGTGTGCTGCGACCTACGGGTTATGTGGAAGCACTTTGAGTGACTAATCAATGACAAAAAATATAAGCTTTGAGGGAAAAGTGAGGGGAGGGTGGTTGGTGAAGTCTTCTTAAAAAATGCCTGGCTAGTAGGTTTGTTTATGTATTCTGATCCCTAGTCGGTATGTTTAAAAGTTGGGGAGAATTTTAGGAAAGAAGGGGTAATGTTCCTAATTTCTAAAAGGTCAACATATTTCTAGTCATTCCCCTTTTGGCTATTCTTCAGGACCTAGGGAAATCACTATTATTATAATTGCCTGGTTCCATTCCTAATGTCATATACTGGACAAATATTTTAATGCATGCTAATAAGAGGTGCATATACTTACACCACCTGCCTCACAATCATTTATCAAGTTCTGTGAAAATGATTTTTGGTCATTGAATAGTCACTCAAAGTGCTCCTGTGTAACCCATAGGACTCAGCACGCCCCATTCCGCATATTTCTCAACTACACTTTACCCTGTTGCCACAGGACTGTGCAGCTGCCTTAAAGAGGTTGTGGCAGTTGGTGTCAGTATTCCGAGAGCATAGTGATAGGACGCCTCTTACAGTGATTATCTCTCACTCGATGGACATATTGCTCACCCATACAAAGACACAGTATCAGACAAACAGCAGACTTACAAAGTATTAACGACAAATACTTGCTGCTGAGAATGTTGTTTTAGAAAGATGTCAACAACTCAAACCAGCTACGTTGTTACCATTGCCTGAGAGGTAAATTAATTGAGATGAAAGTGAATATGACTGCGTGGTATTGCAGATTTATGCACCAAGCTAAGAGCAGACATTAAAGATGTACCTCACGATGAGACCAACTATGTAATTTTTGTGGTTGGCTCATGTCAAGAGACAATCAAGGAACTTTGAGAGCAGCTTCTGCTGTCTGCATAATTCAGGAAGTGGTAGAGGCCTCCTGGCTTCGAGGTTTTACCACTACACAAGTGGCAGAATGAATTGCCCTTGCAAGAGCTTGCTGTCTTTCAGCTCAATTGAGAGTGACTATAAATATTCAAATAGTCAATATGGCTTTGATGTGTTTGATGACTTTGGGCAGTTGCAGTCACAAGGGGGATTTATGACATCATCAGATTCCCCTGTTAGAAACTGGGAATATGTAATAAAACTATTGGAAGCTTTGCAGTTACCCCAAGAGATTGCAGTAGTTAAATGTACAGCTCACAGAAGTGGCAATGATTATGTCACTGTTGGAAATTGATTTTACTGATGAAGTTGCACAGGGTTCTTCACATTTAACAGAGAATATGCAAATGAATCAAGAATGCACTACCTTTTCAGTGTTGTTGTCAGTATCTGATACTTGTGTAGAAGTCAAAAGACTACAAGCATTTTTAAAGCCTGAACAGCAAGGGTGGCATTGTTTGTTAAAAATGCAAATGACTTTTGGGTTTCATGCAGATGGAAGACCAGCATTGCCAGCCAGTTTGTTGTTCCCAATGACACAATATGTCCATGGTCCTGCACACATTAGAAGGGATGCAATGGTTTGACTGTTTAGACAGAATTGATGTAATCCTCGATGCAGACTTTTAGCTGAGGAGCAATGCCATAGCTGCATTACATAACTGCACATGAATGCAGGAAGAAGAACCCGGCAACACTTAGGCACATTGAAATATTAGAAGGACCCTTTAATAGGACACTGTTTGCAATGGGGTGAGGTATGTTCAGGTTATAGTTGTATTTTCCCCCCATGAGTGGAATGCCACCCTACATGGAGGAATAACAGTCTCACTATATCTAAACTGCTGTTATGTGAACTTCTTCCGCGGTTCAGATTCCTGGTTTCTCTGGAGTCAGACAGAGAGACTCATTTCAATAATGAGGTCTTTTGAATGTTGTGTGCAACTATTCAAGTGGAACAGAGATTGCACAGCAACTAGCTTTCCGAGGCTTCGGGATAGTGGAACAGTTAAATAGGACATTGAAGCATTGATTGGCCACATGAGGAGATAATTTTCCACTGGTTTTGATGAGTCTTCGAAGCACCCCTGAAAGGAGAACAGGATTATAACCACACAAAATCCTCATGGGTTGTGCTATGATATTGCCTGCAATTACGCTGGTAAACATCACAGGTGACATGATACTCAATTACTGCGAAGGATTAGCTGATGTTGTGCTTTCTGTTTCTCACCAGGAACAGCTGTTAATGTCAGTCCTCATCAGGAGCAGTGCCGCAACCTTAACCCAGGAGATTGGGTTTTGGTGAAGAAATATGTGAAGTTCTTGCCTGGAGTCAAGATGGAAAGGCCCCTATCAGGTACTCTTGATTACCTACACTGCTGTTTAATGTGGCAGGACACTTAATTGGGTGCATACCTCACACACTCAGAGAGTAAGGTGCCCTTACAAAGAAGTATAGTGTTCTTTGATCTCCTGTACCTATTCGACCCGAAGGACCGGAGGGGGATGAAGGACAGCAAAATCTCCCACCAGTGCAAATTCTAAAAATCTAACAAAGTGGGGTGCAAACACACACTGAAGAGCTGAGAATAAAGGAACTGCTGAAGCATCATAAGAACAATGAAATGATCCTGACAAAGGTACAAGCATGAGGAGAGTATGGCCCCTATTGAGATCGGAATGTCCAAATGGTAGGAGGTAATTGAAATCAAGTGCGTCATTTAAACATATACCCCAAACCATCATCGAAGAAACAGAATCTAGTGGTATAAGTGAAACAGAAGAAGATCAACAGACAAGAGGAGATCCAAAAGAGTGAGAGTACCTTGTTGCAGGTATTTGTGCACCTTAATGGATTTACTATGCAGAGATTGTGCATCAAGTCAAAATCCTAATGAATTGAGATCAGAGACATTTGAACCACCATGATATGCCACTCTAAGAAACAGCATTGATTAAAAACATTTTCAGAAACAACTATTACAATCAAGAATGAGACAAGCACTAATTAGTGAATTCAAAAATTAATTTATTTCAACATCAAAAGAAGAACTTTGTTTGAAACAGGAAAAATAAAGGACTGACATAATTGAAAACTGACAATCAGCAAAACAAAAGTGAATACAAAGAATTAAGAAGAATTCCCGAGGGCCAAGGTTGAAGTAGAAGAGTAGAGATAACACATTTAGAAGCTGGAGTAGGACTAAGGATGTCTAACAAAGATGTTTGTAAAGAAGCTGAATGAAATAATTGCAAATTAATATTCAAACAATTTGCACATTTGCACAAGTAGAAGTCAAAGCAGAATATTTAATTTGCCTCCTGCTATATTTTATTCAAGGTCTAAACTGTAGGCACACGTGTATCCTTACCAAAGCTAAGTGTAAAGTAGTGATTATTGGCACACTAATAGTTGTTATAGTAGCAATTATAGTCCTTCCTGCATCTTCAACACATACATCGCCTTCACACACAATAGATGAGACAAAATTAAAAGCATTATTTGTAGATTATAATAAGTAAGATGTTTCTACAAATTTTTATTCTAGATTAGTTCAAGAATACACTCAAGTATTAGATACTAAAAACTGCTATGTTTGCACACACTAACCTTCTTCGGCTGTAGAAGAAGTGATATGTCATCACATCCCATTGTCACATACAATTACATGTTTTATTTAGTTTATTTCATAGACAGGAACATTTTGAAAAATATTTTTCTATTTATGACACAATCCTTTTGAAAGTTCCTCTTCATTAAAGAATTAATCCTCATCCACAAGCAAAAGATATGTAAATCGAATGGGATTTCTTTAGAGCTCCCATAGTCATAGACACTGTTAAAGCATGCAAAACAAATCTAACCTGTTTAATGAGGACATTAGAAAATAAGTTAATATTAACATCAGAGGAGAGAAGAGCTCAAATCTTTCGTAGTGCAAATAAAGAGGAGGATGCTTTAAAGAATGTTTGGAAGAAAGAAGATGAATACAAAAAGAAAATGGTTTATCAGAATTAAAGTTAACTAGACAACTAAAAGGGAATTTATGTCTTTATAAAAGGAGAAACCAATTTAAAAGAGACACTTATTTTATAATCCACAAAGTATTACTTCCATCACAAAAAATCAGCTAAAACTAGATTTTCTGACTGCATGCAGACTGCGTAGAGAAAGCAGAGAAATAGGAAAAAAAGAGTGTTTGCCTATATACCATTAGTGAAACTTACCTTCCTTTTCCATTTCAACACCATCAAAGATTTTATCTGATACGGGTTAGATTTAATATAGCCCATCTGCTGGTTTCTGACTCATGCTTGGTTTAGTCCACACTGAAACCTTTTTTTTCTGTACATTGTATGTTATACCTAGGAACCATTTTTAGGTCTCGCTTAGCGTTGCAGCGTGCATGCGCTGCTTGTTCTGTGAGATATATTGTGAGAGAAGACATTTCAGAAGGGGGCTTGAAGCCTCGCACCTCATTTTCATTGGATGGTGTCATCGTTTATGGTAAACAGTGGCCTCCAATTGAAAATGAGGCTTCTTTGTTACCGCCCTTTCTCCTTTTGGGACGGCCCATCCGGACTGGATTGTTTGCTTCATGGCTGTTGTGAAGCAATTTCTTATCTAAAGGAGGCATGTTATCTAAACAAGCTGTGAAGCAAAGGGTCCAGTTTGGATGGGCCGTCACAAAAGGAGGAAGGGCTGCAGGCAGGCACAAAGCACATGGTACGCTTTCACTTTCTGTTTCCATTGCGTGGCAACAGCTTGTTCCAAATGCTCTAAGTGAGGAACGTAAGTTTTCTTTGCATTGGCCGGTGACGGTCACTCATATAGTCTACCACGATGTTAGGTACAAATTCCTCTCACACTGTCACCACTCACCCCTTCATCCCACCTTCAACCTCCTTTAACCCCTCCCATTATGTTGCCCTCACATCCTGCTAGCCCCCAGATGCCAGAGTCCAGCTGCCCACAAGCCACTATTGCTCTGTCTAGTGAGATTTCATAGTTCCGGCGAAGACCACTCCAGCCACAAGAAGACTCTGCTTTCATTCCTTTCATGTGTCTCTCCTCTCCCCGTCTAAGTCATGGTTTCCCATTTGGCTTGTTCCCCTTAGTGCTGTCAGCGTTCCTATGGTGGTGTAAAGCGCTATACAAACAAGACCTCGGCAGCCATGACTAACTTGGAGCGCAAGCTCAACTTCTATGATTGCCTCGTGGCAGCCCACAGCTTTGCTTTGGAAAACGTGCTTTCACTTTCCAATTCCATTGCGTGGCAACCGCTTGCTCTAAATGCTCTAAGTGAGGAACGTAAGTTTTCGTTGTATTGGCCTATGATGGAAGAGAATCATTGTCAGGTGATCCAAGGACGCGGACGCTGATCCATTGAGTTTTGGCTCTCATGCACTCGCCCCTTGGCTGCTATCCGTGCGGTTTTTACATTTGTCTGAACCCAGATCCACTGAGTCCCGGTCCAGTTCGTGAGGGCTTGAGACTTGCGGCTGCGGAAGTTACTGAGGTGGCTAGTCGCTGGACTGCTCAAGCCGAACAACAAACCCCGGCTGAGTTAGCCCCTCTGTGGAGCCCGCACTGCATCGCTGCGTTCCCCGAGTTAGCTTGGGTGCCAAATGAATCCAAGACTATTCTAGCAAACCCACATTTAATCGAGCAATAATCCATGACTGTCTGCGTCTTGACCACACAAATAAAATTCCATGGCTAAGATATGTAAAGAACAAGCTCAAACTTTTAGGGACAGCTGACTGCTTTCACAATCCGCAACTTATTACAGCCATCACCAACATCAGTTAAAGCACAATCTTTTAACTACACTTAAGGAGCAAAGAGAACGTGCACAGGTGGGCAAGAAGAGAGTGGCAGAATACCTCTCCCTAGTAGCTACTGAATGCATGGAACCCTGCCTCTTAATCCCCATAAACCATACACAAAGGTATTACCTGACAAGGTTCAGGTTTAGTATAGCTCATTTCCTGCTTTCCTATCCCAGTAATGTATATCATGACTCCCTTCCTGAACCCTGCCCATGTGACTACTTTTCCATCCAGAATATGCTGAATTTTTTATTTTGTTGTTGATTATACATTGAACCGCAGAAAGAATTAATAATCCTACTCTTAAATACCTACAACATCAGAAGATATAGGCAGCATTCAATCAGGGTTGGCACAGTACTAAACACAAAAAGGTTCAGCACTTTAACAGTTACAGCAGACAATGTCGAAACAGTAAGCAAACAAAAAGATGTTCAGATCTCAGATGTAGGTTTCTTAAAAAGGATTAATTGAATTCATTTATTAAAAGTCAAAGGACCATGGCCGACGTGTTTTGTCTCACAACTAGACTTCTTTAGGACACGAGTTGGCCCGGTAGCCAGCAGCGAGTATGCTCATCAGTTTCAGGTGTTTTATTATCACTTCTAAATGGTCGTAACGCATGTTTTTAATGTATTCTTATTTTTTTTTATCATGTTTGTAATTGTCTGCACTTTGGTGGCATGTTACTGAATAAACCTGATTGATTGACTGGGAAGTTATCAACAGTAGTAGACACACTGTCTACTAGTACATCTGTTGCCTTATTAACTATTAACACAAAAGGAATGACTATTAGATCAATGATCTTGCAATTCAATTAGCTTTAGATTTATTCTTAGCCAAGAAAGGAGAAGTCTGCAAAATGCTGACTGCTCAATATTTCTATTCATACATCCCTGACGAGAGTAGAAAGATAGAGGAACTTCCAAAGATCATTTTTGACCTGTAGCCTGAATTAGAGCTTTTAGAAACCACTAGTGTATTAGGGAGTTTAGGCAAAGGAGCTTCTGCCATTGGCAACTGGTTTGCACCAGACAGTGGAGGACTTTTTAGGGTCATATTGAAACCTGTACTAAGCAGTCATATCTGTGTGATATGCTTATATGCTTATATAGGATTTAGATGCTATGTAACCTGGAATAAAAATAAGGAAAGAAAAAGACAAACTAGAGCAGAGTTGGAAATGGAAAAGTGAAAGAATAGAGAATTTAAAAAAGTTGAAGATAATTGAAACCCTAAAAAATAAAAAGGATGGCACAAAAGAAAATGAGAGTGCACTCTAAAGATTCATTTGTGAAGAAGACATTGAGTTGGGTTTTCAACCATTAGATAGGGAAAACTGTTGATATTAATTTTATTCGCTGACAAAATGCTTTTATTAATAACTAGCAGCCCGTCCCGACGTTGTCGGTCCGGGTATGAATTGCTGCCGGCCAGTAGTATATTGTTTTGTAGGATTTCGTTTTGATAGCATTTCTTATCTGTGACAGGCCTGTGAAACGCTCCGATTCACAGTGCACTGCTGATGCACTAAAGAGTGCACGTTCAGTAGTGTGTGAACTCGAGTTTCCCTACTTTATTTTTCCTTGCAATATTATATAGCGCAAACTCGACAACATGGCATGAGCACAATTTACATAATATAAGAACACATTTATTTGTGGTAGGCACGGGGAGACAAAGCGATTTGCCTGGAATCACAGGATGTTGAGCTGATGCCGAGATTCGAACGTAGCTTCCCAGCTCTAAAGTTCGCAATTCTAGAACTTGTGGCGGGAGGTGTGTCTAAAAGTGTATGTCGGTGCTGGCCATCAATGCGAGAGACCTGTGCATTTTTCAAATCGGTGGTGAAAAAATATGAGTATGTTGCTGGAGATGTGGGCCGCCGTGCCACCAATGTACTTACCGGGGGAGGGTAAACACCCATTATTCCGCAACTTTCTTTCCGCTTACCATCACTCCGCATACTTGCATTACGAAAGTACCATGACTCCACAATGCCATTATAACGCATGGCATTACATGTTATATGCTTTTACCACGCATACATTTACAACGAAATTCGTTGTAAATGCATGAATGGTAAAAGCATGTTTTTTTTTTTATGTTTGGGTACGGTAAGTATAAGCATAGGGGTATATGTTTTGGGGTACTGAGGTATATGTTTTGGGGTGTTTGGGTATTTTAAAGGTTCAGATATAGTTATGGGGTACAGGGGTAGTTTTAGGTTTTAGGGATAGGTATGGGTTTTGGGGTACAGGGGTATTTTTAGGGTTCAGGGCTAGGTTTGGGTTTTGGGGTATAGGGGTATTTTTAGGGTTCAGGGGTAGGTTTGGGTTTTGGGGTACTGGGGTATTTATAGGATTCAGGGCTAAGTTTGGGTTTTGGGGTACTGGGGTATATTTAGGGTTTAGGGATAGGTTTGGGTTTTGGGGTACAGGGTATATTTATAGGGTTAAGATGGGGGAAGTGTTTAAGGGTGTTGGGGTATTTTAAGGAGTAAGGGTGGGTTATGATTATGGGGTGCAGGGGTATTTAAAGGGAGCAGGGTGGACACCCGGAGCTGGAATGTACAGAACCTGGGAAGAAAAAACAATGAAATATTGGGCACAACGCTTGCTTTTTGTTCCGTAATGCAGCGCCCCGCACACACAGCACACGATATGAGACATGGCATGAAGGGCGGAACGTACCACACGTCCTCAGTGTTTGTCACGCCCCAGCACACGCCCACAGCACAATGCAGATACGCCCACAAGGGACTACTTTGCTGGCACGGTTCTTTTACCTTTTAAATGTATATGGTAGGCGTCTGCATAGCCTATGTCTTTCTGCTGCAACTGCCCTTTCCAACGCTGTATTGGGTGTTGTGATTGGTGTTGTGGTTCCTGAGATTACCCGCCTCAATGGTTTGGGCTCTCTCTTTATTATATTAGTATAGATCACAATATCAATTAAAATAATAAAAAATACTACAAGCAGAATTCATTGTACAATATTAAATACTATATACAATAAAACAAGTCAGCAATTTAGTCCTGCAATGCGCAAGTGCTGTGCTTTTATCCTCTGTTGCAGGATCCTAGTTAAAATTTCAAACCCTTCTTCATTCTCATATAGTTGATGGCCAATAAGAATCTAGAAACTCCAAAAACAATAAGTTGGGTGTTATCTGTTTTTAGGATACGTAACATATCATTATATCTCCTGACACCCAGCTTCCTACACAACGGTACAATCCATTTCCGTCTAGCTCTCAGATAAGTGGGACAAAATAACAGATCGTGTGCTATATTTTCCTGCATACGCAGCTGGCACATTATGCAATCTCTATCTTCCACCCCATTGCTGGACTTTTCCCATTTGCTTGTAAAGGACTTACCACGGAGAGTCCCGTAACTGAATTTCAAATACAATATTTTCACCAATTGAGGTTCGATTTGATCTAGAAATGCCTCAAAGCGGGGTGTGGGTTTGACCAACAGGAATTCGTTTGTGAGTGAGCCAGCTCCACAGTTTTGTAAAACTTTATGCACAATGAAGTTCCAATAGACACTTTTGAGTTCCCTTTTTGATTCTGCGGTCAACCTTTCTGGGTGATGCCAGAACTCACTAAACCCTAAATCCAGAAGCCATCTACGTATATTAAACAACCATGGGAAAGTAACATGGGTGTCTAGTGCGATACGTTCACTTAGTGCTTGCCTATAAGTATGGAGTTCATCAGTGGCCCATAACCTAACCCAATATGACAAAGTCATCCAGACTGGCTTGTGCTCAATGCGTTTTAACCCCAAGTCATACATGTAGGGGATCACCGGTGTATTTTGGGGGAGTGGGACCATCGCTCTTAAGACCCTGTTTTCTCCCACCTTTATGATGGAAATTTGCTCTCCACCCCACAGCTCAGAGCCATAGAGGGCAGCAGTTTGGGCCCTGGATTTATATACCTCCAATGCTGGGGTAATAGACTTGGTACCAGTAGCATGGAGTTTTTTCAGGATGGGCACTGAATTTTGCATTAAGATGGTCCCAGGTTTTCTCATGTGGGGGCACCATGAGAGCTTGGAATCTATGGTCACACCTAAGTAAGCAAAAGTATGAACCCTCTCTATCATTGCACCATTCAGCGTTATATTCTTCTTAAAACTTTTGTGCGGCCGAATGGACATGTATTTTGTTTTTGATGGGTTTATTTCCAATCCTTTTTGTTCACAATGCACCACCAGCTTATTCAGGAGGTTTTGCAGTCCCCTTGGGGTCTGTGAAAGCAGGATGGTGTCATCCGCAAATGTCAAAGCTCATACATGAGAGCCACTTAACTTTGGAGAATCATAATTTGTGTCCAGTAGGAAATCGACCATGTCGTTAAAATAGAGGAGAAACAGGGTGGGCGCCAGGACGCAGCCCTGGTGCACACCTCTCCTCACCGGAATCTCCACTGTCAATTTCCCACCCAAACCCCAGCGCATTTTTGCAAAATAATTTTCATGTATTCTATGAGTTGTGCCAGTATGTTTTTTTGGGACCCCTTGCTTTAGCAAATTTACCCACAGCAGATCTCTTGGGATTGAATCAAAAGCGGCCTTTAGATCAATGAAGGCCACGTACAGATTGCCAGATCTTAATTTGGTATATTTCCAGGCAATGGTTAGCAGCCTAAACACCTGATCTATGGTGCTGGTTCTTTTTCTGAACCCTGCCTGGTACGGGAACAATATGTCGTTTTCAACTAGCCAATCGTTTAGCTTGTCCAGTATCTGCTTTGAAAAGACCTTTTGGGTAATGTCTATCAAGCTGATATGTCTATAATTGGCGGGATCGTCCCTACTACCCTATATATAGGAACGATCTCCGCGCCCTTCCAAGATGTAGGGATGGGCTGTCCTCTGCTGATTGCATTGCACAGTAAGTTAATGTACGGTGCCCATACCTCAGGGTCGTGTCTAATGAGGTCTCCCGGGATGTTATCTGGGCCTGGTGCTTTGGACAGCTTAATGGCTGCTATAGCCTGCTTAGTGTCTAAGATACTAAAGTGTAGTGGTTCGAACTTGTTAGACATTGTCAGCTCTTTAATTATACGTACATTCTCACTTGAAGGGGAACCCGGACATGCATATAGATGTGCAAAGTGGCTGAACCATGTTTTCGGGTCTAAATGGTAATCCTGGGTTGTTTTGCTCGACTTCTTGCGATTTGCAATGATCCGCCAAAAGAGTTATTGATCTCCTGCCCTTGCTGCAGCTAACAAGTCTTCCCAGCCGGAGTCCTCCCAATTTCTAGGTGCTTGTTTTAGTATCTGGTTATAGCATTTCCTTTCTAGCCTGATTTTAATCGGTTCTTTCAACTCCAAGGCCTTAATTAGGTTCTTCTTTGCTTCTCTGCAAGGTTCATTAAACCAAGGATTGGCCGATGTCAGTTTATCCTTTAAAGAGGTTTTACCCATCACTGCTCTAGTGAGGTGGGGTTCAATTCTTTCCACTATTGATGCGTGGATTTGAGTAATTGGAATTGGGTTTAAGTTCTCATTAAAAAGAAAAGAAGATAAAAGGTCACAAAAATTTTTGTAAATGGAGGTAAGGGATTCAAGTTTCCCTAGAATAGTTTGCCATCCGACTGCCCTTCTATTATTGCACAACGTAGGCTGTGGTACCTGCAAGCCTGGTCTAGGTTGATGCTGAAAATATTTTGCTTCTAGTTCTAGGCATAGGGGGAGGTGGTCACTGTCCCTCCTGGTCTCTACTCTAAAATCAGTCACATATGCCCAATGTGCAGCACTTATCATAATGTAATCTATAGCTGAGGACGATTGGCCCCTAAAAAAATGTGTTTGTACCCTCAGCATCAGAGGGGCATCTCCCATTACAAGCCCTTAGCCCTTTTTCTACTGTTAGATTAAAAATCTGCAGGGCAGAGACCGTCCACCTCGTTGGTTTTTCAGTGCTTAGTAATGGGATGCACAATGCTAGATCTTCTTCCTCCTGTATGGTTTCATGCCCCTTAGTGGTTCATAACAACAGTAGAAATCGCCTCCGATTACAATGGGGCTATTATTTGTGATAGAATCAATAATCCTAGATGAGTAATTAATGGTGATTCTTTAGAATGATCTCTTGGTCTTATATATATATTAGGGAGAGAGATCGTAGATTTGTTGGAGAACTTTTGACGTACTCCCTGGATATCATCTGCACTGGTAGGTATAATGACTATTTCGGCATTAACTTGATTTTTAGCCCATTTTTAGCCCATATTAAGAGCCCGCCTGATGGTCTGTCTTTTTTTGGTTGAATTGCCTCGATACTGAAAGTTCGATAACCCACCTTGTATGGGGGTTCCAACACCCAGGTCTCTTGGAAAAGGCATAGATCATAATTGCCAATCAGGTTCCAGGAGTTTTTTTTTAAAGACCAGCTATGTTCCAGGACAATAATTTAACACCATTTGTTTTGCAGGCCCTAATCTCTTCTCTGGTTGGCCAGATGTCCCTGACTCGGTTTAGCCCTTGGTTGAAGCTAAGGATAGGTTCGCCCACAGCATCATCATAAATGGTTTGCTTGTTCAAAATGTACTACCTCGTGAGTCTCCGAAGGAGAAGCTGTGTCCCTAACCTTATCGGTGTCTGATCAGTAAATGAATTTAGTTAATCTACTGCTTCAAGACAGCTTTGGGGAATCAGGGTGGTTCCAGGGACACCAAGATTAGTTTTAGTTGCAGTGGAGTTTAGGGGAGAACCACAACTCATTCTATCAGTTTTGTTTTGCCTGATGGAGATGTTTGAATCAAATAATGAGTGTGTCCTCAGGTTCAGAGTTATCAAGTTATCAGCTATAACGTTTGAATACAAGGTTACCCTAATATCATCTCGGCCCCCTCCTTGCTGTAACCGTTCGGCGCTCTTTATATCAGATTTAATTACAGAAAGGCAGTGACGCTTGGACCTTATCCAATGTATGGCCTTGTTGACCAAGGAGTCCTCATCCTCCTTGGTTCCTGGCTTCAATCTAGGGACATTTGTAAGAAAGACATTGTGAGAGGGAAAACCCACATGGAGCTTCCACGGCAGTTCCATGTCTGGTACTTGTTGGGGTGCTTCTTTTCTCTGTCTATTTCCCCATTCCCAATCCCCCTTTCCGTAACCTGGCAGGTGGTAGGCTATCCAAGGGCCTTTTCATGTGCGAAGGGATTTGCTGTCCTCTGTATGCTCTGTGCCGTTCCTGTGGAGTGGTCACCGGGAGTCCTAGGTTTGGTCGTAAACTACGGGTATGGTCTACACTATGCCACCCATAGCGATTATCAATTTGATCATTTTCTACTCTTTCTATTTGCTTCTTGGGCCTATCAGATCCAGTAATAGTATTTTTTAACCTAATCTCTATGGGTTTGCTCGTGTCAGGTATATGAACGAAACCCTACTCACTTGTGCACAAACTACTAGTAAGAGTTTCTATAATTTTTTTAATCACTCTGACCTCCTCCTCAACAGTACTCAGTTTATTAGTCAATGTTACCACCAAGCTATATGTGACAATAACGTGTGTTTGCGCCTGGGCCTGTGGTGAAGATGGTTTGGGCAGTCTTCTACTAAGTGGTTGATCCCCCCCTTAATGAGGCCCTATAGTTGTTTCTGGATTTTCTGCTAGCACTGAGTATTTATTAGAGCACTCAATAGTTATAATTTCATCCTGGGAGCCAACAGCATTTTCTAGATTGTCTAATATATCATCACCTCTTAAGTTAGTTATGTTTGTATTAATCCCTTTTTCTTGGGGGGGTTAGGAGTTGGTGTTGTAAGAGGGGGAGCCTTTCCATTGCTCTGGTGGACTGTGACTATGCGGCTGTTGGTGTTTCTGCTTGAGGTTTTGTCCTTTTTGTCATAGTAAGAAGAGATTTTGTTACTACCTTTAGAGTTAGGCTCCTTGCCATTAGACAACATGTTCTCTACCTCTTGGATAAGGTTATCGATAGCGGCAAGCGTGCAGTTCGCAGATGCTGACTTTGGCAACTCCTGTGTCCTTGGGATTTTTCCCCTGCCTGTGATAGGTTCTGCCGCTTTCCTTTTCCCCATTGTTGTTGTACGTCTAACGCTGATTGCGAGTCTGCACAGGGGGTAAAGGGGTGCTAAACGTGCGCAGCAAGCTCTGAGATGCTAATAATATATTTCATATACAATTCGGGATTCCTTTTTTATTTTTCTTTTTTTTTTTTTTTTATTGAGCAATATCAGTAGAAATCAAGACTGTCAATTCATTACAAAAAAGTGAAAACATGAAATAACAATAGTGCATCGGATAATTCTGTACAGAAAATACAAAAAAAAAAGGCAGGAAAGAAAGCATTGTTAACCAATAAAAACTACATGAATAAAGTCAAATCAAATCAATTCAGATCAGATCAAGAGGGACATCTTACATTAGAGTGCCAATCTGAAATTGGGGCCCAGATCTGGGCACCGAGAGCTCTGGATTTTCTTCCTCTCGTACTATATATAGCTACCTCCTGCTTGTATGTGGCAAGGAATCGGCTAAGCCACATCTGAAAAGTGGGTGCATCAGGATCCTTCCAGCGGGCGGCAAGTATAATACGAAGGACGGCGGTGCCTAAAAAGACAATCCTGCGTTCCTCCGCATTATAACCTAGAGATACGTCCTGACCCAAAAGATATAAAGTAGCTGAGGTTCTAAGACTCCGACCAAAAACTTGAGCCCAAAATCCCCCAATCATAGTTTGTAAGGTATCAAGTTTGGGGCAATCAGCAAACATGGGAATTAGATTTGCTTGACCCTGTCCACATCTTGGACAGCTATCATCTGTCCGCAAACCCCAAGTAAAAAGCTTGAACGGGGTATAATAAAGGTTATAGACAGTTTTGTAATATTGAGCTTTAAGATTGGAGGCTAAAAATAATGTTGCTGAGAGTGCCAGGGAAGAATCGATGTCCACATCTGGATTTCCGAGTTTTAGTGCCCAAGCTCGCTTGACACGATCTAGGTCGTCAGCAGAATATTCAGAGAGTGTATCATATATAGTTCCTATCCTGGTGGAACGTTTCCCAATAATAGAAAAAAAGTGAAAACTATCTAGATTGATGTTGAGTGTAGAGTTACGAATACTAGTGAACACTTGAATGTATTTTAGATAATCTGTAGATGGAATAGCGAATCTCCGCTGGAGCCCTTCAAAGGATGGAGACATATCTTGTCCAAAGAAATCACCTAGTGTGTAAATGCCAAGATTCTCCCATTTCCGGGAGATGTTATCATTTAGACAAGCTGGTAGGATCGCGCTATGCCATAGAGGAGTGTATTTAGTGAATTTAGGAATACCCAGATGTTTAGAGGCAAGTTTCCATATTTTCCATGAATCTCTAATCACCTTGAATTTAATCTTTTTGTAGTATGACGCCTCAACTTGTCTCAAGAATAACCCTTGGCATTTATCACCTAATCCAAGTTCGAAAATGGAAGGGATATGTGATTCTATATTGGTCGAAATGATAGGTTTAATATTAAAAAGCGGGCCCATTTGCTGAAGCAATGTTGACCAAAGATATAGTGTCAAATTCGGAATAGCAAGGCCTCCTCTATGTTGAGGAAGAGTCAGTAGTGGTAAAGCTCTCCTAATTTCCCCAAAATTCCATAAGAACTTGGATATGGTGGAATCTAGGATTTTAATAGTGCCACCCTCAACCATCAGGGGAATGGCCCGAAATAGATAAAGTATTCTCGGGAATATATTCATTTTAATATAGTTCGCCCTCCCTATTATAGAGAGGTGTAGGTTGTCTACCCTCCTGAGGTCGGTTTTTACTTTTTTGATCAAAGGATCAAAGTTAAGCCGATTAATTTCCCTCACCTCAGGAGATATACTTACACCAAGATAGGTTGCATTTTTAACTTTATAAGGGCTATCAAATGAGGTATTGTTTGTGCAGAGAACCATGGTTTTACTCCTGTTTAGGGAGTACCCCGAGTAGGATCCAAACATCTGGGTAATTTGTTCTATTTCAGTAAGTGCGTCGGCCGGATTGGTTGTAAGCACGGCGACATTGTCGGCATATGCCAGGATTTTAGTTGAATAGGGGCCCACCTTAACTGGCTGGATTACAGGGGAGGGGAGCAGCTTTAAAATTAATGGATTAATAACCAAAGCAAATAATATCGGAGAGCATGGGCACCCCTGCCTCGTGCCTCTTTGTATCTCTATAAACTCCGACTCAAAGCCGCCGATGGAAAGTTTGGCCCTTGGATCAATGTGCAAAGCTTTTATGGCCTTAATAAGGCCGATCCCAAAGTTGTTAAATTCCATGATGTCCCATAAGAACTGCCAAGATACACGATCAAACGCCTTCTCGGCATCGAGTAGGATCATCGACATCTCCCCCCCCCCCGTGGCACCCATGATGTCAAATAGGGAAATGGCTCTCCGGGTATGGTCAGTTGTGCCCCTCCCGGGTATAAAGCCATGCTGCCACGGGGATACAAGATGTTCAATGACCCCGCTCAGCCGATTTGCAAGAATCTTGGCATATAGCTCTGAGTCTGAGTTTATGAGAGAGATAGGCCTATATGAAGATGGAAGCTGAGGGGGCTTCCCCTTTTTAGAGAATATCGCTATGTTGGTATTTTTCTAAGAATCTGGTGATGTTGAGTGGTACTGTACCCCCAGAAACAGATCTAATAGGGTAATATCTGTTTGCCTAGTACCTTATATAGGTCCAACGGAATTTTGTCGGGACCAGCGGCCTTACAATTAGCGAGGTCCGAAAGTGCCAGCTCAAGCTCCGTGATTGAAATTTCCCTTTCGAGGTCTTCCTTAACTGATTGATCGATTTTCCTAATTAACTCTGGGTCATGCAGCCAGTCATTAAGGAAGGTTTTCGTATCTCTGGTAGGCTGATGGTCGTCTTCTCTTTGATAAAGCTTTTGATAGTATTTTTGAAACACACCTACAATGTCCTGGGTGGAAGAATAATGTCGGCCCTCATATTCAATACACTTTATTTTATTATATGTTTGCTTCTGTCGAGTTCTAAGGGCTAACTGTCTCCCTACATTTTCTCCTGATTCATAGATATTGTTTTTATTAGCTTGATATGTTTCAGCAGCTTTTTGAATTAAAGAGCCATTAATTTCTGTTTTTAAAATTAATAACTTTTGCAATGTGTCAGAAGTTGAGATTCCTTGCTGAATCTGATTAGCATGCTGCGTTTCAAGATTAGATAGTTCCAAATTAAGCTGAGTATTGATACTATCCTGAGCCTTTTTGCGTTTAGCTACAAACGAAATAGTCTCCCCCCTCATCACTGCCTTAAAAAAATCCCAGACAATGAACCTAGGTGCACTAAATTGATTACAATCGAAAAAGGCTTGGGCCCACGATGTTATGTGATTTATATATTCTGGGTTAGCAAGAAGCTTGCGAACAAATGACCATTGGATATTGGGTCTCCTAACACCAAGTATGAGTCTAGCACAGTTTACCATTAACAGGTGCAAAGCAGTACATACATAAGATCGTTAGGGGTTCATAACAGTCTTCCATTGATGAGTGCGTAAACAGGTTGAGGCTTGCCTAGACGGTAACAACAAGTCCAATGAGAGGATTCTCAACGGGACGAATTATTGCACGTTGTTCCATTAGCCGTTAAACCGAAATCTCTGTTAAGCTCATACTCTTACCAGACAGCGGGGGCTGGCAGGAGGACAGGGTGATGGCGTTACGGGCGGCAGCAATGCAGGCTTGGGACCAGCGCTGCGGGAGCCCTGGGCCGGTTTTACCGCGCCTCCTGGCGCTGGCGGGTGACGCAGGCAACTGGCGCCATGGGGGGACTCTGGGAGCTGGAGTCCCCCGGTTGTTACTGGAGCGGTGCAGTCCCCCACGGACTGTTGGAAAGCAGGAGAGCAGGGTGATGGTGTTACGGGTGGCAGCAATGCATGCTTGGGAATAAATAATAAATTAGGTTGCTTAGAGTGCCCATTGTTGACACAGTACATTTTGAATTGAGAATTAGAAGTATGTGTATCTCTCTAGGTTGGGAGTCATCTATTCAAATGTGTTCTTTGATCTGCAAGATGCATGCGGTATAGAGCACAGGATATAAGGGTGCACGTTTGGTTTCTGTAAAACTGTTGATAAGCACATTTCATTTGATGGCTTGTTGACTGTAACATAACCCAATAGTTAAATGCAAGAAAATATGGCCTGGCTTTTAGGAAGTACAGAAAATGTTTACTTTTTTTGCAGACATCCATTTGTTTATATGCAATGTGCAGTTCTAGGTGTCAAACATCCCCATCCACCATTGACCCCTTAAATGCTGGTGTTCCATCATAACCAATAACAGCATCAAAATTGAACAATATGCAGATGACACTCAACTCTACTTGAAAGTCTTTTCTCCTCCATACATCCAAATCCTTGGCGGTTGCTTTACCTAATCCAGATCTGGATCTCCAGGCCTACAGGAAGCTCAACACCACCAAAGCACAATTCCTGCTAATCTCAGAGGACAATAAGCAGCAACTAGTGCACACCGTTCTCAATTATATCAATTTGGACTGATTCAAACCCTGAATTTCACCTACCACCAAGTCTCTCAGATTTATCCTGGATATTGACCTCAGCCTCAAGGAACACTTCATAAATAAAATCAAGATGACTGATACCACCTCTTTATACTAAATAAAGTGAAACTGTTACCATCAGAACTGTGTCACTCCCTGACACTCTCATATCTTGGTAGTGGTAATGCCCAGCTTCAAGGACTCCTAGACTCCACCATGGCCTCCCTAAGGGCATCGTACATGCTGCAGCGTGCCTCATCATGGCTTTGATGAAATATCATTCCTTCCTTGAGGGAACCTAAACCTCACTGTCTCCTCTTAGCCTACACTGTCTTCAAAACCAAATTCATTACCTAAAACTCACAATCAGAACATCCACCATTTTGTCTGAAAAACTCACCATTTCCAGTGACTCTCAACACACCTGTAGTTGGGACACCATCAGAGACTGGAAATGATTAAGTGAAAAAACTGAAAAAAAATACACCATCGCTTCTCCATCCAAGCACCGAGGATCTGGAACAATATCCAGTATCCACCAGGACTCTCATAACCCTGCTACTATTTAGAAAAGAATTGAAGACACCCCTCTTTTAAGAAAACTACAACACAAAGTAGTAACAGTTTGCTTTCAGTATCAGAACTCAGCCTCCTTAATGACATGTTAACTGCAACTTCATCTTTCAACCTGCAAAGTGCTTTGCTGCTTGTCTGCTAGGTTCATCCTACATAAATATCACATATATACATACAGAGCTACCAGCTTTGCCTCTGGCCAACTTCCTCCCTGCATCTTTCTAGTCCTCACTCAGTTTCGAACAGACTCCCACTTTTAGATTTTCAACCAACTGCAATTCACTAACATGTCCATATTGGAGCGGGTACGGCCCACCTCTTTGAGGAATGGCCCACCTCTTTAAGGAACGTCCCTGAGCTTTAAGTGTTTGGCTCTGATACTGTGTACAACAATAACTGCAGTGCCCCAGAAGCAATCGCAGGACGGCCATGTGACCCCATCGACTACCAGCAATAATCAACTGTTTCCCTTTACAGCGACCAAGTTCCTGCCACTAGATACCCTTGAAGGAAACCAATAGAAATGGGTCTTTTAAAAGTTAAGAAGGGCAACATAGCTCCATCAGCCGTTGCTGGAGGGTCAAGCAACTTCACCGGATCACCAGACTCAATCAGCTGTTTCCCCAGACTGCCACCATGATCTTAACATCAGAGGCTGTTTAACACCTCTATTATGGCATCCCACCATCTAGCATTCTCAGCAAAGGCTGGACAAAGACACAGGCATTGCCTGTTTGGGATTGTTTTGAGCTAAAGTCGCCCCATGGCCATAAAACCTGTCCCTCAGATAAACCCCACAATGTGCACCTCACTCAGATTATAGCACTGCCTCTATCATATATCCAGTCCGGTACCCAAAGCACACAATCTAACACATATTTACTGCACAGCTAATAATACAATTTCATTTACATTTCACTCATCAGGACATGCATTCCACCAAAAGAACAAATTGTCCAACTGATGCTCATCAACACACATTTTACAGGTTTTCACATTCCTCACATAGATAACATGATAACTTATTGCAACATAAATATACTGTTTATCACAAGACCGTAGCTCACATTCATGCACACACACATCCTTGATGTGTTCAACACTGCATGCTACAACAAGCAACACAAAGGCTGCACATTTAGGAGAGGAGGAAAACATGCCATCCACAAAGCGAACAATGCACTCTCACGAATCAAACTAAACCTAGGTTGTTTGAGCATTCACTTTCTATTTAAACTGTCTTTAGCACATGCTGCCTCCTTCTATCTGATCACTTTGCCCAAACAAGAACATAATTTAAGAAACATCTAACCTCATTATTGCTGCCACATAACTCACCCCTAACCTTTTTCCTATGAGACTTGAAACCCCCTGTTTCTTCCAAAACCAGTTAATTGAAGGGGTCCCTTAACACATTCTTCACATGCCTTGCCATCAGTCAGAACATAATTCAACCTATCCACTCCCACATCAATGGACTGGATGAATCACAATGCCATTCTCCAGCCACAACGACACATCTATCCATCATTGCTAAATGAAACGAGAAATTCAGATCTAACACTCTTCCAAAGACTTTTAAATGGATACCCTTCATAAGGAAGCTATCAACATCCAGAACACCCACCAGTCAACAGCACATGTCAACACACAAATTAACAAACAGAACACAGTCCTAAAAGATCAGGAGGAAACCAAGAACCTCTGTGCCATGGTACTCCAAATAACTCAAATAAAACTAGCGCCCAAAATGAAGACAAGAAAAAAAAATTGATGGACAACTGCCTTTAAAAACCTTATCCAACTCCTAGCTCTCTATTCAGCACACATATCTCTAATGAAGTTATCCAAAAACACCTTCTACAAGGTCACTGAAAGCAAAGCAAATTACAGGAGCAAATCTCCAATGTATTACTGTTAAGGTCGACATCAACCTTCACTCAAAATCTACAGCCCCATATTCAGTAAACTTCTCCAAAAAGAGAAGCAAAATCATGGCCCACATCACTAACTGTTCTGCAGTGTGCCACTCTAATGGATAACCTTTAAACCTCTCTTGCACTAAAAACTAATTACCAGCCTCAATGCACTCTTAGACACCTCCACTGAAAGAAAATACCATCCTTCATTACAAAAACTTCACAGAAGACACTTTTTCAATCTCATCAATGCCTCCCTTAACCAGGGTACCTTGCCAGATGACTGACCTCAAAGCAGGACAGATCCTCCCTCTACTGAAGAAACCTATCTTGCCAACTGATGACCTATCACCCGCCTTCTTTCTGACCATGCTGCAGTATAGAGCCAGATACTCTGCAACAACTTTTCTTCAGTGACAAAAACAAGTCATATCTCATGATCCTGTTTGACCTCTCAATTGCTTTTGACAGTCAAACATCAAGCTCTGATGAACACCATGGAACAGAGTATGAGTTTCACTAATATGGTCTTGCAAAGGTTTACTTCATACCATTCCATATGCCACTATCTGACTCAGAAAGGAACCTCTGAATCCCAGAACCTCTGTGTTGATTGTGGAGTTCTCCCGAAATTCACCCATCCCCATTTAGTTCAATATCTAGATCAATCCCCAGGGTAAACTACTCCCTAACAAAAACATTAAAATCTACTAATTGATTAGTAACACTCACTGCACCTCAGAATCTCCTCAGTCGATGGCACTAAGTGACATATGTCCTGCTTAAGGAATTTGAGAACTGAATGTTTAGCACTTACCTGGTTCTCAACCTATTATAAAGATTATTCTTTCTGTTCCCCAATAATTTGAAACGATCCATATTTCAAGCCTGGTTGGCCATCATGATTTGATCCCCAACGGCAAACATCACATCACTTAGATTCACCTTTGATACAGACTGTTTCTTCAAAGAACACATCACTAAGTAAAACAAGAATGGTACTGACTATTCCTAATAAAGAACCTTCCCACATCTGAATTTGGTTCAACAGTACAATCCATGGATTTCGCTATTTCAGTCACCTGGAATTGTTAAAGGTTTACTCACTACTCACTCTGACTCCAGACTGGCATTCCTAAGAGGAATTCTACATGCTTCAGCTCATCTTATCAGGTAACTGAAGAAATTCCACCACATCTTCTCAACATTGAAAAACTTTACTGGGCTCTAGGCCTCCGTAGTTTTCAAGATCAGTTGTGTTGCCTGTGAACCCCTGAGAACAAATATTTCAGTTCCACTCCACTTTTTGGCCATTCCACTTGTCTGAAATGCTAGTTATCCTACGTAACAATGCCACACAAAAAGCCAAGCCAAGACATGTTAAGACTTGAAATAAAGAATAACAGGAAAGAATGTATACAAAAGAAGCTTTCTGTTTGCCTTCCGTCAATCCAGAAGAAAATCTTCAGCAGCATAAAAACTGCTCCTACCCTCATGCAGTTCAGAAAAAAGCTGCAGACACATCTCTTCACAGAACACTACCACCTCACCCATTTTTTCTTGAAATCGCTCATTGATACTAAAACACAGGCTAGTGCTTTTAACAAATTTATGTAATAAAGCACTTGCTCATGCAAACTCTGCAAAACTTGTACTTTTTTATGGGAAGAAGACATTTTGATCACCAAATATAAAAACAAACATTCCCCCCACATTATCCTAAGCACGCTCCTATTGGATCTTGGGAATTCCTATACAAGTCGATGGGAAATTTCAGAGACAATTTTGTTTGCAAAGTTCAGCTATCCTAGGCCAATGGTTAAGGCTAGAACTTGGAATAGTGGCTACATTTTTGCTGACTTTATCCAGCAGTATTCCTTGGAGATATAAAATACTCCATGCCCAACGCACATCTCTGAGATCTCTGCTTAGAACAGAGATGATGTATAAAACTGCAGCTTACACAATTGTGTGGGGAAATTTCTTTAGAGCTTTAGAAGGTTTTGAGTGCAATATGCTTCTTTTAAAGAGAAGGTCGCTGGGTCACCTTCGACTCTATCCAAGATCTCAATCTCTTTTTCTTAGCTTTAATTTGCATGAAGATCACTGTGATTCTTTGAAATCATACAGTACTTTATATAATAACATGTAATTAAGAGAAGTCCGGCTATACTTATCCTTTCAAATTTGGCATAGCATTAGACGTCCTATTATGAATATAGGCTTTAGAAAAGTTCTTTGAAATAATGTATTGGCGAAATACTCTAAGAACTTCCAAAGACCCATTGCCTGTGATTTTTTCAACGCAGCAATTTAAAGCATACGTATCATGTTTTGCACTTGTGTCCTGCTTTAAATGAAGCTAGAACTAAATATTCAACATCTCCAATAAAGAGTTATATTTGAACACAAATCAAGATGTAATAGAGTTGTTAAAAAACCCACCAAACGAGTTCACTTATTTTAAAGTGAGTACATTTTTCAGATGGTTTTTAACAATTTTTTGATGAAGGGTTTTTACAAACCTATTGTTCCCTATTTGTATATTGATGGTTTTATATGGTGGGCTGTGTTTTATTATGTCTTTTAAGATGTTGATCGTAGACCTTAGTGGAGGTCAATAATGATGAAATAAAAGAAAGAAATGAAGAAAGATAACACCAATGCCTGCCAATACAAGAGAATGCTGTATTGTTTGCTGAGTGCTTCTGCTGAGTGTATGGCTTGGCAGTTCGGGCTGGACTATTCCCATGGGGCACAGGGTCAAGACTGATTTGCATATGGTTAGGTTCAAACTGGAATGGAATGGTGAGCAAACAAACAATGGATTTAGACCCAGATCTCTGTACTGGGTGAATATATGACATTGTTCTGCATTCTGTCCATCAACCGTTGTTTTTGCATCTGTCACCCCGAGTGTATGGTATGGCAGGATGATATTTTAGTATGTGTAAAGGACAGAGCAGAGAACAATGCTAAGCACAAGAAGTCTTGGTAGTGTTACAGAAAATGGGCTTGTTAGACCTGTCAGCCTTTGGGTGGTCTTCCCCCGAACTCTTTGCCTTTACCCTCCGATTTTTGCGAATTCCTTTTTGCTGGCATTATGATGCTGTGAACCTTGCCGCTGGTAACTAGCCACTTCCTAAAACATGATAAAATCTGTTTACACCTGATTGGCATATTTAGTTCACTTATTGGTGTAAGGCATTTTTAACTGCCAATTCAACTTAGCAATATAAACCCCATGCCAAGCCTTAAACTCCCCTTTTATTATATATAGGTTGTACTTAAGATAAGCCTTGGGTAGCCCATAGGGCAGGGTGCATTGAAATTAAAAGGTTGGACATATAATTTTAAGTTTTACATGTCCTGGCATTGAAAAACCCCTAAATAATTTTTTCAGTACTCTGAGGCCTACCTCTCCCATAGGATAACATCATAAGTGCTAACTTTTGATCGGGAACAGGTAAACATTTAGGGGCCCATTACAATGTCGGGCGGATTGCCCCCGCCAGGCTGGCGGTAACCACCGCCGGCCTGGCGGGGGCAATCCGCCCGACATCCTCTCCTGAATGCCCCCCGCCATATTAGTATGGTGGGGGGGACCGCGGCGGATGGAAAGACTGTCCGCCGCTTTTCCGCCCCTGTCGCCTTGCGGCCGGGGAGGAAAAGGTTTAATATGGGGGCGGTGTCTATTAGACACCGCCAGCCATATTAAGATGGTCCAGGACAGATGCCTTTCCGTGGCGGCAATGCCGCCATGGAAAGGCATGTGGTCTTCACTTTGGGGGCCCCCTGAGGGCCCCCAAAGTGAAGGAAGGGTGGGGGATGCACAATGGGTGTACCTTTGGTACCCCCCTGCATTTGCTTAAACAAAGCGGCAGGCACCGCGCGGTGCCTGCTGCTTTGTTTATGTAAATGCGTCACAAGCCTGTTTAGCATTGTGGTTGGCGGGGCTGAGTGCACCGCCCGCCACAATGCTAAACCTGCAAGATGCACCCGCCACAGTGGCGAGCACATCCTAATGCCCCCCGGGAACCCCACCCTTATGGCATCTGTCTGAGATTTTGTAATTTAAATCTTCTTTAAAGGTAAAGTCAGATTTTCGAAAATGCAATTTTTAGTAAGTTGCCATTTTCTTGTCCTAGATATTTGTGGTGCCTGAAGCCTGTTCCAGGGTCACATAACTGGGTATAGTTGGCAGTTGCCCTCTATTTATTCCTCCTGGACAGCCACACAATATAGAGATTAGGAGTGCCTAAATGGGCAATCAACTTGCAGGATAGGGATGGAGCTGGACACATCTCCACTTGCCCTTAATAGGCTATGCCCTACCCTTACACAAAGTGCTCATTACCACTGCATTGTTCATGTTGCCAGCTTAAAGCCAAGGCAGGGGAAGCAGGAAACTTCAAGCGCTTCCAACGGAATTCTCCTGAAAAGTCTCTTTCTTCAAAGGAGGCAGCATGTGTTAAAATAGATCCCGCGGAGCCACTCTTCAGTTCACTTTCTGGACCTGCGAAGAACTCTCAGAGGACTGCCTGGTATTCTGACCTTCTGTATACTTTAGAGGACTGCTTTGATGCACCTATAAGAACTGCTCTGCTACCCGGATCCTGCCTTGAATCCTCAGAGGTCTGCCCTGCTGTTTGAGCCCTGTTCTACTCCTAAACCCAGGATTACCAGAGTGACTCTAAGGGTTAGTTGACTGGCCTCCTGATCATAGCCTCAGGGATTGAAAAGGCTCCAACCATCTTGAATCCGCACCTGGACCCAGCCTGAGTAAAACTTAACCACCCAAGTGGTGCACCTTCAGTCCTGGACCATGGTGGTGGCGTTAAAGGTGCTCACATAGCCAAAATCAAAAATGTGTGACTTAGAACATTATTGTCAAAAAACGGCTCTGAAAACTGAAAGGAAACCAGGACCAAACTGCTCATCTATCTGCCCAAAGTGCATCGGTGGTCTTTCTGAAATCATGGCAGCTCCCACTATGCTCTTCTTCACAGCCGCACTTCCTATTCATTGCTCCTTAACCAAATGGGTATCCGGCCTTGTGGAACTCTCTTTCGCCACAGCCTCCAGCTTCGTCCCGCTAGAGATTTGGGACTTCCAAAAAGGGAGACTAAATCAGAACGTAGAAATCTTCAATGCGACTTCATCCAGTGGCTCTCTGAACACAACGCCTCCTCCTCGGACACCGCCTGCAGCCTTGTCCTGCTGAACTTTACCTACAAAGCTCAACTTTTGCTGTAATTTCTTTTAAGTCAGAAGGTAAGTGCTGACTGGACCCAACCTACATTTTGTATCCGACCCACGCACCATGGCAGTCAGATATATTTTTTGATTTTGACCCGGTTCCACAGGACTAGAAGTCCGCAGTTGGGGCTTTGACCTAATAGGCACTATTTTTTCCATAAATGTTACAGATTCATAACTCCAGTTCCACAGATTGGATTTTTGTTGTTTTGGAACCAAATAATTTATAAAAATGTATTTTTTTTTCTAAATTGGCATGGGATTTTTCTTATGTTGTGTTTCCACAATATTACTGTGTACTGCATATATACTGTACACATTACCTCTAAGGTAAGCCTAACTGCTTTTGTGCCAAGCTATCAAAGGGTTAAGCACAGGTTAATTTATTGAATTTTGTGGCTCACCCTGACAGGAATTGTGGCTGTCACATGAGCAGGTTTAACACCACTCACTCATTCAACAAACCAATTTCTCACAGGGTTTTACAATCAGAAGCAACAAATGCAGTTTGTTCAGCAAAAGCTGGATTATTTGAGACCGAAAATTGTTTCCAAGGCACTGAAACCAGTCTTGAAAGAACAGTTGTTGTCATTCTTGGGTATCACAGAGTTTTACTCCAGATTCATCAACAGTAATGTAAGTAAGATGAAGCAGCTATGGAAGTTGCTAAAAAATGGAAAGTTTGTTTAGGATTAGGAACAAAATACATTTTGGGAATTGATCAAACGAGAAATTATACGGGTACAATGCTTTCAAGCTTTTTATGAGAGGGAAGAGTGTATAATAACAATTGGTGCAAGTGGTGATACATTTTGTGCAGTTTTGCTACAGAGTGCGAAAAATGGGGATTAAGTGCTGTGATACGCATTAAGGAATTAAGGACATTTCCTCTAGTGCTCTAGTGGAAAGGCTTTATTTTTTAATAGAATTTTAGTTTCTGGCATACATTTTGGAAATGGACATTTCAAAATGTAAGTGTGTGCGAATGAGGTTTGTAATTGGGCCTGACCACAAACCGTTCATGAACATGCTGCCCTCTGGGGCTGGTAAGAGTTTGACAGCATGGCGAGCAAGACTAACTTCAAAGTTGTAAGCTTATCATTGTGCCATTGAGCATGCACTAGGGACAATTATTGGAAAGGTATATGGTTTATCTAGGTTGCCCTCTAGCACCAATGCTGTGAAAGATAGGGGAGATGAGCATTATAAGGTCTCGTACACTTCCATCAATGAGTGAGAAAGTGTCATAGAGTTTGGTACGAGTGCCTCAACAGATTGTAATAGAGTAGGTATAGGAAGTAAACGGTAAAGGATGTTGCGTTGAAGAAAACTGAGGATTATTAACCAAGAGAGAAGGACTTATAGATCAATCAATCAATTTGGGGGTTTGTAAGTGTGCTACTCACCCGTGAGGGTCTCAAGGTGATGGGGGAGGGCGGTCAGTCGAAGAGCCAGGTCTTGAGGGTCTTCCTGAAGATGTGCAGGGTGGGGGCGCGCCTGATGTTGAGCAGCAGCTTGTTCCAATTCTTCACCGCGATGTAGGAAAAGGTCCATCCACCCATTCTTGCTCTGCCGATGCATGGGGGTTCAACGAGGGCGAGGTCAGCAGATCGGAGGTTCCTCTTGGGTACGTGGAAGGAGATTCTGTAGTTGTGATATTGGGGTCTGGTGTTGTGGAGGCATTTGTAGGCATGGCTGAGTATCTTGAAGGTTACTCTTTTCTCAATGGGGAAACAGTGAAGGTTGTACTCCTGTCAAGGGTACGCAGGTGCTGGGTGATGTATTTGTGTCAAGGGATGCAAAGGACGAGTCTCGCTGCGGTGTTCTGTATGGTTTTGCGTTTGCGGATTAGAGACTTGTTGATTCCTGTGTAGAGGGCGTTTCCATAGTTCAGTCTGCTGGTTATGAGTGCGTGGGTGACGGTCTTCCTTGATTCGGGGAGATCCATTTGAAGGTCTTCCAGAGTATGAGGAGGGTGTTGAAGCAGTTGGAGGCAATGGCGTTGACATGTCGGGTCATGGAGAGGGAAGAATCAAGTACGTTTCCGAGGTTTTGGGCATGGTCTGTGGGGGATGGGGTGGCTGCCAAGATAGATTGTGCAGTATTGTGTAATGTTAGGAATGAGCTGATAGTGAATGATAGGGTTGTCATTAGGGAAGATAAAAGTATACCTCTTGTAGGACTTCACATGGCGATCACTGGGTATTACATGAAGGTCAAAGTGGAATTTCAAGCAGTGAAAGGGAAGCAAAATGATTTGTGGTGTCTTGGTATTGATGCCCTAGCTGATAGCTGGATATGATATTGTGAGATTTGTTGCAGGAGTGGTAAGTCAACCAAGACATGCAGTGTTGCAGCAGGTTCTGAGGAATTGTCAGAAGGTCCAGGGACAAAAATAGAAATTGATTGGATGGGGTTGTCCACAAAAGGAATTGTACGCTGTTGTTTTTATTGAGTACTGTTCTAAGTGGCCAGAATTGTGATTGGTTGAAGTGTTACCATTGGGGTTGTTATTGGTTTCCAGTAGGGTGTTTTCTATACATAAGTCATAGCAGAAAAGATTTTTGGGATAATGGAATGGAATTGTATCCCAGAAAATTAAATCATTTTTAAAAAGTTGTGGAATCAAACATTCTTGTGTAGCATTATATCACTTTGAAGCAATGGTCAGGCAGAAAGTTTTAAAAGAGAGGTGAAGGACTCTTTCCAGCTTGCTCCTTAGTCAAGGATTTGTTGGAGGCAGTCTCTTTAGACTTCATTGCTGTCATACAGAATTCCTATACATCCTTTGCAAGGAAAGATAGCATTGGTTGTGGAAACCTGCCACCATGTTGGTCCCATGGTAGTTAATCCTTAGGCAGAAGAAAAAGGACTCAAAAGGTAATTTTGTTGAGGTGTTTGGACAAAATATTGAGTTCAAAATATTGCAATACATTAATTTCTGGAAATGAATATTGTGCTGTGAAATAATGTGGCCTAGAATATCATTGTCAAGAATATTTTTTTTGGGGGGTAACTAATATGGTTTTTAAAACTATTGTTGCTAATAATATTGTTTTCAGTAATATAGTTGAAAAAATATATTTGTAATTACTTTATAGTGTTTTAGTTAATGTATTCATTTTAGGTGTTAGTATTGTTGGTATAATTGTTCTTAATTTTATTAAATGTAGTAAGAAATTTTAAGTGATTTTGTATACATTATTTATGTTTTTAGTAATTTATAATGACATAGTGGGTTGTTGGGTTTGAAGAGGTATAGGGTGGGAAGTTATTTAAATTAGAAATATTTGTTCAATTATTCTTTTTTACTGCTATTTAAAAAATGTTATCCTCATTTCTTGATCAATCATATAGCCTGTCTTGGCTATGTAGTCTAACTGGATGCGCCCCACCAGACTGATATACATATTACTGAATGGATGTTACTACTCTCAGTGTTATATTAGTGTGATCATTGGATTGTGACCAGATTTCCAAGTCAAGAAGTTCACCCAAATAGTTTTAGATCTCCTTTGTTTTGCCTCCATATCCATCTGAAAGACCTGATTTACTGCTCTAACCCAGAGGAATCCACACGGAACATCTATAGATGTGCATTTTTTTGCACATTCCCTACAAACTAGCAATATCAAGTAGAAGAGCAACTGCTCCTCTCTTTTGTTTAATTTCTAGGTAATGTAGTATCAGTACCAAATAGTATTAAGGTATCAATTAACTTAACATCCTGTATAAAAATCTCAGACAGAAGATTACTCACATACTGCCAGAATAGAGGAATCTTTGGACATATACTGAAGAGGCGTGTGTCATCTGACCCCGGGTACACTACACTTTGAACATTCTTGTTCTTGCTTCAAAATTGTAGCCATTTGTTGGGTAACCAGTATAATCTATGCAATGTGAAAAAATGTTTATGCTTTAGAGGGGCAGGTTTTATTGTGTCATATAATAGTTTCAATGATTTTTGACAGAGAACTTCATGAAGAGGAAGTAGCACTGTGCCGAGCCATATTTAACAGAGGTGGCTGCCTTTGACATTCCCAGCTTCCATTAATTCCCAGTACCAGAGTGCAACTCTTTCCTATGTATAGAACTAGAGAATATCCTCACTCTCTTGGTCTGCCCATGATTGAGCTGACCACCAGGCAGCTATTTGTAAGTATTTGAACCTGGAAAGTGTGCCCTTTGTTCTTTCAAGAACCTCCTGCCATAACATTCATTGGAATCCTGTTCTGAGATCTCCCAAGGTTTGAATGCCACACTCTCTATGAGGGATGCTAAGACTATCCTTCATACATTCAGGTGCTCAGGGGTGTCCCAGATTGATGAAGAATTCAAATAATAAGGTATTCCAAAGATTTGCCTTAAAGCAGTCCATACTGGATGACTTTCAGTATTTTTAGTCTAACATTTTTAAAGAACTTTGGATTCCCAAACTTCTGCAGGAACTCTTCTATCCATGCTCTTCTGACATCACTGCCGAAAAATATTAAATGGTAGACTGCTTAGGAGCTAAACCCAGCACTAGAAAGCTCTTAAACTGTAAAGCATAAGTATAATTTCCGAAGTCCGGTAATGCTAAACTGCCATGCTTCAGCTTATTGCTAAGCTTTTTCTATGAAAGTCTGTGCAATTTGTACCCTCAAACAAATGAACTCACTTCCCCTTGCATTCTCTTAATTTCTTTCTTAGGGAAAGTTAATGGAATGCAGTTAAAGTAAGAGGTCAATTTTAGAAGAATTATCATTTTTTCAAGTTTGTTCAGCCATAATAGTATAGAGGGAGGTTCCAACACTTCTGCAGCAGTGGGTTAATTTCCTTAACTACTCTAGTTGTATTGGATGTGGCTATTTCTTCCAGCTTCCCGATTATTGTAACACCTAAACATCTAATTTGGTGCTTTAAGTTATGTATATGTCAGCTTTAAGACCATGACATGATCTCCGTTTTCTCCTGGTTGATTTGATAGCCCGGGAGCTGGCCAAACTCATGAGCTAGAACATACAGCCTGGGGATATCAATGTGTGGGTAGGTGGTGTATATATTAGGATATCATTCACGTAGCAGGCAAGCTTTATAGTAAGAAACATGCAGTAAAGGGAAAGATTACTGGATCAGAGTGGATGGTCTGTGAAAAGGGTTCAGTGTATAAGGAAAAGAAATGAGGTGAAAGTGGGCACCCTGCCTTGTTCCCTATTTATAGTGATTGCTTTGGAGAGCTCTCAGTTTACTGAAGCTTTGGCACTTGGTGAGTGCTATAACTTTTGGATCGCTTTAAAAATACTTCAGGAAAATTTAAAGCTTCCAAGAACCTCCCACAAATTGGACCAGCTAACCCCATCTAAGGTAGCAATTGTCAATCGATACTCAAATGCTGTGGCCATATCTACGGCTCATATTAAAAGATGGGTTAGTTCATTCAATTGCCTGCCTGGAATAAACCCTTTTTTTGTCACTGTGTATAAATGACTATATATGGGTAGGTATCGTTCTAGCCACTATGTTTCCAAATATTTTGTAGTCATCATTCAATAGCAATATGAGCCTATAGGAGTCTGCTCAGCTAGGTGGTTTTCTGGGTTTTAGAATCATTACAACTGTTGCCTCTACCCAGAAAGATGGCACATGAGGCAAGTTCTGGTGCCTATAGTTTATAGTAGTCCACTGGTTCCGCACCTGGGCCCATACCTCTCCCATTCTTTAATGTATATGGGGATTATTACAAGTCTGGTGGTCCACAGCCACCAAACTCATGGGGGCATGGCGGTGATGGTCTTCCGATAGCCCTATTACTACCAGGGCGGTCGGGCCACCCTCGGACCACCTCCGGGGAATCCAAGATCCCTGGCAGTGCTACAGCGTTTTTGAGGCCGCAATATGCTTGGCTCAATTCCAGCCAACATCGTAATTCGGACCTTTAAATGTTTTTTATATTTATTGATATTTCTGTGTACTTTATTAACTGTTAATTTTGTATAATGTTTATATATTTAATATTTTCATAAAAATAATAATTTTTTAGGTGGTGTTCAAAATGTTGATTTTGAGATGATATTTGATATGTAAATTAATTTTGTATTTATGTATTAATTGACATTAAATAAAAAAATTAAGATTTTTTTATTTGTGTTATTATGTTGTGACTGTGACAGTATACGTAATTTTGTTTTTTCTATCTTCATTTTTAACTTATACATTAACTCTTTTTTACTTTTGTAAATAAATACATTTATTAATATAATGTTTTTTATTATGTGTTCAAACAGTTATACTAAATGAATAGAATTTGTATTCATCTATGTAATCTAAACAATTTCCCATCTGATACTTAGACTGGAAAAAGGCATGTTTCTGACCTCCTCCACGGTGGTCAATTCCTAATTTGGCGGGCGTGACAACCGACTACTTTCGGCCAGTCCCTTTACTACAACGATGCCAGTTAGACGCTCATCCGACCAGCATTGTAATCTTGCCTTAGTAATAAATAATTACTGAAATGTATTTACTTCATATCATATTATATTTATGTATTATAAAATTGAACATTTACTTCTTTAAACGGTTTACATGTTAGAAAACCAATATTTTTGTATGGTTTTGGATTATATTACGGGCAACAATATTTAGTTACCGATATTTTTGTTGTGTCCGCTATCAGTATAGGAACACAATATTGTGGCAAATAATATTTTTGACATAATATTTTTTTCAACAATATTGTTTGCCAGAACAATTGTGTCACGGATTGGAGAGCATCAAAGGAAAATGAAAGAGCACATAAATCAGATGAGAGACAATGGTAGAAGCAGGTTTGAAGGTTACTATTGGTCAACATATTAGAGTTAAGAGTCCTGATTTAGTTGGAAAGGGCTTTTTCATGCAGGTTGAATCCACAGAATTTAAAAGAGGTTGTGAGCCATGCTGTCAAGGTGGTGGATTGTAGAGTTTGGAGCCAAAGCAGAGTTTCTCTGTGTCAATATAGTCATGGGGAAGGTATAGTATGTGTTGACGGATAGATGAAAGAATGTAGATGTGGGGAAGATGAGGGTGGTGTACATCTTTCGGTTTTAGTGGCAGGGGAACTGCTAGCTCAGTGCAATCTGATTCCCAGAGTTAAGTGTGAGCCTGCTAGTTTGAAACCTTCAAGGTTACAGAGATCAGTGGATAGTATTAGATTTTGTGGGGGAAACATGTTGGGTCTCATTCACAACTGGACTTTGTAGCACATTTTGATAAAACAAGCATGTTGGAATGTCAAGTATGGACTGTAGGGTAAATTCTCATGAATGATGGAGCAACATTAAAAGATGTGTGACACTAAAGTAAAGCTCTGGTCAAATCTGGTGCAGTTGATAGATTCTAAAACTTACAATTACTAAAAACTATTGAAGTAAAGTTTTTTATGCAGTTATTATCACCTGTTTTGAAAATGTCTTATTTAACAATATAACTAATTCGTCTGTTTTGCGAAACCATTTAACATGCTCAGAGAACAACTGCTGAGTTGAGAAGACTTGGAAAGGTAGCTCAATTTTAGCAATGGCAAGTAGAGCATGCAGGGCGATGTCTTTAATTTTGTGCACAATGGATGCTATCTTTGTGGGTGAGTACTCTGCATCATCATTTAAATCTCTTTTGGGCCTTTTTAGATTAGTTTGCTCATGGTATCTTACAGGTCTTCACTATTCATGCACAAGCTCCCTTAGGGCCTCATATACAAGCCCATTGCGCCACTGGTACGTCACTTTTTTAGAATGCACCCGTAGCACGATGGTCTTGCTCATATTTGCAAATATGGGCCCTTTCACGCATTACTCTGCGTGAAAGGTCATTCCATGGATAGTGCTGTAGGTGTTCCCACGCAACATCCATGAAACTTGACACATTCCCAGATTTACAATGTTTTGTAAAGCTGGGAATGCATCAGAATCTTCTGCCTCCCAGGGAAGGCATACTGTACTGCTGTAGGTCAAAATATAGTAAATGAGGCCCTTCGTGTTTTTTCAGAGATGCAAAGAAGGCATTTAATTACTCAGCCTCATGTGCACATACACGTTTTTAAGACACTCCCATCAAAGAAGGCCATTGTTATTATTATGCTCTTTTTGTAGGAAACAAATTGTCCAAAAAAACAGTATGAATTGAAACAATCTTTTTTTGTTAAATATTCCTCTCTTTCGGCTTTTGAATCACATAAAGCTAGTTTTCTATGGCACTCGTTCCGCCATTATTGATGGTTACTGTCTTTTGTACAAGAAAATAGTTTGCTCTTTGTTGCCGCAACCCAGGATTTAGCTCCAAGAAGCATTCAAATGTATAGTTACTAGTGATTTCGATATAAAAAATGTTTTTCATACCAAAGATATTTCCTCTACTTAATACTTACAACACACTAAGAAGACAGCCGTACCAGAGACAAAACAGAGCTGTTTCATAATATTCCTAATAACTTTTTCATATATAGCTTAATTTCTGCAATTTCTAGGTGACACAAATGACAGATATTACTATTAGCAAATGTAAAAATAGAATTGCTTTAGTGGCACTTTTCTGACCTTGACTGGACAAAAAGCTGAGTTGACCTTTCTAGTATTCGAACTTGTGGCCTACAGATCACCACATATCTCAGCGGTGAGCGCTCAAGTCACTGAACCATCCTAATGCCAATGATGTACTTAAACGGTCTCAATGTATAGTCATCAGTGGCGACTCCTCCACTAGGGCGGAGGAGCGTTGCCCCACTGCACAAAAAGGAAAAATAAAATGACAATAACGTATTGTTATTGTCATTTTATTTTTCCGATTACATGCAGTCAGTGGCCTGTGTGGGGCAGGCGGGGCTGGCCAGAGCAGGGGAGGAGTGGTTTGCACTCCCAAAGTGCACATGAACTGTGTTGCCAGCCCTCTTGGCCGGCCAACCAGTCCATGTGCTCTTTGCATCTTCCTACAAGACTGCATTACAAAGCCTGGTCAGGAACATGCACTGGCTCCCTGTTCGAGTCTGAGCACTGATCCTCTTCGCTCAGACCAATCACAACGCTGCTGGGAGCCTGTGTGCCGGGTGCTTCCTGCTGCTGCCAGCCAGGACTGGAGACCAGAAGATGAAGAGGACGCAGGGGAGGTGGCGGCTGGCCAGCTGGCCGGCCGTTCTAAGGTAAGTGGTTCTTTGTTGTTGATTAATCTTCCCACCGCCCACCACCCCCATCCGGTAGCAGGCACTACTGATATCCATATCATTGCATACATTTTTTAGGTCTATGAACGGTATCCTTCTAAAGCATACAGATCCCTGATAACCTAATTGAATGGGTTATTGTCAAAATGGCACCTGCCATCACAGTTCAACAAAAGCCAGCATCATGTAACTTATATCACATTTTTCCCCGTGCAGTCCTCTGGGATTATGTAACATATTTCATTTGACCCTGTACAGTGCTCCTCTGCCTTTAGCTAGGTTGACTCTTCACAAATACTACACACATTCATACATACATACACACATACATAGACTGAATTCCTTAAATAGGGTGCATCTGAATCTGAATATTAAACATACACAGGTCTAATGTGCACAGCTCATTGTGTGTGCTTTCAACATTACACCTGGTCCTGAAATCTCATTTTAACACGTTTTTCAACCTTTACAGTCTACTATGACAAACTCTCTCATAAGTGATTCCAAAAGTCTTTGCAGAGGAGTTCCCAGCTTGTACAGGGAAGGAGCTCCTTCCATCATATCTTGCCACAACTTTTTTCAGATAGCCACACCCCTTCTCTCACTCCTTGGAGATAGCTTAGTTCCTACCTTACTCTTATGACTCATTCTAGGGCAAGCTCTATTGTTTTGTAAGTAAAGTTAGCCGAAGATTTAGGATAAGGGATAGTGACTTCGAATTTGAAAATGGAGAACCAGGGGCCATATTATCAAGAAAGGCGATACATTATCGTCGCTTTTATCGGCAGGAAACTGCCGCTAAAGCAGCGATAATGGGCTTGATAATATACCCATGTGAATTCCAATAGAAGCCCATCTGGTGTGAACCTGGGCTTCTACGGGAATTCACAAGGGCATATTTTCAAGCCCATTATCGCCGCTTTAGCGGCAGTTTCCGGCCGATAAAAGCGGTGATAATGTATCGCCCTTTCTTGATAATATGGCCCCAGGTTTGAATTCTCGGCTCGGTTCATTTGCATGTGCTTCTAGGCAAACCCCAAAATCTCTCAGGGGCATATTATCAAGAACGTCGATAAAATTATCACCGCTTTAGCGGCAGGAAACTGCCGCTAAAGCGGCGATAATGGACTTGATAATATGTCCTTGTGAATTCCCATAGCAGCCCAGGTTAAGGGCTGCGATGGGAATTCACAAGAGCATATTATCAAGCCCATTATTGCCGCTTTGGTGGCAGTTTGCTGCTGCTAAAGCGGCGATAATTGTATCGACTTTCTTGATAATATGCCCCTCTGTACTTAAAAGGAAAAACACAACAGCCGAAAAATAAATGTGTAACTAATCCGGGTCTGTTGTAAAGCTCTCTAAAGCCCTCGGGTGAAGGCGGTTCGCCTATATAAAAGAAACTACTCCTGAGAAGAGGTGAACTATAGCATATGCGTCTGGTTTCATAAAATAAATGTCCTCTGGCATCAAATCTTTTACTCTTCCTAATAGAATTAAGTTTATTGATGCTTTTGAGATTTTGATGTCAGCTTTATTCGACCCATTACAATCCACCAAATTATTAAAACGCATATGATTTCTTGACAAACAATCTTAGTGCCGCTCTCTTAGTATAGTAAAATGTCGAGGTTGTAATAAAGAAACTAGGACGATTTCATTATGTGACCAGTAGAAACTAAATATTTGCTTGATTGGAGATGGCAGCTAAACTATTGCTAGAGGGTTATTATTTGTGAAGCAGGAAAATGTTCTTGTTTGAAATGTCACATCACATTTTAATTTCTCGTCCAGGAACATGTCACTGTTTATATTTTTAGATAACGGTGTCTTTTTTTATGGTCCTGCCAATATCCTAGAGCAATGACTTAAATGTCTTCATACAGTCTCTAGATTAAAAGAATTTGTGAATCTGCCTACCGAATCGGGTAAAACTGCCTGCATGTCCATAAATAAATCTACATTTGAGACCATTTTTGATGATTAGCATTGCACTCTTATTTTTTGGAAAAAGCAGGGAAACACAAGAGCTTGTGTTTTTTTTCATTCAAATATGACTAGCATAGTTATAGCCGAAGACGCTGCCTAAATTTCATGCACTTGTTAACGAGAGAATTTGGCCGCAAGATAGAGAAAGCTTGCGGGAGGATGGCACAACAAAGTCTTATTAAATGTTATGAGAGAAATTGGTAGTGTGGTTGGTGTCGCAGCACGTGTTCAAAAGCTGTGCTATAAAGGCCAGAACTAATTAAGAACAAACTATTATGATGCCGGTGCAAGGTTGTAATGTCTATAGTTCTGCCTCAATAATCACTATTATCTTTTTTGGATTCTACATGGGCAAGATAAGAGAAGATATGGCCTAACGTCTATAAGTGCAGATTGTTTAACCAGGTTCGAGTCCAGGCCTCGGCACAATATCCTGCCATCGTGGGCAGATCAATTAATCCCCCGTGGTTAAAAAAACAAGTGGGCCAGATGTATTATTCTTTTGCGCAATGTAATGCAGGAAGACACCTTGTTGTGCTACGCTGTGTGAAAGCGAGAGAGCCATATATATCAAGATATGGTGCATTCCTGCTCTTTGCCTACACTGCTGCACAGCACCAACGCAAGCACCTCTGTGCCATGTTGCAAGGGTGCCTACCTTGCAGGCAGGATGGTTTTGTGCAGGAATGAGCTACTTCCTGCACAAAACAACTCTCTAAGCCTTTTTCTAAGTGTGCTGCAAAGTGCAACAGACTTAGAAAGAGGAAACAACGAGGAAAATTTACGATATTTGGCATTTTTCATAGCCGATTTCTTGGTTGGGGAGCCGCGGACACTGCTGGGGACCACAAGTTCCATCAACCCTTTCTATCACCATCTTCAGAAATGAGCTATATCAGAACTGCGCTATATAAGAGTGTCACAGCCTCCCTGCCTTGGGCCATTTGGAGCCAATTTCTTATTGCAGGAGGCGCTGATGCCACTGGGGACCACTAGTCCCATCTTGCCTTGCTGCCACCATCATCAAAATTGAGCTATATGAGCGTGCCACAGCCCCACTGCTTTGGTGGCATTTGGGGTCAATTTCTTGTTGGGGTGCCACTGACGCCACTGGGTATCATCCTTGCTGCCACCATCATCAGAACTGCGCTATTTATGCACACCACAGCCCCCTTTGGCTTTTAATTTAAATATAAAGGAGCTGTGACTTTTTCCTTCTTTAATTCTTTTGGTTTGCTCTGGCCTCATACCACCCAGGCCTGCGATTGACTTGGCAGGCACCTGTATATTGAGCTGAAGACTCTGTGCATTTTGGCTTGCCCTCCGCATATCATCATGGAAGGTATGGAGAAGCTTAAAGCATCTGATCTTGTCCAGGGTGCTGCAGAGCATTGTAGTACAAAAGGGGGTGGTGATGGACGGAGCATCTGAACCAATCAAACACTCACACCCAGTCAAAAGATCTGGGTATGATCCATCACCGTTCTTTAGCCCACTCTGCTACCCCAGTTCAGACATGGCTATTTGCAAATCAGTCTGACCCTGTGCCTCATGGGAACAGTCCAGCCCAAACTGCCAAGCCATGCCTTCCCTGAACCGGAAACAAGCTTCCGAGGACCGGTTTCTGGCATTCCAGCCGCCTTCAGCCCAGCTTGCTTGAATCCAGTGGCAAAGTGAGCAAGGGACTCACGTCTGAGCATACCCTGCCACACTTATGGCGGCCAAAGCGGTACAAAAGGGGGTGGTGATGGACGGAGCATCTGAACCAATCAAACACTCACACCCAGTCAAAAGATCTGGGTTTGATCCATCACCGTTCTTTAGCCCACTCTGCCACCCCAGTTCAGACATGGCTATATGCAAATCAGTCTGACCCTGTGCCTCATGGGAACAGTCCAGCCCGAACTGCCAAGCCATGCCTTCCCTGGACCGGAAATAAGCTTCTGAGGACCGGTTTCTGGCATTCCAGCCGTCTTCAGCCCAGCTTGCTTGAATCCAGTGGCAAAGTGAGCAAGGGACTCACGTCTGAGCATACCCTGCCACACTTATGGCGGCCAAAGCGGTACAAAAGGGGGTGGTGATGGACGGAGCATCTGAACCAATCAAACACTCACACCCAGTCAAAGATCTGGGTTTGATCATTGTAGGGCATCTAGACAAACCAAGAATTATATTCTCCATGAGCTCGACCTCTTAACAGAAGAGGTCGAATCCATTATGGGCTCAGATACTGCGCCTCAAGGAGGACCTGTCATCAATCCCAAGAAAGTCAAACAAACTCTCCCCCAGTTCTTCAATAGAAAGAGAGTTAGCAAACAACTCACAAGGCCTCCTCTTTACCACCTGCTGAAGATTTACCTTGTACGGATGTCTGAGCATGATATACCTGAGCCTACGTGTATGCATCTGTAGTCACGCAACTTTTTATAAACTGTTTTCTCCCACTTCTAGAGCTGACGAGGAAGACAGTATCTCTTGAGGTTCCTAGTAAGTCTACTTTTACCAATGCTCCACCTGCTTCTTTCCCCTGCAATATTACAAACTACACACTACAGATTAAAGAGTTGAGGACAGAGGTGGGGAACTAAAGCTATTGATAACCGAATTAACCAGTATGATGAATCAACTACTTGTGAGCAACGATGCTAAAACGCCTAGAGCTCATGAAGTGCTAGATAACCAGGAAGCTGGACCTTTCGAGCAAACTTCTAGATCAACCATGGGGACAACAGACATTAGGAACACTGAAAGAATCATGTGCTAGATGAGGCACGCATTAGCATGGGGGCCCTGGGATCTGAGCCCCCTAGACCATCTAAACCACCTAGAACCGTATGCTTTTTCCACCAATCAAACCTAGCTAATGAAAATATAACAGCTGGTCAACCATGTAATACCTATTTCCATGAACATATAGGTTTGAACAGCTATTCGACTACATCCAAGACCAGTGATAGGTGCTCTGAAACTACCAGGTCGATCTTTATGCTAATTTCCTGAAACACCCCTCTCATATAACATTTGAAGGGGGGGAGTCTTTAAAAAATAAAGCCATACATTGGATAAGGTATGTGAGGGGCTGTCGTTCAATTATCCAAGAAGACATCTTCAGTGCTAAAAGATATCCTAAAAACAATCAGAACCTTGGTAGTATTGAGCTAACTCTTAGAGACAGGAAGAATGGTGAAAGTTAGGTGGCTGTCAACATCAGGTCCTGTTCCTCACATAACTCAAAAAATCTGTACAAAGATCAGTGGCCAGGGGATAGTTTGTCCAGTATATTGTGTAACACCTTAGGTCTTGTAAGTGACCTTTCCCCCTTGGGTGAAGTAGATTGACTGTACCCTTCAAGAGTTAAATGCAAAAACAACAGTTGATGGACAGAATGCAGAACAATGTCATACATTCACCCCAGTACAGAGATCTGGGCCTAAATCCATCGTTTTTTTGCACTCCACACCACCCCAGTTCAGACATGACCACATGCAAATCAGCCTTGACCCTGTGTCTCATGGGAACAGTCCAGCCCGAACTGCCAAGCCATGTCTTCCCTGGACCGGAATCAAGCATCCTAGGACCGGTTTCTGGCTATCAGCCGTCATCAGCCAGGATAGCTTGACTCCAGTGGTCTGGAGAGCACGGGACTCACGTCTGAGCATACCCGTCCCACTCGGGGTGACAAATGCAAAAAACAACAGTTGATGGACGATGGATCTACGAAGAAAAAGCTGTGGGCTCCGATCCTTCGGCCGGGTCTGGTGGCTTAGTGGACTAGTATGTCCACTGTAGAGGCCTGTGCTTGACCTCTTGGTCACAGGCTTTAATCCTGGTGAGCCACTCAACCTTCAAACCTTCTGAGCTGGATAAAATGAGTAGCATTGAGTTGGGTAACAATTAACATCTGCTGTTCAGCGCCAAGATACCATTCTGGTGAAGAAATACACATGTTATGATTATGTTCTGTTTATGGTGCAACACTTTGGGGTTTTTCTAACATCAATGAGATGGTTAGATCAGAGAATAGGTTTCTGAGAAATATAGCCCTCCTTCCATCCAGTACTCCACTATACCACCTTATACTTGATTTGGTTAGGAAAGTGGCTGAAAATAAAGCTAGGCTGCCCCAACCCTTGTTATGGAGAGGAATATGGTCCACTTCTGAGCCTATCCATTATGCAGTATATTTATAGGAAGTGATTAGTAGATAGATTTGTTAAAAACTCCTGGCTTTTGAACATCAAAAAGCTGCTGACCTCTTTGGGTATGAGAGAGCTTTGGAAGACCCCGCTCTAAGACCCCATCGCCTCAAAAGAGCTTTCAAAAGAGCACTATAGGTCTTGGACAATGTTGAATGATAATTAAAATGCAACAAACCTTGAGCAGGGAATTTGTATATTCAAAGTACACTAGCACTTAAGAACAATATCGAGACTTTATGACTGTTCCTATGGAGAGTAAGCATTACTTCCAATTCAGGACTGGCTCACTACCCCTTAAAGCTTTTACTTTCAAATCGTTGACCTCAGAATCTTCATCCCCATTGTGCCCAGTTTGTAATACTGAGTCCCATGTTTTATTTGTTCGATCCCTGCCCTCTGTATGCTAGTTCGGTTGCTAAATTTCTGGGTCGAATGTAGCTTATAAAAAGATTGATCTAATCATCCAATTAAGAACTGAGGGTTGATGCAAGGAGTAGCATAATTTCTGCGCTGAGCGCTTTGAGATGCAGTTGTCTATGTACCTTGTATTGCATTTGTAAATTGCCATATGTCTGGAGTGTTCCTTGTTCCTAAGTATTATCTATGTATGTTATGATGGATTCTGATTGTGTGCCCATTTGCCAGGAAATGTTCTATATACGATTGAATTATTACGACATTTACTATACTCTTTTTGATGTTTTTTTGTGCTATTTATAATTGTATTTGTATTAAATATAACTTCTATTGGATACCTAAAAGTATCCAATAAAAGGTCCTTAGCGAGTCACCTCCTGAAATTGGTTTTAGGACGAAGCTGAAAACTTGGCTGTTGAGCAACATGGTTAATTCTAATTAGATCTTCTGAACTAGATTCTCTGTTTCGATGCCCTATACTTTCGTAATTTGTTCTCTTTTCTAGTCTGATCTATGGTCCTGCACAGGCACACACCGGTGTGGTGTAACCAAGCATTTTACGAAATAATCATATCATACCTTAAAACTTTTATTGTACTTGTTGTCGAAATAAAGTTATTTTGACTTGAAAGGATATTGTGCCTCTGCGGAGAATGCGTAGCATTTTGACGCATTCACAGGTTCACCAGTATTGGTAAATCTTCTAATTTGCCAATATACATGGGTGGCTGCACGGGGAACACCTACACTGCACCCATGGAATGCCTTTCCAGGGAACGCAAGTTAGCGACTTGCACTGCCTTGCATTATTCCAGATTTGCCAAGGAATGCAGCACCACACAAGGTTCTGTAAACCTAACTTAGGTATTGCATTTCCCATGTGACACAATGCCTGACACAAGGGCAATGCAAAACCATGATAAATCTGCCCCAGTGCCTTTAATCTGGTGCTCAAGTAAGCACTGTAATGCCCTTGGGCTAGATGTGTGCTATTTAAAACTGCAAAATATATATATGTATATCTGCAGTTGTTAGCAATGGCTTGCTTTCTAGTGACCAGAATATGTAAGACTGAATTGTACTGTCAGGGAATTAACCAATACTTCTTTTGTCTGGCCAGTGAAAAAGCAACATTTTCATAGGTGCATATTTTGTAAGAGTTAATTTGTGTAACTGCCAACCAAGGGTCATTTTCACAAAGGTATTTTCATCTCTGTCTGTGAACATTGGTTTTTAGCCAAAATACCTTAATAACCAGCCACAAATTCACACAAAGAAATCCTTGGTGGGTGTAAATGCATTTACTACTGCTGATGTTCCTGCCACAAGTGCAGACATCCACTGTAGTTGATCCCACTCAACAGGTGGGAAGTGTACATTCAAAGATGTGGTTTTCTTCGAAAGTTTGGGGACACCCACACACATGCACATTTGTGAGATAGGAGAATAGCTTTCTCCAGAGAAAAAAATGGTTTCCTCGCAGAGAATCAGATGTGCATTTGCACAGGAGTTTTTGATTCCCGAAGTGCAGATTTAAAAAAAATAACACTTTTAATCATAACCAAAACAGTAGGCTTTACAAATCATTCTGCAATGGTATAATGAGATTATAGCACATGCACATTTACCTTAATGCCTCCCAACCCATTTTGTTAGTCCAGACTTGCATAGTAAACCTTGTCTTCTTTTACCATACGATTACCCACTCGCTTGTCCCATAAGCTCTAACCCCTGAAGGACCTCCAATCGACCAACACTTTTTCCCATTTCTTGGGGCTGTCTCTTGCTGCGTGGATCACCACTTTTGCCCTCTGGCACCAATCCATGTCCGCCTTCCAATCCTCAACCGCCGGTATGGCCATGGCCCCCATGCTCTGGCAATGTTTCGCTTTGCCACCATGCTGCCATTCTCAGCAACATTTCTTAATCTTGCTCCCCTTTCATTCCCAGGATTAACCAATAGGGTTAAACAGGGATCATTACCTCCGTAACACTCTCCTTTATTGATGGGATCTGGGCCCAATAAATTTGAATCTGCTGGCAATCCCAAGGGGTGTTTAAGAAGGACCCTTCACTCCCACAACCCCTTCTGCATAGTGGGGGGTTTGCCCTGCCTTTTTTGTCCAGGAGGGTTTACACGTAATATGATCTGTGGTGTACTTTGAGTTGGACCAATCTGAATCTCCCTCTAATGGATATCTCCCAAGGGGCCTGGTGGGCCTCCCTCCAGTCTCCATCGTCCAGTGTTCCTCCCAAATCGCCCTCCCATGCCAATCTCAGGGGACCCAGTAGATCAGGGGAATTGTTGAATAGTTTCTTATAGATTTGTGATAACACCTTCTTCGTCTGTGCGTCAGTCAGTACTAAGTCCTCTAACGGTGAGGTGTCATATTGTGCAGATTTTTACACTGCATGGAAATCTGAACAGGGCCCAATAAGTTTTAAAGTTTTCTTTTAAGAACTCTTTCACAAGCCAAACATTTGTAAGACTACAATACAAGAACCATTATTCTAGTTATCGTAAGAATCGACCTCTAATAAAAAAATCATTAAAAATTGTGGGCTACATGCCATGTCTAAAGAAGACACTTCTTCTCTCCTGGTGGTTGTCACTCTATTTCCAAAACCTTATGCTTTTGGTAGTTCCTCATAGTAATATTGTAAGTATTGATCTAGAACACATCGTGATAACAATGCTGATTTAGGAGCATGTGAGTTCTTCACATTGTTGATTACTGAAAATGTTTGTTGCCAAAATGAACGATAGGTGTATAGCAGTGAGCTAAAAGAGCAGGACTTATAGAGCAAAAACAGAAACAGGAAAATTACGAGTTGCAGGAGCAAGCTTGCGATGGTCGAAATTAAACCTGCAAGTCACATCCACCGAAACACAGGTGAAAAATCGATTGCAATTATCAAAGCCTGTACAACATTTGAAAAAAATAACACACACATTGTTTTTGCTCACTTCATGTAAGATAATGTATGAGTCCATCGAGGTACGCCACTTATCGACATGCAGCGCACACATTCAAATGTACCCTTATAAATCATCCTTTATTGAGTTTCTAAATGACTGCTTGCATTGATATAATTACTTGTAGCCAACACATTTAGTTCAACAGGAACTTCTTAAGAGGTCCAGTCAAAAAATGTATTCAAGACACAATTAAAAATGTGATATGAAAATAATATTCGCTTAAAAAGACCTATGCTTCATTATCATGATATATGCCAGGCTTAATGCATTTTCATTGAAAATGTATAATCATTTTATTTGGCACTACTAAGTTACACCATATGTAGTAACAATATAAACAAATGCACTAGCTGTACATATCATATAAATCCATTATTTAATATTCCAATCGTTTACATTAAGCCCTTGCATCTTTTCTTAGTTCATATACGGAGGAGAGACTTGTTATTCTAATTTCACCAGTAAGCATGGGCGGATTTTGCCAATCTGGCGTACGCGAACTTGCGTATTTACGGATTCGCAATCCGCAAAATCCGCGAACTCGCGCGAATTTGCGGATTTTTTTTTTTTTGTGTTCGCAAGGGTTTCTGCCAGTTCGCGAGGTTTGTTTACCAGTTTGCAATTGCAAACTTACTTTTCGGCTCGCAACGGCCGCGACTATGTTGTTTCTACGTCTGGTTCATCATCACAGGTTCACAGCACCCTCTGTTTCACCACTGCCACCCTCTGGTACACCCATGCCACCCTCTGGTACATCCTCACTGCCACCCTCTGGTTGGTTTATCACTGTAGATTATGGGGGTGAAAAAAAGCAAGCACACCTGCCCTGCTTCAACTGCCATGAATTAATTTGGGGTTGATTAATGTGTCACTGATTTTTAAACTTCCAGTCTGGCTGGCACCTGCTTCCTTCCTTATCTGTAATTTGCTTTCTGTTGCAGTGCAATTTTTTTTCACAGGACCTTTATGGCCTACTTGTAGCTATTCTATGAGCCTGCTGTGAGGGTCAGAGCAGGGTCATAGAATAGTTGCAAATAGGCAACTGAACTCTGGAGGGGCCCCTCAGGAAGCACTAGAGTGAATGGTTAATAATGTTAAGATTGAACTTTTGCACCTGCTGATTGCTTTCAGTTTTGCAAAAATCGTTTTTCTGCAATTTCGCGCGATTTGCGGGGCGCAAATCCGTGCGAGATCGATTTCGGAAGCCGCGAATTCGTGCGAATACACGATTTGTTTTTTGCTGCGTGTTTGTTCGCGTGATTTTTTGCATGTTCGCAAGCCGCTTGTAGCGCAACGTTTGCGAAGTTACCCTAGCGGTCGTACATGGGCGTGGCCATCTTGTTTGCGTGGCGTAATTCCGTTTCCGGGCGCTATGTGTAATCTCGCAAAGTGTGCGGCTCGCTCGTACATGTTCGCGTGTGATCGCGAGGAAAATCTCGCGCAAACTTACCCACGCGGTCGTGAACGGGCGCGGCCATCTTGTTTCTCATTCATTGCTATGGTTCTGGGCATGCTCTCTGTATCCTTTCTTAATCTCTGCCATCCTTTGCTTGTTTGAAGTTTTTTTTAATCTATTTTACTTATTATCTATCCCTCTATTTTTCTAGCTCTATATTTTTGTGTTTTCTGCTACTTTTTGTTAATTTTAAACTACTTTTTTAAACGCTTTTCTTTTCTTCTTCCCTGTTCTATTTCTTCTTTCTTATTTTGCTTCCTTTCTGCCCAGACCATGGCAAAGGGAGCCGGGAAGAAGCCCGCAAAGGGGAAGGGTCCTGCACCCCGTGCCCGGCTCCCGTGCGGGCGTTTGAGGGGGGAGACAGTTATAGCTCGGGAGATTTTTAGTGCGGAGGAGGTGGCCGCACTAGTCTTTCACGTCCAGCGCCGCCTCCCCAAGACCATCATGGGAGGCGGCAGGATCGCTACCGGCTACGTGATCCGGGAGCGCCGGAAGCGGTGGGAGAAGGTGTGCCGGGCCATGTTTGAACACTCTGGGGTCAGGCCACCCACCGCTGGACGGATCTCATGGACCGGGAACGCGACTTGCTGGACGTGCTCGGCGTAGAGATCCCCGGGCTTGGTGAGTAGTAGTAGCTATTTCTATCTATTTCATTACTACTCTGTTTTATCCCGCTCTGTGTGTTATTATATTGCAAATTTTTGTTTTTTACCAAGAGCAATAATGCTGCCGATTACATTGTAGGTAAATTATATTTCAAAATCTTCTATGCATTTCAGGTGCACTGCTCTCCTTCTCAGTAGCCTTGCTACTATGCTTATTTGTTTTCTATTTTGTGTTCATTTCATTGGCCTGAGAAATTATGTATGAGTGTAGTGTAAAGAACTGCGTAATGCTAGACACTAAGGGTCAGATTTTCAATTACCGGCGCATCCCTGCAAAGTAGCAGGGATGCGCCAGTAATTGTGCGCCATGCCACCACCACCCATGGTGCGCCGTATTTACAATGTGGCGCACCATGGGCCCAAAACGTCACAGAAGCCTTACGCATCTGTGCCGTAAAGGCGGCGCATTGCTGGAGTTGCGTGCCAACGATGGCGCAGCTCCAGCAATGCTCTGGGGTGCCCTATCTCCCCAATGCTGCATCAAGCCGTACGTCGGCTTCAAGCAGGCGCAGGGTTTGAGTCACGCATCATTGTCCTAAAAGTGACTGATTGACATCTTGTAGATTTCCCTCAGCCACTTTTAGGATTCGTTCCTGCGCAGGAACGCCCTCCCTTGCGCCGGAACGCCCCCTGATGGCGCAGGGCTTTACAACGTGATGCATCTCCCATATGCGTCACTTTGTCAATGTACGCCGCACCATGGCGCCTCTTTTGTTCTGCCGCTGCGTCAGAAAAGTCACGCAACAATGGAGGAAAAGAGCCGCAAGGGGCTTCTAAATCAGCCCCTACAGACTCAAGTCCAGTCCTTCCTTTAGACACATGGCTATAAGAAGAAATAGTGGTGGTGGTCGGTGGATTGATAGTTTGAGTATTCACTGATCTGCAAGCACGATGGACTTTGTCTGTCACTTTGCGTGCTGCGGACTGCTGCCTGCCAGGCCTAGGCAAACCTTTTTAGTAGTTTGTTTACTGAGTTACATAGGAACTTTCCAAGTCAACGGTCCGCAAATCAAGCAATGCTAATAACGTAGTAGACCACATGAGATCGGTCAATATATCCCGTGGAATAGTTGTCTATTTGCTATTTCGCCAAAATATTTTGTTATTGTTCTTTTGAAATGTTTGATTTGGTTGACAAATATCATCCATGTTTTCTGGTCTTTCTTTCTTTCATGTTGTACATCAGCTCCCCCCAGGGGCAAGAGGACACAGGAGGAGGAGGAGGGTGCTGTTCAGGATGCAGGCCAGGATCGGGCAGGCGAGGGCTCCTTTGTTGGCCCCAGTAAGTTTTAATTTTAATATAGAGTACCTATTTTTTCCTAGCGTTCCTCATTCGATTTTTTCTAAATCGTCTTTGATCTTCTTGTAGACTGGATCTAAATTCTTATCCTGCCTCGACTATGACTCCCTGTGGTATTACTAGATTATTATTATTAGTCTGTCTGTGTAGCTAACTAAGATTGCACATTTGGCAATTCCATTGGACTCCCATTCTAGTCAGCAATAGCTCTATGCACTGAGTGCAGTCCTCTGGGATTGTCCATAATGTCTTTTCAAGTCTTCTAAATTTTTATGCTTTGACAATTGCCAACAATAAAAAGGTGAATGACCACCAAGAAAGAATAAGATACTACTTTACTTTGGGTTGTGGATAGTAGGACAATCCATTCTACTACTGTTGCAGGGACAAATCTGCACAAACCGAACTATGGACACTAAATAATGCATTGCTTAGCTTATCAAATTTAAATAGGTGCTGTTAGACTTTCCACATACCTCAGTGATAACAGACTTTGTAGTTGAACCCCCAATCTCCTTATTGACTAGATAGTGTGGCAGAGTCATTTAGCTCCCAAAGTCACCGATGATTGATCCCCAATGATGATTAGATTATCCAACGCAGGACAAGAGTACGGAGTCAGAGTCAAGAAGTGTCAGAGGCACGGACTCATGCTTGTAAAAATTCCAAAACGTTTAGCTCATCCACTCTAGTCTGGAGGACCAAAAATCACAGAGTCTATTTAAGTTTAAAAGCTTTATTAAAAGTAAACACATTTATTAAAATCAACTTTGTCATAAAACTAAACGTTTAACTGAAAATGGAAAAGTGCTTAGTGCTGACGATTAATTGGACACGTTTTTTGTGGTCGAGCCGAGCTCTCACCTGGTTTGAACTTGATCCTGCTCGTGTTCTTAGAAGTCAAGCTTCTGTCTGTTAGGAGAAAAAGTGGTGCGTGTTAAAAATAAAAAGCAAGCATTCATCAGTTGTGCCAAAAAGTGCAGCAAGACAACAGCCTTCCCTGGAAAAAGGGACATTTTTACTTTAGAGTAGACAGTCACAAATTATTACATTCTATTCTGTTTTTTTCACATTTCTTCATTCCTCCTAGACCAAATATTATATAGTAGTGAGTGGTGTATTCTAACATTCTTAAATGTACTTTGTAGGTGGAACATCTGGTGGCGGGGCCAGCGCTGAGGTGGTGGTATTGGACGAGGGGAACAACTCTGGGGAGGAGGCGGTGCAAGTGCCGGACGTGCCTGTGAGGGTTCACACGGTGGTGGCGGGCAGAGTTAAGCTATATATTCCTTACTTATTGAGATTGAAGACTGCATAGTGTGCTTTCTGCACGGGTGTATTATAAATCATTAGCTGTGAAGTTTTTGGCGAGAAGAATCCCAATAAGATCTGAGATGAACTTGATGGATGGGATGAACGAAAAGCGAAAGAAGGGTGTAAGTAAGTGTGGAAGGACGAGAAATTTAATTATGACTGGCAAAGAAGAAAGATATGTGTTTGCTTGGTCCCCGAGGTGGCTGGGAAGGAAAGAATATGGTATGGTGCATGGCTGGGTGAATGATGAAGCAAGGATGGGTGGAAGGAGAACAGCCTGGGTGGGTGAAACAGAAACCGTATGTGTGCATATACTTTGAATGGATGGATGCCTGGATCATGGTATTATCTGACTCTTAGATAGCATATGTGTATCTAGAGAGAGTAGACGGTCACTGGATGAACTAAGTGTTACTTTGAAGAGCATGTAACACCGCACCCGCTCGTCCGTTCCAGTGTAGGAAAGGCAAGGAAAATAAGTTGTAATTTTGTCCAAATACTACCATGAATAGTAGCAGTAGTTTGTATTGCAACTGCAAGCACAGCATATATCCGGTTATTACGGTGGACACTCCCTAACTCTCTTAATAACTTTAGTTTAGTAGTAGTACGTCATTCATGTGTGGGTGTATCACTGTTCACTCAATTATAAGCAAAGCACCTAAAGTCATCCCATATGTCATCAAATACATCCCATGTGAAGTGATAGATAATCAGATTATTTAGCTTCTTCATTTTCCTTTTCTAGTACTCATTTGCACTGTAGGGTGAAAGCTAAATTAATTAAGCAGTAGCCCTTTTAACAGAGTATTCTCAGTGCCACCCGTAATAGAAAAGTAAGAGCTTCACCACCTGCATGTACTGGACCGGTACAGTAACGCAAGTCTGTCTCACTTATCATGGTGTGCGTCTGTTTTTCTCTGGTGCAAGTTCACTGCGCTGGCATTATGCCGGCTTGCATAAGATAACGTACCAATTTTCCTAAACAAGAGAGAAGAAGAAGAATAAGACTGGTGTACTGTCATAGTCGACTGTAATGGAAGTCCATAGTGCTCGTAGAATTTGTTCCTTAAACTCCCACTAATGTTAGAGCAAGGATGAAGAAGTGGGAGGTTAGATAGATACTGTCCTCAATAGTTATGTACTGTGCTTTCAATTTGCTACTTGTACTGTGACACAACTTTCTGCTCAATCATTTTGTGTTAATCTTAAGGAGCATTGGTTACAGACTATGTCTTTCTTTCTTCATATAGTTGCTCCTTCCAAATCAAACAGAACATCAAGGAGGGAGCTGGCTCAAATGGCCTGGCAACGGAGGCTGGATGCCACTGTCGCCGAATATCGGCGGCTGGTGGCCCTGGAGGAGGAGGAGACGCAGTCTACCGGTACAACAACAACATCCACTGGAACAGCTGCATCCTCCTCCGTGCCCCCATGGGCTGCCAGCCAGCGCAGTGCTCCAGCGGTACGGAGCCGGGCTACCAAAGCCAACCGCCACCGCCGAGCAGCAAAGACAGCAGCTGCCCCCCACAGGAGTTGGAAGGCACGCCAGCGCCGCTTATACCTCAGAGTGTCCTACCTGGAGCAGGAGGTGCATACCTATAAGAACTTGGTGGAGGGCCTCCGCTTCGACCATGCCACCCTCCGCAAGGAGTATGATGCCCTGGCCGCTAAAGTCAACAGCACCCTCCCGTAGTGTAGTGTCCCTTGCCCCTTTTTTAGAGACTTTTGGGGGGTGGGAATTGGGAGTTGGGTTGTTTTTGGGACTTTTGAAGGACAATCGTTGGGGTTAGGGAGGGTCTTGCGGGAGATTATTTTGTTAGGGCTACAGAAATATATTTTTTGAAACTTTATCTGACTATACCTGTTTTTTACTGCTTTTGAGTCTGGTGGGTGGGGGTTTAACAGTAAGTTTGTTTTCCTGAAGAGTCCTAGGACTTTAGTAGTACTACCGTCAATCTCTCGTCTATTCCTAATACTCCATTATACTACCTCCCACCAAACGCTTATCTTACCTGTAATTTGTGCTTGAAAGTAGGGCTAGGCCCAGGGCTGGCTCCACGGGAAATGGCGATTAAGGTTGGCAATCCTGGGCGGATGAAATGTCCTCATTGCGGTGGTACTAGTGGTGTGACACAGTGGCAGTTGCATGCCTATGGAAAAAAAGAAAATGAAACCTGGTTTGTCCTTACTGTAGCATTACAACGGTACGATAGAGAATATAGCAGGTGACAGTACACTAGAACAGTGCCACACAGAGCCTAACAATTGGTAAAGTATTGAAAGTATAACTAGTACTTGCGTTGAATTTCTTTGACATTGGCTACTACTACAAGAAATAGTACTGAAGCTGAGTAAGTCTAGAATATATCCTCAGATTCCTTCACCAGCCTGTTGCTATGACCTTATCCTCCCCAGCAAGTGTGTGGAATTATTGACGTCATTTAGTCACACATCAAGCAAAACCACACAGCCCGGGGGAAGAGGGTTAGGGTTTGGAAAATGGATGGGAATGGGGGGTTCTTTTTGGGTAGGTTTTGTTGAGAGAAAAAAAAAACACAGCATGGACAAACAATAATTAAAGATAAAGAAATCTTTGGGTACAAAGCTAACCATAAATCTTTTAAGTGACATAAAGGAAGTGCATGCCCTACTGCATGCATTGTTACTGAAAAGTAAGTAGTACTAGAATGCGACAGTACAGGGCTGCAGCGTTTTCACTTGCCTATCTCTGCACTCAGAGAAACACTTCTTACATTAAATTAGGTTTAAAAATTAGCCGAAGTAAAACCTATAGAATGGCTGTAGGGATCAATTTAGAAGCAGAGAGAGATCCAAGAAATGCAGTCACACTCATAGAAGGAAACAATGGATACTGTATCTGTATGTTGTTGTAGTTGTCCTGTTGAATTTGGTAAGTAAGTTGCATGCAGCAAACAATTCCTCTTATTAGCGGCACTCCTCCATTCCAGCTGACGCTTCGTCCATCAATGTTGGTGACCAGAAGACACCCTGTCCACTGCCTGCCTGGTGGATGCTGAATTGCGGCTCGCTAATGTGAAGCCTGACTCCATCCTTTTTTCCCCATTGCACAGACTGAAACCCGGCCTGTAATTATTGAACGAAAAACAGGAAGTGCTATTACAACACCACTGATAAATAAATATAAGGTATGTACGCTGTGTAGTGCAAAAAGTCACACTTTGATTTTCCTAATAGACAGTACAATATTTTTGAAAGTGCGTACTCTGTCTGAGTCACCTTTTGAAGGATAAATAAGTATGGGCAAATTAATTTAGCGGATCTTTCCCCTCAAGCTAGGTGTACTGTAAACTGTGTTTTAGAACAAAATTAGACCTTCCCAGCAGTGCTCCCACCCAGACCCTTACTAAAGCCAGTCGCAAAAATGTAGAAGACCCCCAATCAGATCTCAAAAAATGAGGCCTAGCAGAAAACTGGTGACAAAACGTACTTTGAAAGTAAAAGTAGGCCCAAATACCCCCTTACCCACCGTGGATTGTATTCAAACTACTTGCAAGCAAGCAAAAGTATCCATAGCCAGCATCGCTCCAAGACTCGAAAACCCCCCCACCCAAACATATGCAATAGAAATACTGCTAACCCTAACGAGCCCTGAGATAAGAATAGTGGCAAAGGCTTTCTTTAACTATGCCAAATCCCCCCTTTCCCACCATACTACTGCTTTTGAGTCTGGTGGGTGGTGCTTTAACAGTAAGTTTGTTTTCCTGAAACTTAAGTCTGTGTCATTTTCTTCCTTTAAGTCTAAATGGCTAAATGTTTTCAACACTAAGTGCCTCTCACAGAGTAAGTGATCCCCCTTTTCCCACCATGGATTTTCTTCAAATCACTTGCAACAAAAATTACACATTCCCACGAGTGCTCTAAAACCCCAGAACTCAGTTGCAAAAATCAAGAACACCCCGAAACACATGCAATCCTGCTGCTAGGGCTAACCCTAACGAACCCTAAGTTACAAAAAGTGCCAAAACCTTTTTCCTCATGGATGTTGTTTAAACCAGTTTTATCCGGTATTAGACCTTCCCAGCAATGGCCCCAGAGCCGTCAACCCAGGCGAAAACAAGTAGAAGACCCCCAAACAGCCAAAAAGCAAAAGTACAGGTGATTAAAGTTTTAATTATATTAACTTGTGCAAAACAAAGAAAGACAGAAACACAGGAATAAAAGTGAATAAGTCCGAAAAAGAAAATTTCTGAATTCATTGGCTCATTTTCAGGCCTCGGTGTCAGGGAAGAAGAGTTCGTCCTCATACTCTGCGAAATCAGGCAGGAGTAGGTCAGTGTCACCTAACACAGAAGAAATTCCCTCATCTAAGTTGCTGTCCTCCTCGTCTTCTTCTTTCGTGCGATCTGGTACTTTGAAATCTGGTGGTATGAGGTGCTCATTCATCTTGATCATTGTCAATATCTCCACATTTTTGGGCGAGAGGCGGGTCCGTTTGCAAGTTACAATGCCACCAGCAGCACTGAAAACACGTTCAGAAGACAGGCTTGCGAGTGGGCAAGACAAGTAATGTATAGCCAGGCGGGTGATCTCTGGCCACAATTCTTTTTTTCCATGCCAATACGCCAATGGGTCAGCATTAACATAGACCTCTGTTGAGTCATTCAGATAGTCCTGCACCATCGACTCAAAGTTCTCCATGGTTCCTCCACTTTGCTGAATTTTCGCTCGGACCTTTTCAGAACCATAACCAATCTCAGCTAGCCAATCCTCTTCATCACCCGATATTTCTGTTGTGTCTGGTGCAGATGATGCGGTTGCCGGTGTCTTTAACGGCTGAGAGGTCACTTCTGCCACAGCCACAGGTGCAGAAGTGGAGTCTTCTGACTGGGGCTGGCCTGCTGACGCTGATGTACTGCCTTTTCCTTCAATTTGCTTCCGTTCTCTTTCAAACCTGATGGCTGACCAGGCTAGCCAACGTTTGTACTTTGTAACATCTTCATCACTAAAACGAAAGAATGCAGAGCCTGCCAGCGCCTTTTTGTAGCGTGGATGCAGAATAGTAGCACAAATGTAATGCTGTTCTGAGTGGATCTTTTGAAGACGTTCATCGCCACGTAGGCGCTCTAATAATTTCTCCGCCAAAACAAAAGCTTCTTGCTTTTCTTCATCTTTTTGAAACTTTGAAGACACCGTCTTCAGTTTGTGCTCCAGCATGCGCAACAATGGGATAGCTTTTCCCAAATTACAGTCCTCCCTGCTGACTGCACGCGTGAAGAACTCAAAAGGACGAAGCATGTCTGTCAGGCTTTTAACTAGATCCCATTGCGCCGCATTTAACCTCAGGTCCTCCTTCACAGCTGTACCCATTGTTAAGAAATACTGAACGAGTACCGTAAACTGCTCATACAGACGCTCAAGCATGTAGAAGGTTGAGTTCCAACGTGTTGGCACCTCCTGGATGAGTGCTTTCACTGGCATTCGACGTTCATGTAGCAGGCTCCTCAGATGCTTCCGGGCCTTAAAAGAATGGCTGAAATGGTTGCACATTTTTCAGCAGGTGACCACTAACTGGCATGCTGGACTGTCTTTATCCAAGAATTTTTTAACAACCAGGTTTATACAGTGCGCCAAACACGACACTCTGAAATAGTCACCCAGTTCCATGGCCTTAACTACATTGGCGCCATTATCCGTGGAAACATAACCAATGTCGCGTTTTTTTGGAGACAGCCAGTGAAAGACCTTTGTGTTGAACTCATTCAAAATGTTTTGTGCTGTATGACGTTTCTCCAAGCCAAACATGGCTAGTGTTGCATGTTTCCGAGCAGCTTTAAAAACTTGGTCCAGGTCAGCACCTGCGTTTAGCTTTGCTTTAACCCCTGAAAAAGAGACCCAGTGTGCAGTGATGCACATGTAATCAGTGCCTGCGCCACTGGTCCACATGTCTGTTGTCAGATGTATAGTGTGAACAGCACTCTTCTGCAAAGCTGCCCCAATCACCTCCAGCACATCTTCATCTAGTGCTGGAACCGCAACTCGGGCAAAATAGTACCGGCTAGGAACCTTCCATTTAGGGCAGAGCGCTGCCACTAATTCGAGAAAACCAACCCCTTCTACAAAAGAAAAAGGGAGAAGATCCAGAGCTAGCATTTTAGCCAGCTTAGTGTTATACAGACGCACCTTCACACAAACAACAAGCAAAGACTATTGGCTTTGAGATTAGGTGCTAGTTCCTTTAAGTACAAAAGCAGTAACCATGGCATTGTTCAATATGTTAATGAAAATACTGCTGTTCAAAATTCATGACAGAATGAAAGAACATTAATCTGTTTTTTTAATTTTCTTTCATAGTCTTCTTTAAAGAAAGTGTTTCCTAATATGGCATGCTGGTGGTTTTACTTTTTTTATCTAAGGCAATGCCTTCTGTTCGTTGAGGCAGGAAGCTCCTTTGAGAATTCAAATGTGCGGGAGGGGTGCTTCTGGTGCAGTAAAATCCAAGGCCGTTCTAGCATGGGCTGTCAGCCTTATCACAGGGGAGGAGCGCGCAGCTCTCTGAGATGGATACAGTTACACATAACAGGGTAGTGACGTCTGTGGAATTTACGGACGGTTGGTCACCCTAGTGTGCGCCGTGCCCTTGGCACCTCATTATGGCGGACTGGGGAGCCGCGGTGCACAGTTTGGGAATCACTAGTTTTTTAAATAAACTTTGATAATTGTAACACTCCTAAGCGTTAAAAATTGCCGCTGGTTTGACGAAAAATTATTGGAAGTAAGCCAACATAGTGATAATTATTGCTAGTTGTTTACGGTAAGTAGATTTCTAAACGCAAAAAACGGGACATTAAATAAAAATAGAAGGACTATGATTTTACTTCTAGTGATGAGAGTGCATGTTAACATTACCGCGTGAAAACAAGCGTTGTTTTTATGCACTAATGTGTGCTTTGTAATTAGGAGAGGGGGTTGATTTAGTTTTATTTTCCACACCTCCATGTTAACGCTGCCAAATGCTTCATCAAAGCAGCCCGTGGCACTCGTACGATAAACAAGTTTATTTAAACTGTTTTCCTAACAATAGCCGTGTACATGATAGTATTTTCGCCTTCAAAGAGATTTTGCTTGTAGTTTAACATACGCCTCCTATGCATGTCATTAACTGCCTGTGCTGCACACATGCAAAGTGCTTTTACCGCAGGCGGTGTTATGACGTTGTAACAAAGGTGTTCAGGAACATTTACAAGGATACGGAAGACTTTATCGCTGCCTTGAAGGGTAGGAAGTTGCCGATATAGGAGCGAAAACGGCATCCATAATATGCTTTATAAATTGCAGTCGAACGTTATGTTAGATATAAAGGCATATAACATACGTTTCAATTCGAATTTTGTAGAACATAGGGGCATATTATCAAGGACGGTCGATACATTTTCGCTGCTTTTATCGACAGGAAATTGCCGATAAAACGGCGATAATGGGTTTGATAATATGCCGTATGGAAATCCTATCGAAGCCCATGTGAGATGTGAAAACATCTAATATGGGCTTCGATAGGAATTCCATACAGCATATTATCAAGTCCATTATCGCCGTTTTATCGGTAGTTTCCTGCCGATAGAAGCGGCGATATTGTATCGTCCGTCCTTGATAATATGGCTCATATTATGAAGGCGATTATCGGCGCTTTTGTTACTGCGTTCTGCCGATAAAAGCGACGATAAATTATCACGTCTTCTTCATAATATGCCCCAAGTATTGCCGCATTCTTTAATTATTGTTCTGAAAATGCGGCGATACTTTAGCTTATGAATAGAGCTCTTTTTGGTACAATGAGGTAGTTCTGAAAAGAACAGTTTTTTTAAAAGTTTTTTTTTAAAGTTTTTTTTTCAAAAAGATTTTTATTCTTTATAATTTGTAAAACTGGAACCACATTTTTGAACTGTAACACAGGAACATAAGAAGTTGTTAAAAAATTAGCTGCATTCAAACCTTACATGGTCATTATATCTTCTTTCAACAAGAATGAGGCTCTGCTCCCCGTACACAATCAATCCTTTACACTTGTTGCATTTTATATGCACATTCGACAAAAATGGTTTCAACTCCATCTGTGAAGTAGATGGAGATGTAGGTCGTCTGGTAGATGAAGAACTGGCCTCAGCTGGTGGTAGTTCTGTTGCCAGAGCTCTTGTCGCTGCCTGTGCATATTGCACAGGGTGGACTTGGCTCATATGTCTCTTCATGGTATGAATTGAAAAGGAATATTTTTTGGAAGGATTTCCTCTTGAAAGTACTGAGCTACAAATTGTGCAAGTTACTTTCGGAGCATTTACTTTTTTTTGATCCTGAGGAAAGGTAAAAAATTGCCAGATGAAAGATTCCTTTTTTTTTTTTTTAAAGGAAGATGAACATTTTCTTCAGATTCCGAAGATGAATTGCGTGCGGCAGCCATTTCAGCAAAGTCTCCGGAAAGATGAAAAAGGTTGTTCTCTCTTCAGCGCCAAATAGATAGTGAGGGAAGTTGGTGGTTTCTGGAAAATTGCAGAATAGAAACTACTATGAACCAATAGGAAGTGTTCTTTTCAAGTCACATGATTTGACATGCGCGTATTAGGACGTATACGCGGTGACGGAATCCGGACACGTACTTCAATTAGAAGTATCGGTCTAATTTAATGAAGTTTTAAAATGTGAAAAGGAGGAAAGGTATACATTCTCAAATGTTAAATACCTTCATATGGGGTCACAAGAACAATGCCGATAAAGTATCAAACCTTTTTTATTCTTTCAAAATACCGGGGTGCGCGCACTCGGTCGCGCACCACAGTGCGTTTTTCAACATTTAGTGAGAAGTCTGAAAACGGTAAAATGAAGGTAAGGTAAAGACTTTGTAAACCTTTTGAGACTTACAAGGAGTCCCGAAGCAATTCTGACAGTGAAGAAAAGTTTGTAATACTATGAAAACATTTCTCGAAAATCTATGATAAAACTATAGAATACATTAAAAAAATATTTTATATTTCGCAATTAAAAAAACCAATGAAATATAATAAAAAAATATAAGTTATAAACAGCTTATAGATAGGAAGTAGCCTTTAAAAAACCTATGAAATTCACTGAAAAAAACATCGGTTTTTCACATGTTATAGTTAGGAAGTAGCAATTAAAAAACCTATGAAATTCACTGAAAAAAACATAGGTTTTACACACGTTATAGTTAGGAGGTAGCATTTAAAAAACCTATGAAATTCACTGAAAAAAACATAGGTTTTACACCAGTTATAGTTAGCTCGAAGTTTTACACGCATAAAACCATTGAAATTCCCACGTTATAGTTAGTTGAACTCACTATAACTTGCGCGTGCAATGCACTGCTGATGACGTCACATATTACATCACTCATGACATGGTCAGTGACATCACTCATGACATCACTGATGACACCATCCAGTGAATGTGCGTCTTTTTGAAAAATAAATATTAGTGAGTAATGTTTAAATATTTAAACATATGTATTAGTGTTTCACTTTGTGTATAAGTAGCTGCATGGGTTGGTGAGTAGCTACATGTGTATGTATATAGGTTATTAGATATTTTTCTTAGTATCAGTATGAGTGTTTTTATGGTTTGGTGGGGGTATTTCTTAGTACATAGATGCATGAATGACTGACTCTTTGTTTGTATGTGTTTTGAAGACAGCATATGTGCAGGACTGTATGAGTGAATGAGTGTGTATATGTGTGTGTTAGTGTGTGAATGACTGTCTCACTTGTGTCTTTATCAGTAACTACATATGTTTTAATTTAGTATATGTGAATATTGATGTATATAAGTGAGTATATGTGAGAGTGAGGGATTGTAAGAGTTCCTGTTTAAATTAGTATGTGTTTCTATAAGTGATTGTTTAAGAGAATAAATATGTGTAAATTTCCTTAGAAGTAAGGTGGTAGTGTGAGTATAGCTCTATATGCAAATAAATGGATGTTCAATAGTTTATTTGCATGTGTGAGTATGTGTGTGAGTAACTTTTGGATGACTGTCGGTGTGTAACAGGATGTATAGGTGTATCACTACATATGATGAGTGAGTATATGCATGAGTGACTATATAGAACTGTTTGTGAATGAGTGGATGTGTATATAGTTGATGGAATTACTGAATTGGTTGTTGTAACTGGTTTGGTTATCTCCATTTTTTTGAAAATTTTAGTTTCTATTTTTGAATATGTGTTTCAAGAGTTACATTACAGTGAAAGGAGGTCTGTCACTCTGTCACAAGGATGGTGTCATCAGTGATGTCATGAGTGATGTCACTGACCATGTCATGAGTGATGTAATATGTGACGTCATCAGCAGTGCATTGCACGCGCAAGTTATAGTGAGTCTAACTAACTATAACGTGGGAATTTCAATGGTTTAATGCGTGTAAAACTTTGAGCTAACTATAACTGGTGTAAAACCTATGGTTTTTTCAGTGAATATATATATATATATATATATTTATACATATTACCTACTGGCGGTCGCCAGTAGGTATATATAGTTAGGATTTTTTCTCTATGGGATTTTTGAAAATTCTATGTCTAATAACTTTGGCGTTTGTGGACGGAATTGGCTGAAATTTTCAGGAAAATGGAACATTTTGTTTCTGAGTAGCCTCTGAAAATTTGGGGGGGTTTCGTCAAGGGGGGGCCGAGAAAAAAGGGGGGTCCCAAAACGTGTTTTTAACATTGAGTTTTCCATAGGGCGGTTGGCCTCACTTTTAGCCCGAACGGCTGAATGGATTTGCACGAAACTTGGCAAAATTGTAGGGACTGGTAGCCCGATGTCCCTTTGCTAGGTCTCAATATATGTGCTCCAGTGGATTTTGAGAAATTAACGTTCAAAAAAAGATATATATCTGTAACCACGGACCAGGCAGCGCTCCAGTTCGCGTACTTTTCGCGTTACGGAGCTTTGTGAAGCGAAGCTGATTGGTTCTCCGGCGTCTGTAAACATTCCAAACAGTCCGTAGCGGCCGCCATCTTGTCTCTCGGTAGGATCGAGAGACAAGAGGAGGCCAAAGCGAAGGGGCAAATGACCATAAGGGGGCATAGTAGATCCTCCCTGACCCCCTAGGTTTGATGTGGAGGTTTTAAAAGGGCCCCGCGGGGCAAAAAAATAAATAATAATAATCGAACGGCTGAATGGATTTGCACGAAACTTGGCAAAATTGTAGGGACTGGTAGCCCGATGTGCCTTTGCTAGGTCTCAATATATGTGCTCCAGTGGATTTTGAGAAATTAACGTTCAAAAAAAGATATATATCTGTAACAGCGCTCCGCTTCGCGTACTTTTCGCGTTACGTAGCTTTGCGAAGCTGATTGGTTCTCCGGCGTCTGTAAACATTCCAAACAGTCCGTAGCGGCCGCCATCTTGTCTCTCGGTAGGATCGAGAGACAAGAGGAGGCCAAAGCGAAGGGGCAAATGACCATAAGGGGGCATAGTAGATCCTCACTGACCTCTTAGGTTTGATGTACCATTTTGCCAAGTTTGGTGTAATTCCGTTCAGCCATTCAGGCTGTAGACGTATCTAAATGTCCTATGGAAAATTGCATGGGGAAAACACATTTGAAAGTGTTGAAATCTAGAACCAATTAAAATGTTACTTTGGTTTTGTATTTGTGTGTGATGAAAGTTAATTGGTTATGTATATATCAAAAATGAGAGGAAACCACAGCCATTTTGTGATACTACTGTCTGAGGTACATTTGTGAGGAATTTTTGGTGCTCAATTTCTGGTGTTTGATTTACACAGTACTAACACTTCTCCTACTTTCAAAAAGGTGAGTTGTTAATTTGTAAGGGGAACTATGTTGTACACTTTAAGATAATTTGAAAAATGTTTTCTGTTATTCATTTTCAGTCCTTCTGTTATACTAAATACTTGATAAAGTTAGTTTTATATTATGTATTACTAACAACGATAAATGAAAGTGATTATTTTTTTCTGCAATTTACAGCAAGAAATTTCAAAATAAAATGGATCACAATGAAGAGACCGTGGCAATTTCTTTTGAATTATCCACTACATTTATTGAAATTGACAGCACCAATAATGAAATTTTCTCACAAGGAGGAGATGACTTGAAGGATTTTTTTGATCAATCTCTTGACGGCGAATTTATCGAATGTTTGGAGACCATAGAGTTACAAGAATCATCATTGCAGACTTTTCATGAGGAGATTTCTGATGAGATGATTGAAGAGGAAATTCCTGATGAGGACATGTTACTAGTTCTTTCAAATTATGAAAATTCAGAAGAATAAATTTATATTTAGAAATCAAAAATTGTTTGAGACATTATTCATTTTTATTTTTAATTTATGAGGTTGTAGTGAAGTGATTGTAGTATAAAAAAAGACTTATAGTATAGAGTGCAAAAATTGGTTCTTTTTGGAGGGGCAAAAAAAAAAAAATCGTTTTTTTGGTGGGGTGCGCCCGGTTAGCGTAACGGGAAGTGGACTGGGGAGCGTACTACAAGGAAAGAAGAATGATTGACTTTTAACTTATTGTATGTTTATAGACTTGTTTTTCTGCTGAGTGACGTGTCGGCCTATCTCCACGGGATGCAGTCCCTACCATCTCGGCGTTTAAGCCCAGGGGGACCGGTAGTGTGGGAGAGATAACGGGGCATATTATCAAGGGGGTTTATCTCCGCTTTTTTGGCTTTAAAAGCCAAGAAAGCGGAGATAAAATTATCTCCGTATTACGTAGCTGTCGCTAACACCAGTTAGCGACCGCTAGTAGGAGATAGCGACCATCTTGGGCTCCACTTTGCATGTCAGTGATATTTATCACTAATGACATGCAAAGTGGGCATGCCAAGATGTTAGCAACTGGAAACAGTCGCTAACATCGCTATCTCCTATTACCAACTTTTAGAGATATTCGCGCTAAGCGCGAATATCTCCAAAAAGTAACACCTGTCCTGAGCAGTTCTTAGCCATGTCATCCAATGGGAGGTGGATAACATGGCTAAGAGCATTAGCTCGGTAATGCATGAATATCACTGACTTTTCAGCGATATTAATGCATTGCGGCCGTTTTTTATGGCATTTGCGATAAACCTTGATAATAGCAAGGTTTATCTGCGATAATTTCTGACGATGCTTAGCGGTAAAAAATTCGTTGCTAAGCATCGTTAGGGATAAATATCGCTTAACTTTGGTAATATGCCCCAACGTCTGTTAACGTTCGATTCGAAGGAAATGAGGAAGTGTTGAAAAACATTGTCTGCGCCATCTTGCCTTTTTTCAAATGCCACACTTTTGTCGTGCACGGCAGCCATTTTAGATGCCTTGACCAGACCCACTCTCTGCACGCTGTCGATCCGTAGCATGGCTCCCCACCCTCGCAAGCATCTTCCCCAGGCACTGGTCACCCCCGCTCTCTGTCTTATGCATGGGCAATAAACCTCCCCCCATCTGCGCTGCTCTTCCCTGAGAATCACACCCTATGCCCGCCCGACACCTCCCTTTCGCCCTATTCACTACCGCACCCTCTGACACTCCTCTTCCTCTGTGTCCGATTGTCCAGGCCGGTCCCAGGCTATCAGCTAGCCCTGCAGATGTAGTTTATGGCCCCAGCTGTGAAGAATCACCCCTCTTCAAAGGAGTTATAGTAGATCAAGGCCCACACCCGATGAGATCCGTCACACCACACGCATTCCTACTATCTGAAAACCATCCTGTATTGTGATTGGGGAGGGGACCGAGCCTGAAGCGGAAGATTCCAGGGATGACTCTTTGTACATCAAAGTTTTTACAATTATGTGTCACATTAAAAATATATAGCACTCCAACAAAGTAGTAGGAATATAAAACTTTAATAACTTATAAATATATACAACAAAACAAAAACAGTAAAAACATTTAAACAATGAAGAGACCGTGGTAATTTCTTTTGAATTATCCACTACATTTATTGAAATTGACAGCACCAATAATGAAATATTCTCACAAGGAGGAGATGACTTGAATGATTTTTTTGATCAATGTCTTGATGGCGAATTTATCGAATGTTTGGAGACCATAGAGTTACAAGAATCATCATTGCAGACTTTTCATGAGGAGATTCCTGATGAGATGATTGAAGAGGAAATTCCTGATGAGGACATGTTACTAGTTCTTTCAAATTATGAAAATTCAGAAGATGTTGCCTGGGTGCCGCACTGATTTGGGTATCCGGCGTGGGGCGTCCCGGGGGGTGGGTTGTCAGTAGCGGTCTGTTGTGCGAATAGTTCCAAGGCAGCAGAACGCGCTGAAATCTGGATGGCACCAAGGTGATGTCCAGTAAGTTGCCGCCCACCAAATAACGGCGTGGGGCGCCGCGGGGGGGGGGGAGGCAGTCCAAAGTTCCGTTAAAAGGGCAAAGGAAAGGATCGGTGGTTTGAACCATCAGTCAAAAAGGGGAGGGGGTGCAACAATTTTTCCTACCGGGTCACACTGTGCTTTCACCGGAACTGAGGTCTGCAGGATTCTAGTCATTCAAACTGAGGCTGGCGCCAGCATGGGAGCGCCGACGTCCCGCGGCTACAGTTTCGTCACTCCACGGGCGATCATGGCAGTCATTCCCCATCGGGGGTGTCTGCGGGGGTCGGGGACTCCCGCGGCTCCTCTAGAATCTTCAAGGTCGTGGAGGACTACGGTGGTGGAGTCAACCAGTGACCGGGCCATTTCTTTATGCTGGGCCCGCTCTTGCCAGGTCGACCGCCATTTTGAGAGTTCGGTAGCTACCGGCGATCGCGGGGTCAAATGAGCAGACGGGCTCCACCCTGCCGGGCGAGACGTTGCAGCATCGCCACAGTGGAAGAACCCTTTTCCGGGCGCCTGGAGCGCTGAGGGTGCAGCTGGGAAGCCTCCACCTGGGGAGGCGGGAGAGGCCTGTTCGCACCGTCTCTCCCACCCAGTGCACCCCACGGCGTCTCGCTTGACATTTGTTATGGCCGGACCAGGCGATGAGGACGAGGGGGGGGGGTCGGAGGCATGTGCAAGACATTCCCCCCCAGTGTTGTCGCAGCCATTATAAAAGAAAGAAGAAATGTCCCGTCCGTCTTTGGGCCGGACCTCCGGTGGATGGCGGCCGGACGCCCTTTGCTCTGGCCCCATGAACGGGTTCCTTGGCTCATCCGGTGGGGCAGGCCTTGGCGTGTGGTGCCTCTCCTGGGCCTTTCGTGCAGTGCCTCTCCACTCCCAGGCCCTCCATGGATGCTGGCCCAGACTGGGAGAGAGAGGGTCTAACCTGCAATTCTCCAGGGTTACCGCCACCGCGGCCGGATCCCGTCGGCCTCGGCCTCTGGTTGATGGTGGCCGGACTGGGAGAGAGAGGGGAGGGTCAAGGACACAGACATTCCCCCCCTTGCAACTCTCCAGGGTGGTCGTAGCAATCCCCCTGGACGGGTGCCATTGGCCTCGGCCTTTCCTCCGGCTACACCCTACGTGATGATCTTCTGCCGACGGTTGGCAGCAGGACCCTCCTTATATGTGTTGCTTCCGGCTGGGCGTAGCCGGAAACCTGTTGCACTTTGGAAGTTTCCAGAATGGGGCGGATGTCTGCTGACTTGTATCTTTCCCAGTTTGCCGTTATTTGGCCGTGGCAGGCGGTGGGACAGACACGTTTTGGGGCAGTGAGGGGCGATGAAGCCTCGTTGCCTTGTGGCCGTTGCAATGTCACACTTGGTTTCTCTTACTGTTTTCAGGTTTCTTATTACGGGCTTACTTCTAGCGTTTCTTGTTTCTAGGACAATAATAGGTTTTATCATTACGTATTGTTATCGTTTCTTTGTTTGTTATTTAATAAAAAGTTCATCAGTGGCCTACTGATTTTCGTTTTCCTATTCCTTTCTTTCCAGGTTGTTTCATGCTAAAGTTTCTGTTAACAGGATACAGTGATCACTTCATTATTATTGCATATGTCCTTTTCACTAGGGGTGCTCTCTGGTCGGGCCAGATGACCTATCTCTAGTAAATGGTCCGGGTGAAACAGGTGCATCAATCAGTGGGGAGTAGATAGGCATGAGAGATTACAACGGGGGACAAAGGTCCGCATTACCTACCCTTTCACTACTTGCAAAGATTTTCCTACGTTTATTTGCAAACAGGGAATACCTCCAAAAAGAACCAATTCCCAAACAGTCAATGTTCGGGCAAACAATCAATCAATGAGGAACGAAATAGGCACGATGTGTTAAAGGTTTGCGTTACCTACCCTTCACTATCTGCAAAGGGAGAGAGAATATTCCTATTCTTCCCCGTTTGCAGGCAGAGAAGATCCTTAAGAGAACCAACTTCGAACAATTCAATGCTCGATTCAATCAATCAATCAATGGGGAGAAAAATAGGTATGACGGATTACAATGGGGACAAAAGTCTGCATTTACCTATCCTTCACTATCTGCAAAGACTAAACAGAGTATGGCGATTCTGTGCTTGTTTGCAAATGCTTGGATAACAATCAATCAAATGGAGAGAGAAGCAGGCACGACGGATTACAACGGGGGCAAAGGCCTGCGTTAACTAACCTTCACTATCTGGAAAGAGAGAGTACTCCTAATAGAAATGAGGGGGGGGGGCAGCATTGAAAGCAGATCAGTGTGCATAAACACGAAAATGTTTTTTCTTACCACGTACTTGACAATCGACAGCTTATGATATTTGCTATTAAAAAACCATTGAAATTCACTGAAAAAACCATAGGTTATAGACCATATATAGTTAGGAATTAGCATTTACAAAACCTTGAAAATTCACTGAAAAAAACATAGGTTATAGACCATATATAGTTAGGAATTAGCATTTAAAAAACCTTTTTTTACTCACACAAAACCATTGAAATTCCATATATAGTTAGTAGTGATAGAGCGCGCGAGGCCACCCGACCAATAGTTTTCGCCGTTTCTGGCTTCCGGGCCCATATACTTTCAAATCACCATATACATCGATCAGGTGACTTCACGAGCTCTACCAATTTGTGTGTGTGTTCCCTAATATTATTTTTCAATGCACCCGACTTACCATCCAATGATGCGGGTACCTAATGACCACAATGAATCAGGGAGCTAGCTGTAAAGGAAAGGCAGCAAAATACAAACCCAACCAATAGCATTCAAAATACTGTTGAAATGACCACGGACAACTGGAAGTTTTAAAATGTTTATCTAAAGTTCATTATTTTCTTGCATGAGGTACAGTAAAATAAGGCAATCAATAACCAAGATAACGTAAATTATATAGCTATAAAGAAATAATGACAGAGTAATCATTGAAGTACTGATAAAATGTAACGAGAAGATACTATGCTATTCAATAATATTTAAGCATGGACAGTTTTTATGCATGGATAACTATAGGAGGGCCTATAAAGAGTAACACGCTTCACTTAAGGTGAATGGGCCTTTGAACAATCTAGGCAATGAAGTTCTAGACCATATCAGAAAATGACAAACTGCAATGCAAAATATAATTTCTAACAAGTGAGAAGACATAGGAACAAACTTATGGAAAAAATGCAATTGACTTTCAATAGTTGCGGAAAGACATGGAAAAAATATATCATATGCAATGATGAACTTTATTAAAGCAAAAGTTAGAAATTCAGAAGGTGCAAGATTTAAGAGGTTCGGAGCAATATTTACCTAGAAAGATGTGATAACCAAACCCTGGCCACGGGTCAGTTAAGGACAGGAAACCCTCAAGGAAGGATACCCCTCAAAGGACAGCAGATGCAGAATGGACACCCCGGATAGGACAGGATACCCTCAGATTAGGAATCAGGACAGGACCTCAGGACAGGACAGCAAACCCTCAGGACAGGACCGCTCAGGACAGGACCGGAACCCACAGTTCGGAAGCAACGCCTGCGCTCCACCCGCTCTGCAGCTATCGATCAAGACCCCGATTGGGTCAGCGACCTCCCAGCAAAGTGCTTTGCCAGCACTTTAAGGTTCAGTAGAACCTTAGTCTATGGTCAAATTCGGACAGAGTGCTCCGCGGCGCTCTGTATCTTCAGTCACCTATTGATTACGATGGGTCAGTGACAGGTCAGCTAAACCAGACAAGTCGGACGGTTCACTAGGTGAACCCAGGGTAGATATACAGTTTGGGGACAGTGTACCACCCCCCCAATGTTGCAAAGTGTCAGAATCCTTCAATTTCGATTGGTCCTAAGGTAGAATTTGGGTAACACACCAATCACAACATAGTATTTCAAGCCTACATTTGCATAGTAGGGTACCGCCTAACTAGATTGGGGTTCACATGAGAAGTTGTGCAGTAATACAATGGCAATTTTAACAATGTTGCACTGCGAGAACATGTGATTGGTTCAGCCGAGTTTTCAGGTCGTTTCTCAGGAGCATCTTGCTCATCACTGCCAACTGGCTGTGTTCCATCAGTCAAGGTCTGCTGTGCCTCCGCAAGTCGCGCAGGCGCAGAAGGGACCTCCAAGATGGTTCTCGGTACAGACAGAACCCCATTCCCCGCGGTACATGAAAAGTAAGCGAAAACAAATTAATACTTAATAATGTCATCATGAAAACACATCACAGGGTTTGTACTTTTCACTCATCATCACGAAATAAACTTATGCGTTTTAAATGTTAGCTACATTGATACAGACACATGAGCAGTGGCACGAGCAGTACCACATGATAAGCACAGCTATGAATTACGCATGCGCATTACTTTCCCTCCACTTCTGCAGACGCGTCAGGACACGTGAGTGTGGCTGACGCATGCGCAGTAACTAAAATACAAGCGGCGGCCATGTTAAAGTACACGGGGTAAGTGTATTAGAAATACACGTAGGCAAGCTTCATAAACTTTGCCTAAACAAAAATAAACGTTAGTAAAACATACTTATGTTACTTTATTACACATAAACGAGGTTCTTGACTTCGGCAAGCCGCAAAATATGCGAAGCTTTGCTTCATCAATCCCCTCTTTGATGATATTTACTATCATCACAAAAAAATGGAACCAGATGCCAACTTTCTTTCACACCTTATAAAGTTCTATCTCTTCCAGCAATCGTTCTAACTTTTCTCTCTCAGTTTTAGTAGGGTGAGAAGTCTTCACCTTTTTGTATATCTGATCATTCACTTCCTCCAATTCAATCTCATCCACACTCCGTTTCAACCCTCTTGCATTTACCTCGTGTTTCTTGGTGCGCTTACGGCATTTACAACAGATAAAAATGAGAAATATAATAAGACCTATAATACCAATTGGCATCAGTATTTTGAATAGTAAACTTTTACCTATACTAGCAAGCCAATGACCTACATTTGAGAGACCATCTACCAGTCTCTTCCAGGCACTATCAACCTCGAGTGGTTTGAGTTCCTTTGTCAAATTGGTAATGTTTTTCACATATCTTTTGATCTGTACACTTTTATCCGGAATATAAGTGCAACAATGTTGCGCCTTCAACATCCGGCAGACTCCGCCCTCTTTCGCTAATAAGGTGTCAAGAGCAAGTCGATTCTGTAAAACCATTGATCTGATCGCAACCATTTCGGTATTGACCAGGAGAAATCCATGAGCTGTTTCAGTAGACAGCACATCTACTATAGTAGACAATTTGCAAATTCTGTGAGTGTTCAGAACCACTCCCACTCCAGGTATCAGTGCACTGAAAATACTACCCATAATTTCACCTATACTTTCTCTTTTACTACGCACTATGCCATTAGTATTTTCATTGCTTCCAGCTTTTCCATTCACATGGTATATTCTCGGGAAGACAATGCCAAAATAGCAGCTTCCATACCAGTGATCCGGCAATTTGAAATAAGCCTTGTCCCCACAAATATAATAAATTCCAGGAAACACAGGCTCTGACCCATTTTTGAAACCCCAACCTCCAATTACCTTGTAATTATGTTCGCATTCACTGGAACCAATGAAAACATTATTATAATAGCTAGTCTTCTCGCGATGAAGACATAGCTTGCCTTTCTTTTCAAAATCCAGCAACAGATCAGGTCCCGCCCCACCATTTGAGGTGCCTTCCATGTTCTCTGCCCACTTTGGCCTTTTCTGACTTTCGTCATTAGCCTTCTTTTGTATTTTAATTCTTCTTTTCTCTGCCATGTTCAGGAACATCTTTTCCTGTTCACGCAAAGAACAAGTCAAGTTATCTTTGTGTGCTTCAGCTATGTCAATGTTACCTATAGTCAAGAAGTAGTCTCCCATATATCTTATGGTGTCGCTTTTGGTATGTACATGATTCAAGTTCCCACGTATAGGAAGTTCAGAAAATATTACGTCATTATTAGAGTAATAGTACTGTAACGGTCCTCTTTTGTAAAATAAACTAGCTAAAATGCTACAGGAGATTCCATATGTTAATGGCAAGTGATGGTATGTCACGCCTTCAGCCACAGAAGTAGGTAGCTTCATGCAGACATAGCAATCTTCAATTTCCATAGTCTCTACATAGTGTATTAACAAGTTTGCAAAAACATTTAAGTGTGTCCTGTTCTTAATTCCATGATAATGTAGTCCTCCCTCATCTGATGCTTCTAAATCTCGTTTTGTTTGTCTCAGTGCTCTCTCATGTCTTGCTACACTCTGGGTTGTCAACTCCTCACTGTCTGTATTTACAATTTCAGTAGGGACAATGTTAGTATCTTTACTTACAGTGAAGGGTATAAAGATTGTTAGTCCTATCCAAATTACTATCAGTACTACTATACTACATATACACACCTTGCAGCACGTCTTGAAACGACTGCAACTAGGTCTACCATTCACAGTTGAATCAGACATTTCGGCTCAGAAGAAGTTTCTTGACCCCTCTTTGTGGGTTTACACAGCTAGCTTACTTTGTGCAAATTCACGGTGGTTCGTCTTCTTCTTCAGCAGAGTACTCAGGGACAGGCTCTCCGTCGCTTACGTCAGTTATATCAAGATCTTCAAGTTCTTCCAAAACGAGTGTCCATTCAGGAGACTTGTACTTCTTGTTTTGTCTTTTTATTCGTTCACTCCTTCTTTTGGAAGAGTTTTCTTCTTGCTCTGCTATCCGTGCACTTTTCCTTGCTTCTGCACGTTTTTCTTCCACCGTCTTTATCCTTAGCCTTAGTCTCTTTACGAACCTAGGCTCAAGGTTGTTTCTTTTCTTTAGTCTCTTAGTGGGTACTTGGACTTCACCTTCTTCTCTTAACCTCCTGTTCTCTTTAGCTTGTGGCAATTCTGCTTCACTTTCTTCTTCTCTTATCTCGCTAGTTCCAGGGCTAGCATCGAATTCTTCTGCCTGGTTACTAATCTGGCCCTGTTCAGGAATATTTTGTTTTTGGCTTTCGATTGTCTCTGTTTCTGTTTCTGTTTCCTGAACCCGTTCTTCTAACCCTATCTGATCCTGTTCAAGCACTTCGATCTCTTGATTTTCTTCTGCTCGAACTATTATTCTATTTCTAAGCTGTTCCTTATCCACATCAGGAGTTAGTGGAGGTGTATCGAACACCTGTTCTGTCCCTGTCTGACCTTCTCCTTCCTCAGTTTTGATGTGAATCTCAGGTGGCTGAGGTTCTTCGCCTGTGCCTTGCTTTTCCTGACTAGTCCACTCTCTACCTTCACTAAGTCGTTCTCTTGTTCTGATAGGATCTTCGGTCAGATCAATCATCGGTATCCATTCTTCTGGCCATATGCTTGGCAGCTCGTCATCAGCTACTCCTGGCTCAGCTTCCTGGACCTCTTCAGCAGGCTGGATTCTTGGCAGTTCGTAGTCAACTACTCCTGGGCCAACGTCTGCTGTTCCTGCAGCCTGACTGGTGCTGGGCTGCTCGTTGTCAGCTGCTTCTGGTCTGGCTCCTGCAGAGTCCTCTGCTGGATGCCCGTCTTCTTCAAAACCCTTGTCTGGCAATACCTTCTGGGTGTGGCCAGCGTGGATCCACTGGGGAACACCTGCGACCTTCACTGCAGTGGTTGTTACCACGATTACTTGGCGTTTCTTTCCCCACCTTGGTGCCAGACAGTTTGATCGAGTGTGCTTCTTTATTTTGACCCAGTCTCCTGGAACCAAGCCGTGGAGAGGAGTCGTTGGATTGAGGATGCCGTCGTCTCCAATCTGGCGAGAGATAGAACGCACTTGGTCACCCAATCTTCTGCAGTATTCAAGCACCAAATCATCAGTAATACTCAACAGTTTGCTTCCTGGCACCCATGCTTGTCTCATCACTCTTCCCATAATGATTTCATGGGGACTTAGGCCTGTCTTGCGGTCAGGAACACTTCTCAGTCCCATCAGGACCAGGGGCAGAGCCTTCACCCAGGTCATGCCAGTTGCATCAGTCAGCTTTGCTAGTCTGTTTTTGATAGTTCCATTTACTTGTTCCACTATTCCAGAAGCCTCTGGATGATATGCACAGTGTAGTTTCTGCCTTATTCCAAAGGCCTTACAGAGTTCAGCCAGTATTTCATTCTGGAAATGTCCACCCTTATCTGATTCAATAATGAATGGCACCCCGAATCTAGGTATCAGCTCTTTTAGTAAACACTTCGCTACTGTCAGTGCGTCACTTTGGGGAGTAGGGTAAGCTTCTACCCATTTTGAAAATACGCAAACAATGACAAGGACATATAGTTTCCCTTCACAACGGGGCATGGTGATGAAATCAATCTGTATCCTTACAAAGGGACCCCCTGATCTCCCAATTGTGCTCAGCTCAACCATTGTCCTCTTGCCTGGGTTCATCTGTTGACATGACAGGCACCTCTGGCAGAGGGACTCTGCTACTTTCCTGAACTTCTTACTATACCAAGTCTGTTGAAATACCAGAATCATGGCATCCCTACCAATGTGTGACCCTTCGTGTATTAATCTTGCCATTGTGCCAAGCAAGTGTCGGGGTAATACAGGCATACCAGTTGGGCCCAAGATGACACCATCCACACGTCTCGGTCTACACCCATCCTCCTTCCATTTCTCTCTTTCTTGCCAAGGAGCCGACTCCTGCCATTCTCTCACTTCATCCCAAGTAGGCACTTCCTCAAACACCTGAAGTTGGCAGCTGGTTCCTGGCCCCCCTCGTTTTGGATTTACGATATACCGATCTCTGGCACACCATTGGGCCACTCGATCAGCATAATCGTTTCCCAGTGATACTTTGTCCATGCTCTTCTTATGAGCACCGCATTTTACCACTGCCAGTTCCTTGGGTAACTGGATGGCCTCTAAAAGGTCATGCACAACCTTTGCATTCCGAATGGGAGTACCTGAGGAAGTCAGGAATTCCCTCTGTAGCCACAATTGGCCAAAGTCATGCACAACTCCATAACAGTACTGACTGTCAGTATACACTGTTATGCGTATATTCTTCCCAATTTTGCAAGCTTTTATCATAGCAATCAATTCGGCTACTTGTGCAGACTTGATGTTATATAGGTAACCTGCTTCTTCAATTTTTGTTAAAGAGACTACTGTATAAGCAGCACTCAGGCCTCCTAGTTCATGTCTTAGACAGGAACCATCTACAAACAGCTCTTTATCATGCTCAGGCAATGGCGTTTCTTTTATGTCTGGGCGGGGTTTTGTGCTGAACTCTGTCAGATCAATGCAATCATGTTCATCATCATCTCCACCTTCCATTTCCAAGGGGTCGGGGACTAAAGTGGCAGGGTTCAGAATACCGCACCTAACAATGCTTACATTTGCTGCACCCACAAGAATCCTCTCGTATTTAGTCAGCCGACTAGGGGTGAGATACTGCGTTTTAGTTCTGGTCAGTAGAATTACCACTCCATGTGAAACATACACAGTCACAGGATGTCCCATGACTATGGACTCACTCTGTTCCAAACTTGCACAGGTAGCAGCTACTGCTTTTAGACAGCCTGGTAACCCAGCAGCTACTGGGTCCAAAGTGGCAGAGAAATAGGCCACAGGCCTTCTGGTCGTGCCATGTTCTTGAGTCAGGACTGACAATGCGCAATTATCGCGAGTGTCACAGAATAAGGCAAATTCTTTGGAATAATCAGGCATTCCCAGCGCAGGGGCTGTACACAGACAGTTTTTCAGTCTTGTGAAAGCCATTAGGCTTTCATCGTCCCACTCTACAATATCCGGCATTCCTCTCGTGGTCATTTTTATCAAAGGCCTGGCTAAGGCTGCAAATCCCAGAATCCATTGCCGGCAGTAGCCTAGTACACCCAGGAACATTCTGACATCTTTTTGAGTACGGGGCAACTGCATCTTTTGAATTATTCTCACTCTTTCTGATGTGACTTTTCTGACACCCTTTTCTATTTGGTGTCCTAAATATTTTACTGATTTTGCACAGAACTGTAGTTTGTCAGGGGCCACTTTATGCCCTTTCTCACATAGATGATTTAGGAGGGCAATGGTGTCAACTACACAGTCCCTATGACTTTTAGACGCCAGTAGAAGGTTGTCTATGTATTGTACTAAGACCGAGTTCCCAGGTAAGATCAAAGTCTCTAGACATTTCTTCAAGATCTGATTAAAGATAGAGGGGCTCTCTGTGTACCCCTGAGGGACCCTGTTCCAGCAATACACGTGACCTTCGAAGGCAAATGAGAAAAGAAATTTGCTGTCGGGGTGCAGGGGTATTGAAAAGAATGCATGACACAAATCAATCACAGTGAACCACTCAGCATCCCAAGGAATCTGGTACAATATCACTGCTGGGTTCGGGACAATAGGGCAGCAAGGAACTACAATTTTGTTTACCTTTCTTAGGTCTTGCACTACCCTATACTTGCCACTAGGCTTTTTGATGCCCATAATCGGTGAGTTGCATGGGCTGCTCATCACTTCCTGTATGATGTCTCCTTCTAATAATTTTTGTATTTCCAGAGTGACACCTGCTTTCACTTCAGCATTCATTCGGTAGGGCTTAGTGTTAGGATATACTGCATTGTCCTTGATAGCTATCTGTATGGGGTCCACATCTTTCATTAGTCCCACATCTTTTCCAGTGAAATCCCACGCCTCTGGCTTTACCGCTTCCTGGAGTTCTTGGGGCAAATCCTGCAGGGTCAATCTTTTAATTTCTGAGTCAGGTCTAAGTAACAATAGTTTATAAATGCCATCTTCATCCGGGGTCTGTATTTCAACACCCTTTGGTGTGCAAAAGATGGTACAGTTCATTTTGCACAGCAAATCACGACCCAGTAGATTCACTGGACTGGTGTCACAGACGACAAACCTATGCATTTGTTTAAAATTTCCAATTGAAATCTCCATTGGTTCGGTAACAGGAGTACTAATCAATTGATTAGATACACCCACTACTTGGATATTTTCTCCCGAGAGGGGTAGGTTTGGAACGTCCACTGTTCTTACAGTAGAACGGGTAGCGCCAGTGTCCAACAGAAAAGTGACATCATTTCCGTCAACCTTTCCTTCAATGTATGGTCCAGACTGGTCTACCGGCAAGGAAGCGCCAAGTACGCACTCCTCGTCCTCCCCTCTCAGGCCCCGTCAGTCCTGATCATTACAAAGGAAGGTATCATTTAGCAGATACTGCGAAGTTGCTGTATTTCTGTTCTCACCGCTTTCCCAAACCTCTATCTCCTCACCCTCTGCCTGTTTTCCCCTGTATACCTGCTTGGGTGCTCGAGGCACCTGAACTATTTTTACCTGAGGTTGAGTCTTTCTTGGTCTTTCTTTCTGCGTCTGTGGAGTTAAATCAGGTGTTTTTGCATTATCATCTAGTAATTGGGGACACTCGTTTCGCCAGTGTCCAATTTCGCCGCACTGATGGCAGGGACATTTTTTCATAGCCTCTTCCCTGCTAAATTTTGGCCGGGGCTTTCCTCCACCCCCTCCCCCAGGATTTTTGTTCTCAGCATTTTTAACCATGTTACTCAATTGTTTTTCCTGCTGTTCTGCGAGCTTCACCTGAGCCCACATCACTTTTTCCTTAAGGGCCTTTTTCTTTTCTGCCATCTCGTCCTCGCAGTACTTAGCGTACCGCAGGACCTCATCCATTTTCTTAGTATGCCAACAAATTTTATTATCTTTTATCCACTGACAAATTTCAGGTCTTAAACCATTTACAAACCTGTAAATAAAGTGCGTCATGTCCTTCAAATCGATGTTATCAATACCACTGTAAGTTTTAAATACCTGTAATAACCTCTCATAGAAGGAGTGCACTGTCTCGTCCCTTTCCTGTGTTGTTCTATCTATTTTTGTCCAATCAGTTTCTTTTGCGGGCACCTTTTCTTTCAAATGCTGAATTACCTGCTCATATTTTCGCATGACATCCTTTGATGGCTCCCCTGTTTCCTTATTTCTTGGGTACTCCTCACTGGGCCAGTCTATGGCTATTTTACACTGGGTCCATAAATCTACCGGAACCACAATGTCGAAAAACCCATCCAGGTCTTTCCACAGACATTTCTGTACCTTCACGAACCTCTCCACCTGCCTGTACCAGTCTACTGGTTTCTCCCGTAATTTTGGAAAATCGTTCGTAAAGGACACAATATCCTGTCTAGACCAGGGGACATGCACATATTTCCCTCCTGGAACTTCGCGCATGGGGCATAACTGCTCAGGTTTTTCTACCTCCCTTAAAGCAAATTCAGGAGTCACTTGTCGGGAGCGAGCCTCTTCCCTCTTTTTCGCCCACCTGCTTCTCCATCTTTCCACATCTCCCCATTTCTGCAGTACCCCCAATAATTCTTTAATCTGCAACTTTTTTCCTGCCACATTCAGGTGCTCTATATCTTTGTCTGAGAAGTCTGCTCTGTACGGTTTCTGTAAGGGCTTGGATTTTGAGATATCTACCCCCATACTAACTGCTGTTTCGGTCAGTTTTTCGTGGAGCACTCTGGTGTTCCTTGTAAAGCTTTTACATATAAACGACAATTCTTCTTCAGAGTAGGTATTCAATCGATCCAACCCCACATTTCCTGCCATTAATTCTTCTATTTCTACCCTCAGCTTGTAGAGGTCTAAAGGTTTCGTTTGCGGAGTCTGTTTCTCTAATTCACGACTCCAACTCTCAATTTCATCCGGAGTTACCAGAGAGACACTCCTAGTACCTGTTGCTGACTCTAATTTAATTTCTTTCACTTTAAAAGGGTTATGCCTCTGCTGCATTCCCTTTCCGGTCGGTTTGTTTGGCAAGTCCAAGAACGCAACTTCAGACTCGCACTCACTGGACTGATCATCTATGATTATCGGTTCCTGTCTCGGGGGTGCCATGACTGGGGTCATAACTGGAGTAATCGGATTTCCCTGACCATTTCCATATAACGGGACCACTGGTCCAATAGTTACTGGAATAGTCAATGCCTCAGGACTGGTATTTAACTGGGAGATTTTCTGAATTATTTCTGTCCTTTGTCTAGCTAGAGCCTCTTGCTCCTTTTCCACTAGTATCGTTCTTAAAGTCGTGTCATGTAATATCTGTGGGGTCAAGGGAGGAGTAAAACTCGGGGCAGTAGGATGCGTTTCACTTGGTCCCCCACCATAATTTGGTTTCGGGAATAAAGTTCCAGTGTTAAAGGACCTGCGCTCTTCCCCAGATGGAGGTTGAACAAAAGGCAGTCCTGAATTCGATGGTTTCTCTTCGCTTTCATACAAGGGTCTGGGAAAGAAAACTTTCGTACGTGAATATTTTTCTTCCTGGCTTGCGGGCACTTTGGGATATATATATCCCTTGTTTCCGCCGGTTCGGGTTTCTCAGAATAGGGCAATACTTGACCACCCCCTCCCAGTCCTAGGAATCTGTCTTCTTCCTTGAGGAAGTGGCGTCGGGGAGCATCTCCTACACTGGAAGGTCGGGTTCCCTCGTTATAAGGTGGCGGACTTCTGGTACAGATGTCATCTATCAGTTCATCCTCTGATTCCCCCGGGGCCCCCCAATGTTTACACTTTTCAGTACTTTTCTCACCCGCTGCAGGGTTATGACATGCCGGCATCATGGGAAACAGACCCTCAACAATCATGCTCTGCCTCCACTGTTTCATCCTTTTATCCCTGGACTCCTGTTTCAGTCTGGGGTACCACTTGGTCAAACCCTTGTCCATTCGGGGTCTTTCTCTTTCAAAAGCCTCAATCTCCCATTCCTCTAATGCCTCATACTGCGTTAGTCTCGGTCTGGGATGCAGTTCATTCATCCGAGTTCTTAAATTAAATAGGATCCTACCATTGAAAGTACCATCTAACGGAAAAGCCAATACTCCGTCATCTTTTGTGTACTTCACCCAATTCTCCAACCACACACAGGTATTGTACCCTCGGTCAAACATCATGAATGAGGCAGGAGTATTAGGTGGTGGGACAAGAACACCTTCTCTAGATTTAATCGGTTTGTCCGTTTTGAAATAATTTTTCACCTTACTTACAAGGGACAATTTTCTCTTGGTTCCGTACATAATATCGTATCTATTAGTCTTCCACTGATCCCTTTCAAACCCTAGGTGCCTTGGATCAGGTCGAGTTCCTGTAGTCTGCGAGTGCCACATACGACCTCTACGCTAAACTTTGTTTACAAAATACCTCCAATCAGAACGCGCTTCGAAAATCCGTGCGACCAATGGGTGCGCGACTCTGAATATTCTCCGCCAATGGGTGCGCAGCCCCTTCGTGAGACAGTTCCCACGCTCTGTCGCTCACCCCTCCTTTACAATCTCAGCTCCGCTACCCGCCCGCTGCTTCTACCAATCCCAGCGCGGCACAGAGTGATGTCAGAGGCGCTTCGCGACTGACTCCCTCCTTTCACAAGGTAACGGAAACTTTCTTTCTTTTAAAGTGCTCAGTGCTTGGTTATTTTACAACAAATACACATTCGCCACAGTGCTCAAGTGTCTAGACAGAGAAAGAATTGTTTTACTGCAAGTAAACTACTTCCATTTACTTTTCACTCGCTGCGGGCAGATCTCTTCCGCCTACCCTTCACTCTAGCATCGGTGAACCTGTTATTCCCCTAAACTCATCCACTTCTTTCCGGGATATATTCCGAGTTTAAGGTTTCTCAGCGGACCCCTCTGCTTTCACGCTAGCTCCGAGGAACCTGCTACTCTTCCGATGTGACCCTTACTAGGTTACGCCACTATGGGAATTTTGCCAATGAACCCCGTTACTGTCACTTATTCACACATGTATTCAGAAAACCCTAGTTAGTGCTTCCCGGTTATCCTAACCTGCACCTAACTTTCCTCGAGCCTGTGACCTCAGGACAATGGATTCTATTCACCACTTGCCCTTTCAATTCCCCGGGGAGTTCGGACAACAAGAAACAATACGGTTTACAAATGCATGGATTAGTACATATAACAATATAAGAACAAGAATAATAACAATACAAAAATTCATGAGTTTCAGCAGCGTATTCACAAGAGAATGATCAGGTCTCTTAGAACAGCCACTCTTCTAGCAGCATCAATATACTAGCAGCTTCCGACTCAACTAGTCCAACTAATCCCTGCCTTACTCTTAACTAGTCCCTAACCATCCTCTGGCTACCAGTAAAACTGATAGAGCGCGCGAGGCCACCCGACCAATAGTTTTCGCCGTTTCCGGCTTCCGGGCCCATATACTTTCAAATCACCATATACATCGATCAGGTGACTTCACGAGCTCTACCAATTTGTGTGTGTGTTCCCTATTATTATTTTTCAATGCACCCGACTTACCATCCACCGATGCGGGTACCTAATGACCACAATGAATCAGGGAGCTAGCTGTAAATGAAAGGCAGCAAAATACAAACCCAACCAATAGCATTCAAAATACTGTTGAAATGACCACGGACAACTGGAAGTTTTAAAATGTTTATCTAAAGTTCATTATTTTCTTGCATGAGGTACAGTAAAATAAGGCAATCAATAACCAAGATAACGTAAATTATATAGCTATAAAGAAATAATGACAGAGTAATCATTGAAGTACTGATAAAATGTAACGAGAAGATACTATGCTATTCAATAATATTTAAGCATGGACAGTTTTTATGCATGGATAACTATAGGAGGGCCTATAAAGAGTAACACGCTTCACTTAAGGTGAATGGGCCTTTGAACAATCTAGGCAATGAAGTTCTAGACCATATCAGAAAATGACAAACTGCAATGCAAAATATAATTTCTAACAAGTGAGAAGACATAGGAACAAACTTATGGAAAAAATGCAATTGACTTTCAATAGTTGCGGAAAGACATGGAAAAAATATATCATATGCAATGATGAACTTTATTAAAGCAAAAGTTAGAAATTCAGAAGGTGCAAGATTTAAGAGGTTCGGAGCAATATTTACCTAGAAAGATGTGATAACCAAACCCTGGCCACGGGTCAGTTAAGGACAGGAAACCCTCAAGGAAGGATACTCCTCAAAGGACAGCAGATGCAGAATGGACACCCCGGATAGGACAGGATACCCTCAGATTAGGAATCAGGACAGGACCTCAGGACAGGACAGCAAACCCTCAGGACAGGACCGCTCAGGACAGGACCGGAACCCACAGTTCGGAAGCAACGCCTGCGCTCCACCCGCTCTGCAGCTATCGATCAAGACCCCGATTGGGTCAGCGACCTCCCAGCAAAGTGCTTTGCCAGCACTTTAAGGTTCAGTAGAACCTTAGTCTATGGTCAAATTCGGACAGAGTGCTCCGCGGCGCTCTGTATCTTCAGTCACCTATTGATTACGATGGGTCAGTGACAGGTCAGCTAAACCAGACAAGTCGGACGGTTCACTAGGTGAACCCAGGGTAGATATACAGTTTGGGGACAGTGTACCACCCCCCAATGTTGCAAAGTGTCAGAATCCTTCAATTTCGATTGGTCCTAAGGTAGAATTTGGGTAACACACCAATCACAACATAGTATTTCAAGCCTACATTTGCATAGTAGGGTACCGCCTAACTAGATTGGGGTTCCCATGAGAAGTTGTGCAGTAATACAATGGCAATTTTAACAATGTTGCACTGCGAGAACATGTGATTGGTTCAGCCGAGTTTTCAGGTCGTTTCTCAGGAGCATCTTGCTCATCACTGCCAACTGGCTGTGTTTTATCAGTCAAGGTCTGCTGTGCCTCGGCAAGTCGCGCAGGCGCAGAAGGGACCTCCAAGATGGTTCTCGGTACAGACAGAACCCCATTCCCCGCGGTACATGAAAAGTAAGCGAAAACAAATTAATACTTAATAATGTCATCATGAAAACACATCACAGGGTTTGTACTTTTCACTCATCATCACGAAATAAACTTATGCGTTTTAAATGTTAGCTACATTGATACAGACACATGAGCAGTGGCACGAGCAGTACCACATGATAAGCACAGCTATGAATTACGCATGCGCATTACTTTCCCTCCACTTCTGCAGACGCGTCAGGACACGTGAGTGTGGCTGACGCATGCGCAGTAACTAAAATACAAGCGGCGGCCATGTTAAAGTACACGGGGTAAGTGTATTAGAAATACACGTAGGCAAGCTTCATAAACTTTGCCTAAACAAAAATAAACGTTAGTAAAACATACTTATGTTACTTTATTACACATAAACGAGGTTCTTGACTTCGGCAAGCCGCAAAATATGCGAAGCTTTGCTTCATCAGTAGTACTAACTATATATCGCGCACCCGCAATCCACTGCTGATCATGTCACATATTACATCATTCATGACATGGTCAGTGACATCACTGATGACATCACTGATGACATCTCAAATGACATCACTGATGACATCACTGATGACATCTCAAATGACATCACTGATGACATCACTGATGACATCTCAAATGACATCACTGATGACAACATCCAGTGACTGTGTATTTCTGTAAAGTTAAAATATGTCTTACATATTGAAGAATGAGTGGATGTAGAAGTGTCTGGATGAAGGATTTAGTAGGTGCATGCCTGACTGTATGAGTGAGTGGTTAAATGTGTCTCACTGAGTGCATGGGTTAGTGACGAACTGTCTTAATTTGTGCATCATTATGTTTGTTGTTCTGTAAACTGCTGCATGTGTTGATCAGTAGCTATATGAGTAAGTATATGGGTTATTGATTGGTTGCTCAAGTATTTGTATGGGAGACTGAGTGTGTGTGTGGGTGGCTGGGAGGTGTATGACTCTGTGCATAGATGTGTGAGCAGTTGATTCACTAGATGTATGGGTTCAAAAGTGCATGTGGAAACAGCTGAATGGGTGGTTGACTATGTGCATGAGTGCATTGGTGAGTGAATGGATATCTCAGTGCTACATGTCAAAGTAAGTACATATGTAAAACACAGTACATGTGAGAATTGGCATATATAAATAACTGTGCATAAGAGTCAGTGAATGTGTGAGTGGCTGTATGGATCATTGTGAACTTGTATCAGGGATTGTAAAAGAGAGTAAATATGTGTTAGTATATGTTTGAATAAGTAAGGTGTGTATAACTGTATAGTTGAGGAAATTGAGGTGTGATTGATTCTTTGCATGACTGACTAGGTGTGTAAGTAACTCCATGGATGAGTGACAGTCTGTGAGTGTCTGTTTACACTGAGTGTATCTAAGGTTATATTAGAGTCTGAAGAGGTTCATCGTATTATCACATGAATGATGTCATCAGTGATGTGATCAGTAATGTCAAATGAGATGTCATCAGTGATGTCATTTGAGATGTCATCAGTGATGTCATCAGTGATGTCATCAGTGATGTCATTTGAGATGTCATCAGTGATGTCATCAGTGATGTCATTTGAGATGTCATCAGTGATGTCATCAGTGATGTCATTTGAGATGTCATCAGTGATGTCATCAGTGATGTCACTGACCATGTCATGAATGATGTAATATGTGACATGATCAGCAGTGGATTGCGGGTGCGCGATATATAGTTAGTACTACTAACTATATATGGAATTTCAATGGTTTTGTGTGAGTAAAATAAGGTTTCTTAAATGCTAATTCCTAACTATATATGGTCTATAACCTATGGTTTTTTCAGTGAATATATATATATATATATATATATATATATATATATATATATATATATATATATATATATATATTTTATATTACCTACAGGCGGACACCAGTAGGTAGTTATAGTCAGGACCTACTTTCCATAGGAAATCCTCAACATTCTATTTGGAATAACTTTGGCATCGATGGACGAATCTTCGTGAATTTCTCCTAGGAAATGGCCTGCTCAGTTCTGCTCCTTTCCTGAAAGTTTAGCTGTGATTTGTCAAGTGGGGGCCGAGAAAAAAGGGGGGTCCAAAAACGTGTTTTCCCCATGCAATTTTCCATAGGGACCTTTAGCCAGGGCTACAGCCCGAACGGCTGAACGGAATTATAGCAAATTTGGCACAGAGGTAGAGTTCAGTTCACAGATTGTGCTTTTTCTTAAATGGTGTAAATCCGTTCAGTAGTTTCTGAGAAAATTACAAGTAAAATCATAGCGATATCTAGAGACGGAGTCCGACACGCGTACCGAAATTCGTACAATTACGAGCATGAGCTGCATGCTGATTGGATGTCAACTGTCTGTAAACACTGCAAACCAGGAAGTGTTGGCAGCCTTTTTGTTCATCGCTAGAAGCGAGTCACAAGAAAACAGTAAAACAAAGTTGAGAAATAAGGAAAGGGGGCAGGGTAGAAATATATTGACTCTCTAGGCTTGCTCAGGGGGTCGTACATGGATTTTTAGGGTCAATTTTTATTCTTTTTTAAATAAAAAATCGTGGCGTATGCGTATGGTACTCGTACGCGGTGGAAAAGGGAAAAAAACTAGAAGTCTGTTTTATTCATTAGGTCTAGGGGGCAAATTCCAGGGGCAATTTTTAAAGCTATATTTCTATGACAGTATGTAAAACTTTCAGTTTTTTTTCCTGCATCAGTTGTACTCTACGCATGCGCAGCCTTGTTTGCAAGTGCACTTTTTTTTCTTTTTCTTCAAGTTCGCGAAGCAAACCTCTTCTGATTTTGGTATTACATTTGCCACTTTCTTTACTTGGGTCGTGTGTCTCATCCGGTGCTATACTTTTGTAATATGTTAATAAACATATTGTATGTGTATTTATTTGAAATGTAGTGTCGAGGCGCCAAACGCTGATTACAGACTCCGTCCAACCACCATTTTAGTAGTTTTCCTCCGTTATTTTTATTATACCTGTTACTTTCATTTTACCCTGCGCATATTTTCTCTGTGATCGATGAGATTTCCTGCCACAGACACCACGGTGTTTGTCCTTGGCCTCCGTTCTTATCAGACTTGGTCACACATATACCTAGAAACTAATTTGAAGGATGTAAGTTACAGCCATTACATAGCGTGTTTGTCAACAAAAAACAATATTAAGATTATGCATTTATCATGCGTGGTAAATGCATACTAGTTGTAAAAGCATGTGTGGTAAAGCGATATGCGTGCTAATGGTTTTGTGGTGACGATCATGCGTGCTTATGAACCGAGTCTGTGCGTGGTGGAGTCTAGGGCACTAGGCGGAGGGCCACGCAGTTCCACTCATACAATATAGAAGTAATATAGGATTTTTTAAAGTAAAAAAAAAAAATATTTCATAATTATCCTAGATTAAGTGTTCTGTTAGTATGTTCATTAAATACATGAATATATGTTTTTAAACAATTATAAACATTTGCATCTTTCGCGTACGGGGCGCCGTACATGACGTCACACGGAAGCTTTGATGCGACGCGTAACGTCAAAGCGTATTCATAGCGTATGCTGAGAATGATTAGCAGTACAAACTATGGTGCAATCACTCTCTCACTGTCAAATCAGAGCACAGGGCGCGCTATGAGAATGGTTAGAAGTGGTCACTCATTGGAGATCCAATTCAGGTGTGTGGCTTATCCACAGTATCATCATAACGTTATTTTTTAACCTGTTTAAGTTTGAGGTTTGCATGAAATACTATGCTATAGGCGGATATGAATGTTTAGGCAGCGCTTATCTCCATGAAGCTTGGTTATTACCATTTACATATAGGTGCCTGAGGGAGGGAAAAGAAGTCTATGTGAATGGCGAGGATTGCACAATAGCACCAGATCACTCCTTAATTTGTAAACACATACAATTGCATGGCTCTTGCAAACAAGATGTGCCTAATTTGGACAGAGTTTTGAAAGGTAGTCCGACACCTGCTATCATAACAACGTTCAGTTTACTGGAAACGGGAGTTATTTACTTTGAAATAATGGAGATTGTTGTGCAATGTTAGCAGGCATCGCTTACATGATTACAGTAACTAAGAGTGTGGTTTGATTAAAAAAAAGTTGTGTTAACTCCTCTGCATGGGAAGCTGGATGTTTCCATCTGGCTGTAGATTTCGACCTTGAAAGCAGAGTCAACCAAATGAGTCGTATAAGAGCGCTATTGTCTCAAAAAGAGGTCGCTCTTATATCTGCTACAGAAGCATTTGTCCTTCGTGTAGCAAACACCCGCACAGAAGTGCATGCTTTATTAAATACAGACGTGCTCTTGAATTTTGGAGAGTTAATTTAGAGTATCTTTAATGTGTCCTTGACTAGGGGGTTACCTTACTTTGTTATAGTTAGAAGCAGTGGCCTTGTGACTTCTGTAGAAAGTATATCGGGTGTTTTTTCGGGATTTTTTCATTAAATTTTTTTCAGCATCTTTGGTGGATTGCGCTTAATACTCGCATTAGTTGCCGGTGTGCTTTTAATAATTTGTTTACATAAATATGGATGCACATCCTGCAGCAGACGACAATATGTCCCGGCTGTTGATGGTTCGCACCCGAATGATTAGTTATTACGGAGAGCTGCCTCTGGCTACATTGAGTGCAGCTTATGGATTATCGTTTCGATTTTCCTTATTCACATGCGTTCAACCTGTGTTCCATTGCCTGAGCTGCGATTTCGACTGGGCCCTGGATTTGTGTCTCTGCAGTACGGTGTCTCCCAACGCGAATTATGACCAGCTCATGAGCCCCTTAGTGGTTCATGACGTGCTCTGTTCTGGCGGCGGGATTATGGCTTTAGCAGCGATACATGGAATAATGGGAAGTTGGAATGTTTTTGCAGCGGCGCTTGAGTTCTTGTCACGCACTTACATTGAAGCTGACCCGAGTTTTCCTCCGATGGTGATAGAGGCTCCGGTCGTTGAGAAACATGTATGTTCATTCCCACTATTGAATTGGATGGCTGAAATGTTTTCAGATGAGAACAATTACTTCCTGTTGGAGGCTGTTGCTACATACTGTGCTTACACAGGCTGTTGCTACATACTGTGCTTACACAATGTTGGATTAAGACTCTATGATTTTTCTACATATTCTTTATTATTTAGCTACTGCTTTCTATCAAAGAGCGAATAACTTTTTTGGGGAAATGTGAACTTGACTCTGCTTTTTAGGCTTGAACTCTGCGTTCCTAATTCGCCCATGTTTATATCACATGCTTCGATCAAGGAAGGGTGCCGTGGGGCTGAGCCTTGCACTCACACCCTGTTAAGTTAGCATGGGTTTATTAGAAGCTTTCACACTATTTTTGCTTTCCTGCTCTGCTTTGCACACGACACGTACTTGTGATATTGTTTAGAGAATGCTGAGTGTTTAGCTTTACATGAGAATATTTTGGTATGTTAGATTTGTAAACTGCCTCGCTAGTTTTGTGTGTATAGTGAGAGCATGGAACATCAAGGTTATCTTGAATACTGTCTCTGTTATTCAGAATGATCCTCGCACGTTCGAATCATAACACATATGCAGCTGTGGCCACCTCTGTTACTTGCGCGTTTCATAATGCATTGTGGAGGCAAAGTTACACACAGTTGGAGAACATTCGTATCTTGACAGTTTGTGGAGCACTGAATGTGATCCACTACTGCTGAGTACCAGAGGTATGGGTCTGCCCATGTAATCCTATGAGACTTTCAGAAGTTATAAACTAATCTGCTAGGTAGGGAGGGTGAAATGTAGATATATTTTAAATTTGTTTACCTTTAACATTATAGGATGCTTTTTCCGTTTGTATTTCATAGAATAGTAACAATGCTGACAACCTTGTTTCTGATAATATGTTTGGTTGTATTATCTAAGGTACTGTGCATGAGATTATGGCGTTAGAAATAAACATTTCAAAGTTGCACGTGTCTTTATTTACATCTTGTTTTGAACTGGTGTAAGACTATAATGAAAGAGTGCTCTTGTTATCCACTTTACTTCATGTAATCTAAGTCGCATGTTCTGGGTTGACTAGTCATTGGTGTTTTTGCTCTAGGGCGAAGAACCAATGAGTCACTGATTGCTAGTCTGGTAGGGGGTTTGTATAGTAAGGTGGGTTTTGGTACACCGTAATTCACTGAGGTCCTAAGTCTTTATGCACAGTTCTGTGTATGAGCAGAATTCCTGGAACAGTAGTTACAACAAAAAGGCTCAATAAAGGGCTTGAACTTTGAATATGAATATAAAATAGAAAAATAGTTGATAATCACAGCTAAGGAATGCAGCAATTAGATGTGTGTATGTATGGATGATGTGTAGATTGAGTAGAAGATAAAAAACTTGAAAAATAAGAAAGGCTGGAGAGACGCGAACTACCCACTGCATTGTCAGTGAAGTGGATCTTTGAATTTCCAGGTCATTACACAGATAGGGTGTTGGATTCCGCAGTGGGAGCAAGAGAAACTAGTACCACATCTAAGGAAGAAAGCTAGTGCATAAAGTACACACAGTTGGGTAGATTTACAAGCTCGTGAGAAAAATGATGCAAAAGTGGTGCAAGGGGCTTGTAAACCTGCCCAAGTGTGTGGTAGAAAAGACGCAAGAAAGAACGGAAGTGTGCAAATTACCCACTGCTATTTACGGGTAGTAGTTACCAAGAAGGCTGAATAAAGGGCCTGCATTTTGAATTTGAATTAAAGAAGATTCATTGATAAGCTCAGCCAAGAATGGTAGCAAGTAGGTGTGTGTATTTGTGGTTTTTGTGTTGATTGAGCGGAAGATGACTAAGGTGAAAAATTAGAGGGTTGCAGAGATGCAAACTTTTCATTTCTTTGTAAAGGAAGTGGGTGTTTAGTTTTCCAGTGCATATATATATTCACTGAAAAAACCTTAGGTTTCAGCCACATTATAGTTAGGAATTAGCATTTAAAAAAGCTTGCAAATTCACTGAAAAAAACATAGGTTTCACACACGTTATAGTTAGGAATTAGCATTTAAAAAACCTTGGAAATTCACTGAAAAAACCATAGGTTTCACACATTTTATAGTTAGCTGGACATTTCACTCATACAAAACCATTGAAACTCCCCCGTTATAGTTAGTTCAGCTAACTATAACTCTCGCGCCCGCAATGCACTGCTGATGATGTCACATATTACATCGCTCATGACATGGTCAGTGACATCACTCATTAAATCACTGATGACATCTCAAATGATTCCACTGATTACATCATCCTTGTGAAAGAGTGGCAGACCTCCTCTCACCATAATATAACCTTTCATACATACATTCAAAAATAGAAACTACAATTTTGAAAAGAATGGAGATACCAATACCAGTTACAACAACCTGTTCAGTAATTCCACCATCTACATACACATCCACTCATTCACCAACAGCTCTATTTAGTAACTCATACATGTACTCACTCATTATATGTAGTCACACATTCACTGGATGATGTCATCAGTGATGTCATCAGTGATATCATTTGAGATGTCATTAGTGATGTCATGAGTGATGTCACTGACCATGTCATGAGTGATGTAATATGTGACGTCATCAGCAGTGCATTGCGGGCACGCGAGTTATAGTTAGCTGAACTAACTATAACGGGGGAATTTCAATGATTTTGCATGAGTGAAATGTCCAGCTAACTGTAACATGTGTGAAACCTGTGCTTTTTTCAGTGAATAGACCCCCAAGGCCCCCAAAATATATATATATTTTTAAATCGCGGGGTACGCGTAGGTACGCGTACGCCATGAACAAAAAAAAAATATGGTCTGTTTTTTCCATATTACCCCCCCGGAGGACCAAATTGCGGGGGAATAGTAATAAAGAAGTGTGGGGGGCCCCAAATAGAAATCTAAAATTTTCAAAAAAATGGAGATACCAATTCCAGTGAGAACAACCTATTCAGTAATTCCAAAATCTACATACACATCCAGTCATTCACTCACAGTTCTATATGGGCACTCATACATATACTCACTCATCATATGTACTCATACACCTAAACATCTTATTACACACGGACACTCATCTATAGAGATACTCACACACAAACTCAGAAGAACCCTGTGGCTGCTGTTCTGCCATTTTGATATGAAAAAAGCTGGAACAAAGCAGAGATCCTTCTCTCAGGAAACCAAAAGAGATAGTGAGGGAAGTGTGTGGGGTTTTTCAAGATTCTGGAAAAGAAACTACTATAAACCAATCAAAAGTGTTGTTTTCATGTCACATAACTTTACATGTGCGCACCGTGTGTGCACGCATGCGTGCGCGTTGCGTGACCGTCGCATATAAATTACGTTTTACCCGATTTTCGTAAAAGCTTTTAAAAACGTGAAAAGGAAGCAGGGAATAAGCATGGGCGGATCTAGCGGATCTCGCGTACGCGAAATTGCGGATTTACGGATTCGCAATCCGCGAAGATCCGCGAACTCTAGCGGATTTGCGGATTTTTCCGTTTTTTGTGTTGGCGCGTGTTCGCGCCGATTTTGGGACAAGTTCGCAATTGCGAACTTACTTTTCGGCTTGCAACGGCCGCGACTATGTTGTTTCTACGTCTGGTTTATCATCACAGGTTCACAGCACCCTCTGTTTCACCACTGCCACCCTCTGGGACACCCATGCCACCCTCTAGTACATCCTCACTGGCACCTATTAGGTTTATTTATCACTGTAGATTATGGTGGTTGAAAAAAGCAAGCACACCTGCCCTTCTTCAACTGCCATCAATTAATTTGTGTTTCATTAATGTGTCAGTAATTTTGAAAGTTCCAGTCTGGCTGGCACCTGCTTCCTTCCTTATCTGTAATTTGCTTTTTGTTGCAGTGAAATTTTTTTTTTACAGGACCTTTATGGTGCTATTCTATGAGCCTGCTGTTTGGGTCATAGCAGGGTCATAGAATAGTTGCAAACTCTGGAGGGGCCCATCAGGAAGCACTACCTTGAATGTTACTAATGTTAAGTTTGAACTTTTGCACCTGCTCATTGCTTTCATTTTAGCTAAAATCGTTTTTTTTGCAATTTTGCGCGTTTTTTGGGGCGCGAATCCGTGCGAGATCGATTTCGGAAGCCGCGAATACGTGCGAATACAAAATTGTTTTTGTTGCGACGTGTATGTTCGCGTGATCTTGCGCGTGTTCGCGAGGCGCTTCTAGCTATTCGTTTGCCAAGTTACCCTATCGGTCGTACACGGGCGCGGCCATCTTGTTGGCGTGACGTAATTCCGTTTCCGCCCGCTATGTGTAATCTCGCAAAGTGTGCTGCTCGCTAGTACAATTTCGCGCGTACTCGCAAGGAAAATCTCGCGCGAACTTACCCACGCGGTCGTGAACGGGCGCGGCCATCTTGTTTCTCATTCATTGCTATGGTTCTGGGCATGCTTTCTGTATCCTCTCTCAATCTCTGCCATCCTTTGCTTGTTTGAAGTTTTTTTGATCTAATTTTACTTATTATCTAACCCTCTATTTTTCTAGCTCTATATTTTTGTGTTTTCTGCAGCTTTTATTTACTTTTAAACTACTTTTTTAAACTCTTTTCTTTTCTTCTTCACTATTCTATTTCTTCTTTATCATTTAAGTTTATTTCTGCCCAGACCATGGTAAAGGGAGCCGGGAAGCACCCTGAGAAGGGGAAGGGTCCCGCACCCCGTGCCCGGCTCCCGTGCGGGCGTTTAAGGGGGGAGCAAGTGGTCTCGAGGGAGATCTTCAGCGCGGAGGAAGTGGCGGCACTGATCTTCCACGTCCAGCGCCGCCTCCCCAAGACGATCCTGGGAGGCGGCAAGATCGCGACCGGCTATGGCATCCGGGAGCGCCGCCAGCGGTGGGAGAAGGTGTGCCGGGCCATGTACAAGATCTCTGGGGTCCGGCGCACATATAACCAGGCCACCCACCGCTGGACCGATGTCATGGACCGGGAGCGGGACTTGCTGGACGCGCTCGGCGTAGAGGTCCCCGGGCTTGGTGAGTAGTAGTAGTAGTACATTTACTACTCTGTTTTATCCTGCTCTGTTATTTGCAAATCTTTGTTCTTTACCAAGAGCAATAATGCTGCCGATTACATTGAGGTAAATTATATTTCAAAATCTTCTATGCATTTCATTTTCAGGTGCACTGCTCTCCTTCTCAGTAGCCTTGCTTGCTACTATGCTTCTTTGTTTTGTATGTTGTGTTCAGAAGCATTTCATTGGCCTGAGAAATTATGTATGAGTGTACTGTAAAGAAAAGAACTGCGTAATGCTAGACAGTAAGGGTCATATTTTCAATTACCGGCGCATCCCTGCAAAGTAGCAGGGATGCGGCAGTAATTGTGTGCCATGCCACCACCACCCATTGGCCCAAAACGTCACAGAAGCCTTACGCATCTGTGCCGTAAAGGCAGCGCATTGCTGGAGTTGCGTGCCAACGATGGGGCAGCTCCAGCAATGCTCTGGGGTACCCTATCTCCCCAATGCTGCATCAAGCCGTACGTCGGCTTCAAGCGCGCAGGGTTTGAGTCATGCATCATTGTCCTAAAAATGACTGATTGACATCTTGTAGATTTCCCTCAGCCACTTTTAGGATTCGTTCCTGCGCAGGTACGCCCTCCCTTGCGCCGGAACGCCCCCTGATGGCGCAGGGCTTTACAACGTGATGCATCGCCCATATGCCCATATGTGTTTTTTTTTTTAATATATACGCCGCACCAACACCATGGCGAGTCTTTTGTTCTGCCGCTGCGTCAGAAAAGGCACGCAACAATGGAGGAAAATCAGCCGCAACTTCCGCAAGGGACTTATAAATCAGCCCCAACAGACTGAAGTCCAGTCCTTCCTTTAGACAGTCACATGGCTATCAGAAGAAATAGTGGCGGTGGTGGCGGGTGGATTGATAGTTTGAGTATTCACTGATCTGCAAGCAGGATGGACTTTGTCTGTCACGTGTTGCGCACTGCTGCCTGCAGTGCCAGGCCTAGGCAAACCTCTTTAGTAGTCTGTTTATTGAGTTACATAGGAACTTTCTAAGTCAACGTTCCGCAAATCAGGCAATACGAATAACGTAGTATACCACATGAGATAGATCCCGTGGAATAGTTGTCTATCTATTTGCTATTTTTCCAAAATATGTTGTTATTGTTCTTTTGAAATGTTTGATTTGGTTGAAAAATCTCATCCATGTTTTCTGGTTTTTCTTTCTTTCATGTTGTACATCAGCTCCCCCCAAGGGCAAGAGGACACAGGAGGAGGGTGCTGAGGATGCAGGCCAGGATCGGGCAGGCGAGGGCTCCTTTGCTGGCCCCAGTAAGTTTACATTTTAATAAACAGTACATATTTTTTCCTAGCGTTCCTCATTCGATTTTTTCTAAATCGTCTTTGATCTTCTTGTAGACTGGATATAAATTCTTATCCTGCCTCGAATATGACTCCCTGTGGTATTACTAGACTATTCTTATTAGTCTGTCTGTGTAGCTAACTAAGATTGGACATTTGGCAATTCCATTGGACTCCCATTATATTCAGCAATACCTCTATGCACTGTCTCCTTACTGACTAGATAGTGTGGCAGAGTCATTCAGCTCCCGAAGTCACCGATTATAGATCCCCAATGATCTCTAGATTATCGTACGCAGGACAAGAGAGTAGTACTACGGAGTCACAGCACAGTCAAGAAGTGTCAGAGGCACTCATGCTTGCAAAAATTCCAAAACCTTTAGCTCATCCACTCTAGTCTAGAGGAACAAAAACCACAGAGTCTATTTAAGTGTAAAAGCTTTATTAAAAGTAAACACATTTATTAAAATCTACTTTGTCATAAAACTATTTAACTGTAAACGGAAAAGTGGTTAGTGCTGACGATTAATTGGACACATTTCTTGTGGTCGAGCCGAACTCTCACCTAGTTTGAACTTGATCCTGGTCGTGTTCTTAGGACTCAGGAGTCAAGCTTCTGTCTGTTAGGAGAAAAAGTGGTGCGTGTTAAAAATCAAAAGCAAGCATTCATCAGTTGTGCATAAAAGTGCAGCAAGACAACAGCCTTCCCTGGAAAATGGGACATTTTTACTATGGAGTAGACAGTCACAAATTATTACATTGTATTCTGTTTTTTTAACATTTCTCCTAGACCAAATATTATATAGTAGTGAGTGGTGTATTCTAACATTCTTAAATGTACTTTGTAGGTGTAACATCTGGTGACGGGGCCAGCGCGGAGGTGGCTGTGTTGGACTTGGACTCGGAGGCCTCTGGGGAGGAGGCGGCATTAGAAGAGCTGGTGGCCGTTCCTGTGGGGGATCAAACGGTGGTGGCGGAAACAGGTAAGCTATATATTCCTTACTTATTGAGATTGAAGACTGCATAGTGTGCTTTCTGCACGGGTGTATTACAATTACAAATCAACCAGGTAGTAGCCTCCTCGAAATGTACTTCGACTTAGCTGTGAAGTTTTTGGTGAGAAGAATCCCAATAAGTTCTTAGACGAACGTGATGGATGGGATGAACGAAAAGCGAAAGAAGGGTGTAAGTAAGTGGGACGCGAACTTGTATGATGGCTGGCAAAGAAGAACGATATGTGTTTGCTTGGACCCAGAGGTGGCTGGGAAGGAAAGAATATGGTATGGTGCATGGCTGGGTCAATGATGAAGCAAGGATGGGTGGAAGGACAGCAGCCTGGGTGGGTGAAACAGAAACTGTATGTGTGCGTATACTTTGACTGAATGGATGCCTGGAGCATGGTATTCTCTGACTCTTACATAGCACATGTGTATCTAGAGAGAGTAGATGGTCGCCAGGTGAAGTAAGTGTTACCTTGAAGAGCATGTACCACCGCACCCGCACGTCCGTCCCAGTGCAGGGAAGGCAAGGAAAAGAAATTGTAAATGTGTCCAATACTACCATGAATAGTAGCAGTACTTTGTATTGCGTTTGCATTCACAGCATATATCTGGTTATTACGGTGGACACTCCGTACCTCTCTTAATAACTTTAGTTTACTTGTAGTACGTCATTCATGTGTGGGTGTATCACTGTTCACTCAATATTAAGCAAAGCACCTAAAGTCATCTCATCTGTCATTAAATACGTCCCATGTGAAGTGATAGATAATCAAATTAGTTAGCTTCTTCAGTTTCCTTTTCTAGTACTCATTTGCACTGTAGGGTGAAAGGTAAATTAATTAAGCAGTAGCCCTTGTAACAGAGTATTCTCAGTGCCACCCGTAATAGAAAAGTAATAGCTTCACCACCTGCATGTACTGGACCGGTACAGTAACGCAAGTCTGTCTCCATCATCATGGTGTGCAACTTTTTTTCTCGGGTGCAACTTCACTGTGCTGTGTCCATGTCATTCTGCCGGCTTGCATAAGATAACGTACCCATTTCCCTAAACAAGAGAGAAGAAGAAGAATAAGACTGGTGTACTGTCATAGTCGACTGTAATGGAAGTCCATAGTGGTCGTAGAATTAGTTCATTAAACTACCACTACTGTTAGAGCAAGGATGCAGAAGTGGGAGGTTACATAGATACTGTCCTCAATAGTTATGTACTGTGCTTTCAATTTGCTACTTGTACTCTGTGACCCAACTTTCGGCTCAATCACTTTGTGTTATTAATAAGGAGCATTGGTTACAGACTATGTCTTTCTTTCTTCATATAGTTGCTCCTTCCAAATCAACAACAAGGAGGGAGCAGGCTAGATTGGCCCGGCAACGGAGGCTGGAGGCCACAGTCGCCGAGTATCGGCGGCTGGTGGCCCTGGAGGAGGAGGAGGACACGCAGTCGAGCGGGGCAACATCTTCGACTGTGACCACTGCATCCTCCTCCGTGACTAAGCCAGCGGGACCGAGCCGGGCTAAGAAAGCCGACCGCCACCGCCAAGCAACCGAAATACCAGCTGCCCCCCACAGGAGCTGCAAGGAACGCCAACGCCGCCTACGAGTCCGCATGTCCAACCTGGAGCAGGAGGTCCTGAGGTATAAGACCTTGGTTAAGGGCCTCCGCTCCGAGCTTGCCACCCTCCGCAAGGAGTATGATGCCCATGCCGCATCATGCACCAGCACCAGCACCCTCCAGTAGTGGAGTGTCCCTTGCCCTTTTTTTATAGACTTTTGGGGGGTGGGATTTGGGAGTTGGGATCGTTTTGGGACGTTTCAGAGACAATCGTTGGGGTTAGGGTGGGTGAGGGAGATTATTTTGTTAGGGATAAATAAATATATTTTTCAACTTTATCTGACCATACCTGTTTTTTACTGCTTTTCAGTCTGGTGGGTGGGGGGCGGGGGTGTAACAGTAACTTTGTTTTCCTGAACAGTCGTAGGACTTTAGTAGTACAACCGTCAATCTCTTGTCTACTCCGAAATAATACTCCATTATACTACCTCCCACCAAACGCTTATCTTACCTGTAATTTGTGTTAGAAATTAGGGCTAGGCCCAGGGCTGGCTCCAGGTGAAATGGGGATTAACGTTGTCATTCCTGGGCGGGTGACATTTCCTCATTGCGGTGGTACTAGTGGTGTGACACAGTGGCAGTTGCATGCCTATGGAAAAAAAGAAAACGAAACCTTGTTTGTACTCCTTACTGTAGCATTACAACGGTTACGGTACGATCGAGAAAATAGCAGGTGACAGTACACTAGAACAGTGCCATAATGTAGCCTAACAAATGGTAAAGTATTGCAAGTATAACTAGTACTTGCGTTGAATTTATTTGACATTGGCTACTACTACTAGAAGATATAGTACTGAAGCTGAGTAAGTCTAGAAGATATCCTCGTATTCCTTCACCAGCCTGTTGCTGCTATCACCTTATCCTCCCCAGCAAGTGTGTGGAATTATTGATGTCATTTTAGTCAGACATCAAGCAAAACAACACAGCCCGGGGGAAGAGGGTTAGGGTTTGTAAAATGGATGGGAATGGGGGTTTCTTTTTGGGTAGGTTTTGTTGAGAGAAGAAAAAAAAAGCAGAGCATGGACAAACAATAATTGAAGATACAGAGTTTACAGACAATCTTTGGTTACAAACTAAAGGTAAGCACATGCAGTCACACTCATAGAATAAAAGACAACAATGGATACTGTATCTGTATTGCGTATGTTGTTGGAGTTGTCCTGTTGAAATTGGTAAGTAAGTTGCATGCAGCAAACAATTCCTCTTATTGGCGGCACTCCTCCATTCCAGCTGACGCTTCGTCCATCAATGTGGTGGTGACCACTGACAGAAGAGACACCCTGTCCACTGCCTGCCTGGCGGATGTTGACTGAAACCCGGCCTGTAATTATTGAACGGAAAACAGGAAGTGCTATTACAATACCACTGATAAATAAATAAAAGGTATGTACGCTGTGTGGTTCAAAAAGTGACACTTTGATTTCCCTAATAGACAGTACAATATTTTTGAAATTGCGTGCTCTGTCTGAGTCACCTTTTTAAGGATCAATAAGTATGGCCAAAATATTATAGCGGATCTTTCCCCTCAAGGTGGGTGTACTACTGTGTTTTAGAACAAAATTTGACCTTCCCAGCAATGCTCCCACCAAGACCCTTACTAAAGCCAGTCGCAAAAATGTAGAAGAACCCAATCATATCTCCAAAAACGATGCCTAGCAGAAAAATGGTTACAAAACGTACTTTGAAAGTAACAGTAGACCCAAATACAGACCGTGGATTGTATTCAAACCACTTGCCTGCAAGCAAAAGTATCCATAGCCAGCATCGCTCCAACAGTGCTCTACAACAACAGAACCGCGTTGCAATAGAACCCCCCTAAACACATGCAATCCTGCTGCTAGGGCTAACCCTAACGAACCCTAACTTACAAAAAGTGCCAAAACTGGTGTTTCCTTATGGATTTTGTCCAACAAACTTCTAGCCGGTATTAGACCTTCCCAGGAATGCCCCAGGCAAGACCCGCCAACCCACCCGCAAAAAAACACCCGACACAACACCACCAAACAGCGAAAAAGCTAAATCTCATACTTACAATGTCTCTCGGCCTTCGGTCCAAACGCGGCGCTGTGCAGCTAGGTCGTCATCATCATCAATCATCATAACTCCTGTTTTCCACCACGGATTTCCTGAAAAGCAAATGCAATCAAGATTAGACTGTCGCAGCAGTGCTTCGACAGAGACCCCGGCCGCAACCCACCCACGAACAGCAGGAAGCCCCCCAAAACGCTACATTGAGCAAGATGTCTGAAGAAATGGCAAAAAAAAGGCTTTTCCTTAAGGATTTTGTCCAAAACACTTCTATCCGGCATTAGACCTTCCCAGGAATGCCCCAGCCAAGACCCGCCAACCCACCCGCAAAAAAACACGCGACAACACCCCCAAACAGCGAAAAAGCTAAATCTCATACTTACAATATCTCTCGGCCTTCGGTCCAAAGTAACGCGCTGTGCAGCTAGGTCATCATCAATCATCATAACTCCTGTTTTCCACCACGGATTTCCTGAAAAGCAAATGCAATCAAGATTAGACTGTCGCAGCAGTGCTTCGACAGAGACCCCGGCCGCAACCCACCCACGAACAGCAGGAAGCCCCCCAAAACGCTACATTGAGCAAGATGTCTGAAGAAATGGCAAAAAAAGGCTGTTCCTTATGGATTTTGTCCAAAACACTTGTATCCGGTATTAGACCTTCCCAGGAATGCCCCAGGCAAGACCCGCCAACCCACCCGCAAAAAAACACCCGACACAACACCCCCAAACAGCGGAAAAGCTAAATCTCATACTTACAATGTCTCTCGGCCTTCGGTCCAAACGCGGCGCTGTGCAGCTAGGTCGTCATCATCATCAATCATCATAACTCCTGTTTTCCACCACGGATTTCCTGAAAAGCAAATGCAATCAAGATTAGACTGTCGCAGCAGTGCTTCGACAGACACCAAAAATTACACACAAACCCCCGGAACCCCGCCAAAGAGCACCTCAAAGGCAAGCAAGTCAGCAAAAACGGCAAGAAATTTCCACCTCATATTTGGTCCAAAACACTTTTGTCCATTATTAGAGCTTCACAGCAATGGGCCCAAAACCGTCAACTCACCCGCAAAGAAGTACAACACCCCCACAAGTGCTGAGTCTTTCTTCATTGTGCGTAATCCAGCACTCTGCTTGGAGGGAAATCGCAGTCTGGAGGAGGAGGATAGAGGAGCATGTTCTTCAGAACTTGTGAACCTGAGGAATGTAGACTGCGGCACCTTCAAATCAATAAGCAAACAAGTGAAGACAGTTCTGATGATGGTCTTGTTTTTGGGATTAGGTGATTAAAGTTTGAATTAAATTAACTGTGCAAAACAAAGAAAGAGAGACACAAAGCACACAGGAATAAAAGTGAATAAGGACGAAAAAGAAAGTTCTTGATTGATTGTCTCATTTTCAGGGCTCGGTGTCAGGGAATAAGAACAAGATTTCGTCATCATACTCTGCGAATTCAGGCTGGATGAGGTCAGTGGCACCGAACAGAGAAAAAATCCCCTCATCTACGTTGCTGTCCTCCTCGTCTTCATGCGGCGTGCTTTCTCGTACTTTGTAATCTGGTGGTATGAGGTGCTGATTCATCTTGATCATTGTCAGCCGCTCCACATTTTTGGGCGAGAGGCGGCTCCGTTTGGGAGTTACAATGCCACCAGCAGCACTGAAAACACGTTCAGAAGACACACTTGCGAGTGGGCAAGACAAATAGTTTATAGCCAGGTTGTAGAGCTGTGGCCACAATTGTTTTTTGCCATGCCAATACTGCAATGGCTCCTCATTAAGAAAGACCACTGTTGAGTCATTCAGATAGTCCTGCACCATCGACTCAAGGTCATCAACTGTTCCTCCACTTTGCTTACTTTTTGCTGTGCCTGTGACATTTTTTCGAGAACCATACCCCATCAAACTTAGCCAATCCTCCTCCCCAGCCACTGTTAGTGTTGTCATTGTGTGTGGTGCAGATGATCCAGTTGCCGGTGTCTTTAACGGCTGAGAGGTCACTTGTGCCCCAGCCACAGGTGCAGAAGTGGATTCTTGTGACTGCGGATGGCCTGCTGATGCTGATGCTGATGTACTGGCTTCTCCTTCAATAACCTGCCGTTCTTTTTCAAACCTCTTGGCTGACCAGGCTAACCAATGTTTGTACTTTTGAACATCTGCATCAGCGAAAGGAAAGAATGCGTTGTCTGCCAGCGCCTTTTTGTAGCGTGGATCCAGAATAGTAGCACAAATGTAATGCTGATCTGAGTTGATGTTTTGAAGACGTTCATCACCACGTAGGCGATGTAATAATTTCTCAGACAAAATGAAATGTTTTTTTTTTTTTTCATCTTTTGCAAACTCAGAAGAAACCGCCATCAGTTGGTGCTCCAGTATGCACAACAATGGGATAGCTTTTCCCAAATTACAGTCCTCCTGGCTGACTGCACGCGTGAAGAACTCAAAAGGACGAAGCATGTCTGTCAGGCTTTTAACTATGTCCCATTGCGCCTTACTCATCCGCAGGTCCTCCTTCTGAGATGTAGCCTCTGTCAAGAAATAGTGATCGAGTACCGTATACTGCTCATGCAGACGCTCAAGCATGTAGAAGGTTGAGTTCCAACGTGTTGCCACCTCCTGGATGAGTGCTTTCACTGGCATTCCACGTTGAAGTAGCAGTCTCCGCAGATGCTTCCGGGCCTTAAAAGAATGGCTGAAATGGTTGCACATTTTGCGGCAGGTGGCCATTACCTCGAACGCTGGACTCTCTTTATCACTCAAGAATTTTTGAACTACCAGGTTGATACAGTGCGCCAAACACGGCACTCTAACATGGTCACCAAGGAACATGGCCTTAACTACATTGGCGCCATTATCCGTGGAAACATAACCAATCTTGCGTTTTAGGGGGGATAGCATTGTCAAGACCTTTTTGTCAAACTCTTCCAAAAGGTTTTCTGCTGTGTGACTTTTCTCCAAGCCAAACATGGCTAGTGTTGCATGTTTCCGAGCAGCTTTGAAAACTTGGTCCGGGTCAACACCTGCGTTTAGCTTTGCTATAACACCTGAAAAAGAGACCCAGTGTGCAGTGATGCACATGTAATCATCGCCTGGGCCACTGGTCCACATGTCTGTTGTCAGATGTATTGTGTGAACAGCACTCTTCTGCAAAGCTGCCCCAATCGCCTGCAGCACATCTTCATGTAGTGCTGGAACCGCAACTCTGGCAAAATAGAACCGGCTCGGAACCTTCCATTTAGGGCAGAGCGTTGCCACTAATTCAAGAAAACCTACCGCTTCTACAAAAGAAAAAGGTAGAAGGTCCACAGCTAGCATTTTAGCCAGCTTAGTGTTATACAGACGCGTCAGTGGGTGGTTGCGTTCATATGGCACGTCTGAAGTAAGCATTGTTCTAATGTTGCCCTGGACCAAGCATTTACGGGCTGATAATGACTTCGTTGACCCAATTTTGCTCGCTGGTGAACTTTTGTGCGTTGGTGTCTCACTTGCTCCAACACTCTTAGTGTGCCTCACATTGGGTGTGCTGCTGACAGGGGTACTGGGTGTAAGGGAAGTGTTTGACACGTCTTCTTCCTGCTCGTCATCATCAGATGAAACATCAACGTTTCCTTGAATTTGGCCTTTCTTGATCGCATCTAGGTGCGCAAACCATTTGACAGTGTGCTGTCTCCTAAGATGACCTCTCTGGCCTCCGGTACCATAGTTGGTACCTGGCTTACCACGACTAACTGCTTGCTTACAAATGGTACAAATGGCAAACTTTGGATTTTTTGGACAAACAGTAAAGAAGTCCCAAACTGGGGACTTGAAGTGTCTGTGGGACATGGAGGAGGCGGCGATACTGGTGGTGGTGGTCATGAAGCTAATGCCAGATGAAGTGGAGGATGTGGATTGCCCAACTTTTGTACGTTTTGCACTTTCACCGCCACTAATTAAGGTCGAGATTGACGGAGGTCTCTTCTTGCCAGAAAGAAATATGGAAGCGGGACAAGTTGGTGTACTACTTAACTCCAATGATTGTGGTGTTTCCACTGCCTCCTCATCGACAACATCATCATCACGCTCAGCAGCTCTTCGGGCTAGGGTCAAAATGTCTGTTTGCTGCATGCCCGCTGGGGCTGCAGTGACCTTTATGATGACTGGGTCGTCGTTGGCAGAGTCTTCATCAGCAGCAGTATCCGCCACTTCTTGTTGAGACTCATCACACTCCATAACTCTGAGACTTTGGACGAGCTTCCTTTTACGCTTAACTACCTTTGTTTGTTCCCAAGTTTGATCCGTATCATCAGAAGGAGGTGTGCTTGAAGAGGATGTAGACACCACCCTTGATCTCTTCCTTGCTAGGGGTGTGGAAGACAATGAAGGATCATCAGGAGGAGTGGCTTCCTCAAATGATACCTCGCCTTGATTGTCGATTTCCTGATGTGCCCCTACTTCGGGAGGAACAACTATTGTGGGCACTTGTTGTGACCCTCTATGCACCTCTGCTTGCGCATCTCCTTGCGCTGCCTCTCCTTCCACATGTACTTGGGCTTGTACTTGCACATGTGATTGTTGTTGCGGCTGTGGTTGTTCAACACTCGTCAGATGAGCTACAACAACCTGTGTTGATTGAGGGACATTGCTGCTGCTTTCTTGCGATGAGCCAACATCACTGGTCGATGGTGATTGAAGAAGTATACTGGCTGCCTCTGCAGCACTCAAGGGCTTGGACTTAAGTTGGCGTGGTGGTGGTGGTGGCACTGAGCCCAATGGAGCGGGGGTGCTGCTGCCAGCTTGGTCCCCAGCAGATCCCGCTGCAGCTGCTGCAGGCATACTTTTTTTTTTACTCCCAAAAAAAGGGGCGGGCGGCACACCAGTGTCCTTGGTAACTTGCTTCTTCTGCTCCTTACTGGCACCTTTCTTGCTAGAGGAGCTACGGGTTACTTTTTTTGGGGCCATCTTCTTCAGAGCAGGTCAGCAGGCAGCAGTTGCACGAGTTGCAGAGGGTTCTGTGTCCAGAGTGACGTGACGTCGCGTGACGTTATGCTGCACACACCGCTGCAGGACTTCTTCCTGGCACTGGTGGTTCTATTGAGTCTTCTTGTGCACCTAAAAGCAATGGAAGACAGAGGAACATCAGTTCAGTTATACACCCCAAAAAATCGACAAAACACAGAAAAATGAGCACAATCCCATGCCATCCATGATGTTTACATTGAAGACACCCCACAGAAAGACTAGGGACATGCAAGTATGCAACACTCACTACCCCTGGGCATAAGGGATGAAAAGTAGGCAAAATAAGTGCAGGCCTCAGACACTGCCTCTCCTCAAAATGGCCCCCTTACACCCCAAGCACATGTTGCCTGTACCAGCCAGCACTCAAGATGGCCACCACCACCACCCACATGGCCAGTCCACATCAACAGTACACCCCCAAAAAACAGAAAAACAGCCAGAAATCACCACAATCCAATGCCATCCATGATGTTTACATCAAAGAGAGTGAGACCACACCACAGGCACACTCAGTCCATGCACCACCACCACCCCTGGGCAAGCAAAAGGCCACACCAGCAGCCCCCCAAAAACGACAAAAAACAATAAAATAAGCACAATCCCAGCCCATCCATGGCCTCAATTATGTTTAAATTCAAGAAGACACCCCACAGAAAGACTAGGCCCATGCAACACTCACCACCCCTGGGCAAAGGGCCACACCAGCAGGCCCAAAAAAACGACAAAAACCAATAAAATCTGCACAATCCCAGCCCATCCATGGCCTCAATGGTGTTTAAATTCAAGAAGACACCCCACAGAAAGACTAGGCCCATGCAACACTCACCACCCCTGGGCAAAGGGCCACACCAGCAGGCCCAAAAAAACGACAAAAAACAATAAAATCTGCACAATCCCAGCCCATCCATGGCCTCAATGGTGTTTAAATTCAAGAAGACACCCCTCAGAAACACTAGGCCCATGCAACACTCACTACCCCTGGGCATAAGGGATGAAAAGTAGGCAAAATAAGTGCAGGCCTCAGACACTGCCTCTCCTCAAAATGGCCCCCTTACACCCCAAGCACATGTTGCCTGTACCAGCCAGCACTCAAGATGGCCACCACCACCACCCACATGGCCAGTCCACATCAACAGTACACCCCCAAAAAACAGAAAAACAGCCAGAAATCACCACAATCCAATGCCATCCATGATGTTTACATCAAAGAGAGTGAGACCACACCACAGGCACACTCAGTCCATGCACCACCACCACCCCTGGGCAAGCAAAAGGCCACACCAGCAGCCCCCCAAAAACGACAAAAAACAATAAAATAAGCACAATCCCAACCCATCCATGGCCTCAATTATGTTTAAATTCAAGAAGACACCCCACAGAAAGACTAGGCCCATGCAACACTCACCACCCCTGGGCAAAGGGCCACACCAGCAGGCCCAGAAAAACGACTAAAAACAATAAAATCTGCACAATCCCAGCCCATCCATGGCCTCAATGGTGTTTAAATTCAAGAAGACACCCCTCAGAAACACTAGGCCCATGCAACACTCACTACCCCTGGGCATAAGGGATGAAAAGTAGGCAAAATAAGTGCAGGCCTCAGACACTGCCTCTCCTCAAAATGGCCCCCTTACACCCCAAGCACATGTTGCCTGTACCAGCCAGCACTCAAGATGGCCACCACCACCACCCACATGGCCAGTCCACATCAACAGTACACCCCCAAAAAACAGAAAAACAGCCAGAAATCACCACAATCCAATGCCATCCATGATGTTTACATCAAAGAGAGTGAGACCACACCACAGGCACACTCAGTCCATGCACCACCACCACCCCTGGGCAAGCAAAAGGCCACACCAGCAGCCCCCCAAAAACGACAAAAAACAATAAAATTAGCACAATCCCAGCCCATCCATGGCCTCAATTATGTTTAAATTCAAGAAGACACCCCACAGAAAGACTAGGCCCATGCAACACTCACCACCCCTGGGCAAAGGGCCACACCAGCAGGCCCAAAAAAACGACAAAAACCAATAAAATCTGCACAATCCCAGCCCATCCATGGCCTCAATGGTGTTTAAATTCAAGAAGACACCCCACAGAAAGACTAGGCCCATGCAACACTCACCACCCCTGGGCAAAGGGCCACACCAGCAGGCCCAAAAAAACGACAAAAAACAATAAAATCTGCACAATCCCAGCCCATCCATGGCCTCAATGGTGTTTAAATTCAAGAAGACACCCCTCAGAAACACTAGGCCCATGCAACACTCACTACCCCTGGGCATAAGGGATGAAAAGTAGGCAAAATAAGTGCAGGCCTCAGACACTGCCTCTCCTCAAAATGGCCCCCTTACACCCCAAGCACATGTTGCCTGTACCAGCCAGCACTCAAGATGGCCACCACCACCACCCACATGGCCAGACCACATCAACAGTACACCCCCAAAAAACAGAAAAACAGCCAGAAATCACCACAATCCAATGCCATCCATGATGTTTACATCAAAGAGAGTGAGACCACACCACAGGCACACTCAGTCCATGCACCACCACCACCCCTGGGCAAGCAAAAGGCCACACCAGCAGCCCCCCAAAAACGACAAAAAACAATAAAATAAGCACAATCCCAGCCCATCCATGGCCTCAATTATGTTTAAATTCAAGAAGACACCCCACAGAAAGACTAGGCCCATGCAACACTCACCACCCCTGGGCAAAGGGCCACACCAGCAGGCCCAAAAAAACGACAAAAACCAATAAAATCTGCACAATCCCAGCCCATCCATGGCCTCAATGGTGTTTAAATTCAAGAAGACACCCCACAGAAAGACTAGGCCCATGCAACACTCACCACCCCTGGGCAAAGGGCCACACCAGCAGGCCCAAAAAAACGACAAAAAACAATAACATCTGCACAATCCCAGCCCATCCATGGCCTCAATGGTGTTTAAATTCAAGAAGACACCCCTCAGAAACACTAGGCCCATGCAACACTCACTACCCCTGGGCATAAGGGATGAAAAGTAGGCAAAATAAGTGCAGGCCTCAGACACTGCCTCTCCTCAAAATGGCCCCCTTACACCCCAAGCACATGTTGCCTGTACCAGCCAGCACTCAAGATGGCCACCACCACCACCCACATGGCCAGTCCACATCAACAGTACACCCCCAAAAAACTGAAAAACAGCCAGAAATCACCACAATCCAATGCCATCCATGATGTTTACATCAAAGAGAGTGAGACCACACCACAGGCACACTCAGTCCATGCACCACCACCACCCCTGGGCAAGCAAAAGGCCACACCAGCAGCCCCCCAAAAACGACAAAAAACAATAAAATAAGCACAATCCCAACCCATCCATGGCCTCAATTATGTTTAAATTCAAGAAGACACCCCACAGAAAGACTAGGCCCATGCAACACTCACCACCCCTGGGCAAAGGGCCACACCAGCAGGCCCAGAAAAACGACTAAAAACAATAAAATCTGCACAATCCCAGCCCATCCATGGCCTCAATGGTGTTTAAATTCAAGAAGACACCCCTCAGAAACACTAGGCCCATGCAACACTCACTACCCCTGGGCATAAGGGATGAAAAGTAGGCAAAATAAGTGCAGGCCTCAGACACTGCCTCTCCTCAAAATGGCCCCCTTACACCCCAAGCACATGTTGCCTGTACCAGCCAGCACTCAAGATGGCCACCACCACCACCCACATGGCCAGTCCACATCAACAGTACACCCCCAAAAAACAGAAAAACAGCCAGAAATCACCACAATCCAATGCCATCCATGATGTTTACATCAAAGAGAGTGAGACCACACCACAGGCACACTCAGTCCATGCACCACCACCACCCCTGGGCAAGCAAAAGGCCACACCAGCAGCCCCCCAAAAACGACAAAAAACAATAAAATTAGCACAATCCCAGCCCATCCATGGCCTCAATTATGTTTAAATTCAAGAAGACACCCCACAGAAAGACTAGGCCCATGCAACACTCACCACCCCTGGGCAAAGGGCCACACCAGCAGGCCCAAAAAAACGACAAAAACCAATAAAATCTGCACAATCCCAGCCCATCCATGGCCTCAATGGTGTTTAAATTCAAGAAGACACCCCACAGAAAGACTAGGCCCATGCAACACTCACCACCCCTGGGCAAAGGGCCACACCAGCAGGCCCAAAAAAACGACAAAAAACAATAAAATCTGCACAATCCCAGCCCATCCATGGCCTCAATGGTGTTTAAATTCAAGAAGACACCCCTCAGAAACACTAGGCCCATGCAACACTCACTACCCCTGGGCATAAGGGATGAAAAGTAGGCAAAATAAGTGCAGGCCTCAGACACTGCCTCTCCTCAAAATGGCCCCCTTACACCCCAAGCACATGTTGCCTGTACCAGCCAGCACTCAAGATGGCCACCACCACCACCCACATGGCCAGACCACATCAACAGTACACCCCCAAAAAACAGAAAAACAGCCAGAAATCACCACAATCCAATGCCATCCATGATGTTTACATCAAAGAGAGTGAGACCACACCACAGGCACACTCAGTCCATGCACCACCACCACCCCTGGGCAAGCAAAAGGCCACACCAGCAGCCCCCCAAAAACGACAAAAAACAATAAAATAAGCACAATCCCAGCCCATCCATGGCCTCAATTATGTTTAAATTCAAGAAGACACCCCACAGAAAGACTAGGCCCATGCAACACTCACCACCCCTGGGCAAAGGGCCACACCAGCAGGCCCAAAAAAACGACAAAAAACAATAAAATCTGCACAATCCCAGCCCATCCATGGCCTCAATGGTGTTTAAATTCAACAAAACAGTTGTATCATGCACCCATAACCAACCCTGGTCCTACTGGATACTGTGGCTACCCACAATATAATTTATTTAATTTTCTGAAAAAGTTCCAAAATTGTACTTGCAGCAACTGTAATGCCCCAAACAAACTTACTTGTGAAAGTTGATTTCTAATCCAAAAGTGATCCAAAGACAGTCAAAAAGGCCTCAAATCCAAATATCCAGCAGCACCCACAAAAAGTAATCCTTCCAGCTCCAGATCCAAATGAAAGTGACCAGGAGATGGACAAAGCACTGGGAGGAGCCTGCTGGACAGGAACAGGAAGTTGGAGACTGTGGGGCACTTCCTTCCTCCCCCCCCCCCAAAATGGACTCCTTGCAAAAAAAAAGGCCATGCAAATGTCAACCTGAGGAGTGATTCTGATAAAAATCATAATTTTCTGAAGGTTTATCCTGTTTGCTGGTGATTTTCTTGTGCGAAATTGCAAAATCTCTATTTCGCAAGTGCGAGATTGTTCCTTTCCGCCGCAACTACGTGTTCGCAATTGCGAACTCTCGTGAGGTGTGCTGTGCAAGGTGGCAAGCCGCGAGTACGTATTCGCGGGCGACAAACTCCCGCGGGAACACGCAGCAAGATCTAAAATGGCGCGTCACTCGCAAAGAAAAACAACTCGGCAAACGCTAAAATGACGGAAAGTAAACGCCGTGCACCACGCCGCGCGCCGCAACCAAGCAAAAAATCCGCCGCGAGCGGATTCACGGATTTTCGACAAATTCGCGAGAGTTCGCGGATTGCGAATTTGCCGAAAATCCGAAAAATCCGCGATCGGAGCGGATTTTACGCCCATGCTTAGCAGGGAAGAGACTCCCAGACCCCCTAGGTCTTCTCATGGACCCCGAAGGGCAAAAAAAACATTTATTTTATTTGTTTTTAAATCGCGAGGTACGCGCACGTTGCTCGCACCCTCCAGGCAGATCTGAGTCAAAAACAATATTGGAGAATGTGAAAATGGGGTCAGGGTAGAAAATCCCTGACCCCTTAGGCCTTCTCAGGGGGTCTCTGAAGGTGTGTCAATGGATTTAAATATGGTGCTCTGTATTTTACAGTGAGTGACGAAAGGTTATACTAGTGTATGATGAGGTGTATCGTCACGTGGATGATGTCATCAGTGATGTCATTTGAGATGTCATCAGTGATGTCACTGACCATGTCATGAATGATGTAATATGTGACATCATCAGCAGTGGATTGCGGGCGCGCGAAATATAGTTAGTACAACTAACTATATTGGAGGAATTTCAATGGTTTTGTATGAGTGAAATGTCCAGCTAACTATAATACCCCTAAAATCTACAGTTTTTTCAGTGAATTTCTAAGGTTTTTTAAATGCTAAATCCTAACTATATCAAGCCTGAAACCTATGGTTTCTTCAGTGAAAAAAAAAAAATATATATATATATATAAATATATACCTGGTTACTGTGTCACTTTCCTCCCCGCTGGGCACTTCGCTTAGACTACAGGGGTTCGTGTTTCCTGGCAGCTTACTCGCCCACCTCGCCTCCCCCTATCCTTTGTGAGGCTTCTTTTTTAATTGTGGGCTTGAGTTTTGGACATTTATGTTATGGCTATTTACTCATAATTTTGTACGTGCAAATTCTGTGTGACATCATTACTGTGTACTGCAATTTGCTCACATCATGTCTTTACACGTTTTTGTTCATGTTTTATTTTATCTTATTTACTTTGGTGTGATCGATTTTGACATCGCTCTGTTATTATTCATGCATTATCATTGGTGTCTGATGTGCAGCGCGTTTTTGCTATTATGCTTTTGCAATTTTATTGATTCCATTGCAATGTGCTTGTTCATTTACTATTCCAACATGTCTGCCGTCATTTTTTGGTCCCAGTCCACTTTCGATGTCCATACCTTCTTGTTGCAACTTTACTTATTTTGTATGCACGATTCATTTCACTAACGTGAGCAAGGCCTTTGTCAGGCCGAAACATGTAGTTTATGTTAATAAACACCCTTGGACTCAGCTTATGGTGTTCTGTGTTGGACTCTGAGAGCGTGTTGAACGTTTTTTGAACTTTGGATATATATATATATATATATATATATATATATATATATATATATATATATATATATTATATTATTATTTATATATATATATATATATATATATATATAATTCCAGAAGAAAGCTCCGTGGGAATACCAGAGGCCCCTAGGGAGGTGGCGTGTACTCTGGACGAGCAAGCCGGAAAATTAAATTCGCTCCAAACAGCTGCATACACACGCTCTCAGTAGTCGCCACAAAAACGCCAGTCAGGATACAATCCAAGGGTGTTTAATCAATTGCTACATGTTTCGGCTTCTCACAAGCCTTGATCACGCAAATGAAAGTGAATGTGCAAAACGTTTAAATCCAGTGAAATACAACAGAAGTGGAGATAGGACTGCGGGAAAAGTGCATAGCAGGCATCTTAACTGAGTCATACAAAAATGGAAGTAGGGCTGTGGAAAAAGTTAATGGCAGACATCTTAAATGAGTCAAAGTGACCTGGCTTCAGGGTAGAAACATGAACAGTGCTGCCAGAGGGCCGACATGAAATACATGTTGGTACCCATTCCAAATGACAAAACAAATGATTGTCAAAACGTTACCGTACAAATAAGTAAGGAAACAAAGTAATAGCTGTATAATTTAAACAGCGTAAACACCCACAAAGAGATACTCGTAGGGCTGCAAATTGCCAATAAAAGAAAAATGCTCATGTACCCCGAATACGGCAAAAATGCGCCGCAGAACAGGGTAAAAGACCGGAGGACTCCGGACTAAGAACAGTTGTTAGTGTTGTCACTGGAATTAAAGAGACAGTACATAATTTAATCATCAATTGAAAATGCCCAAAAGAAATGTCTAGACGTTGGCATAAAAGAATCGGCCAGAATCAGGAAAAGTCACGATAAATGCCAAACGGAGAATGCAGCATAAAATACATTACTTGCATAAATAGTCCAGGTCAAAGTCAGATCAAGGCTGCACACATGCCCAAAGTCCGCATAACAATCCAGGTAGTGTTCAGTGATGCCCAAGTGGGCGTGCCCTTAAACAATAACAGGAACAAGAGACAGATTGCCCAAAAATGAAGGGACAGTTCCTGAAGTGCTCTAAAAGAAAAGGAACAATGTTAAAATTAAAACATGACAGTATCATGTGCACATACAAATAAACTAGTTCTGCAACATGGAGACAAACAGTACAGATGAGCTGATGGACCAAGATCTACATAACTAGGTATAATCATCTTTGAGGTGAACCGCATGCTCTTCATCTTGGTTCAATCCTCCCGGGGCCTTAGTGTGGAAGGAAATGATATATTTTGACTCCATCTGTCTTAATTTCAGAAGACTATTTCCGCCCCTGGGGTTTTTGGTTACCTGCTCTAAGATGAAAAATGTCATCAAAGTTGGATTGGAAAAATGATGCTCACTGAAATGTCTGGACACAGGGTATTTAGCATCTTTGTGTATGATGGCACGGTAATGTTCAAGAATGCGTTTTTTGGCATATGCAGTGGTCCTGCCAATGTACCATAATTCGCAGGGACAAACAATAACATAGACCACGAATATGGTAGTACAGGTAAGTAATTGGTTTATGATTTTACTGACCCCATTATAGGTGGCTTTCTTGACTGAGGTACTAGATTTACAGGCCTTGCAGTGGCTACACGGAAAAATCCCTTTCAAACCGAGATCTTGGTTGTTAGGGTAAATCGTGATGTCACTGCGGACACAGATATCTCTGATGTTCCTACCTTTTCTGTAGGTGATACTAGGCTTATTGGCAATTAAATGGCCAATAGTCGCATCACTTTTGAGAATATTCCAATTTTTGGAAACAATCCTATGTATTTCTTGCGATTCTCTACTGTATGTAAGGATGAGTCTCGTTTTATCATCCTCATTGCTGATCTCTTCTGATGGTTTTTCACGCAAGGTGTCAATGCGCGAAATAGAATCAGCTCTATTTTTAGCTTTCTTGAGGACCCAAGCTGGGTAGTTCCTAAGTTTAAACCGTTCCATCATTTCAGATGCAACCAGTTGGTAATTGCTTTCCGTACTACAGTTTCTTTTTGCCCTCAGCAGTTCACCGTAAGGAATACTCCATTTCAGAGGTTCCGGGTGACTGCTGAGGGCATGGAGAATACTGTTGCCAGCAGTGGCTTTTCTGAACAGGGTGATTTTATTATCTATGATGTCAATTTTGACATCAAGATACTCCGCCGTTTTCATGTCAATGTTACTGGTAAGTCTGATGTTATGACTATTGTTGTTAAGAATCTCAATGAAGCTTGACGCTTCCTCTTCAGTGCCTTTCCAGACCATAAAGAGGTCATCAATGTACCTCCACCAGGTAACCACCAGACTAGTATGTTTAGTAAGTGATGGGTCCGTGAAGATGGTTTCCTCCCAATGCCCCATGAAAAGATTCGCAAAGCTTGGCGCAAAACACGAACCCATCGCAGTACCAATCTCTTGTTTATAGATTGCACCATCAAAGAGAAAAAAGTTGTTTTTTAAGCAGAACTCCATCATTTCGAGGAGCATTTTGCTATGCTCCCCGAAACGTAAGGCACGTCCATCAAGAAAGTGTTGGCATGCTTCCAAGCCTTGCTTATGGTCTATAATGGTATAAAGGGCTTGGACATCCATGGTGATGAGTAGATAATTTGCATCCCAGGTAAGATTGTTGAGTTTAGAAAGAAAGTCTTTGGTGTCTTTGACATAACTCGCAAGTCCCTGAACCCAATCCCTCAAGTAATGATCCACGTATTTAGAAACATGTTCCGCCACACTCCCGCGGGAAGACACAATGGGTCTACCCGGTGGGTGGTCCATGTTTTTGTGGATCTTAGGGAGCAGATAAAGCACAGGGAGGGTGGGGTTGTCATTTTTCAGAAATCTGTACTCTTCCCACTCTAAGATCCCCTTATCTTTCCAAACAGTTAGTTTGTCCCATAGTTCAACTATACTGTTGTTATACAGTTCAAAAGTGGTGGTGGTATAATAGTTTCCTTCCGAAAGTTGTTTATGGGCCTCTGCCACGTATTGGTCCCTGTCCATGATGACAATATTGCCACCTTTGTCAGCAGGACAGATGACGATGGTATTGTCTTCTGTCAACGATTTCAAAGCTTTCCTCTGGTTGAGGGATAAGTTGTCTTGTCCAGATCTGAAATGTCTTTTTTTGTTATGTCTGAAACTATTGAGTTCTTTATTGACACATTCATGGAACGTGTCAATTGCGTCATGGGCCATCATGGGAATGAAAGTTGATTTAGGTTTAAAACCAGATGCAGCACTGTAGTCAGTAGAGAAATTAGCTTCTATCAGAAGCTGGGTATCGCTATTGGTGTCAGCGAAATCTTCATGAGCACAATGTTCGATGCCAAAGGATCACTGTCATTTTCCTTTTCAAGATGTATATTGTCAATAAGGGCATCCACATCACCTATCCTGAAGGGATCCTCTAAATAGGCCAACGGTTTTTGTGTCTGTTGTTGTCCCCCCCGGCCTTTCAGTTGATGCAATTTTTTAAGTTTTAGTTTACGAACATACTTAAAAACATCAATCCTAGATTCACTGTAGTTGAAGTACATGGAGGGGCAAAAAGAAAGCCCCAGACTAAGAATATTCAATTCTGTTTCAGTAATTGTTCGTTTAGATAAATTAATAACAGTTTTCTTTACCGTATTGTCATCCATTATTGGCCTTTTCTGGAGCATGTATTGGCTCTTCCCACGTCGCTCCTTGTGTTGCCTCCTCTCCCAGCGCTGGACGAAGCCTCTTGCCCCGGTTCCTGCGTTTCCACGTCCCCTGGGTCGTCCCCGGCCTCTTGATGGGATTGGTGGTGGTGGTGGTGGTGCCGGAGTTGCCTGATTCGTCCGTCTGCTCTGGCGCAGATGACGATACTCGTCTAAAAAATTCGGCTTCCTAGCTGGGGTTTTCACTTGAGCAGTTTCCTCAATGGATGCATTCGAGACTTCTGATTCAGTCTCACTTATTGATATAGAATCATCTTCTCCCCTTGTTGCACCTTCATCTTGCGTAGTCTCGGCTGAATTGGCATAAAGGTGATCATATTTACGACTGAAGGTCAGGATCCTCCCAGTGTCGTAATCTCTGCAGTCTCTCTGAAGTTTTCTCTCTTTGCGTGCCTTTATATCCTCCTCATGGCGCTTTAAGCGTTCTTTCATTTCTGCCACCAATTTTTGACATTCTCTTCATCCGCATGTGTACTAATGTCTTCCATTAGTGCAGTTATTTCTTTAAGCAGACTTTCTCGGTCTAGCCAAGCGTACTTGACCAGAATTTCCAACATCTTTCTGGAACTGTTGGCGGAATTGATAGACCATTCGGTCAACATGTCGGGGTTAGGTGCTTCATAGGTGGGAGTGGTGTAAATGCGTAGTCCCCTTGGCACCATCTCCTGATCTATATAATTCTGCAGGGAGGTTGCCTCCCACCACTTGGATATTTCACCTTTCTTAAGTTTCTCAAGTTTGTTAATTTTGTCCTTGATGGTTTGTGGGGGGTGGTCTTTCTTGGCAATACTGCCCGTGGGGGCCCCCTTCTTGATTCTGGCAAACAGCGAATGTGCTGCTGCTCTTCTCTCATCTTCTTCCTCCATGTGAGAACTCCCTTGGATGAGATGACTCCCTGTAGCGATAAGTGGCAGCCGCCCTTTGTAAATACAAAGTTCCTCCTGCTAATATATTACTGGAAAATTGAAGGAAGGAGAAAATGTAATGGCAAAATGAATTTTCACTGCATGGCGTGTATTTTGTCAAAGATCAAAGATGCCCGCGCTAATCGCGGGAGCACTGGTAAAGGGAAAATAGCGCCGCGCCGTTAACCCACAGAAATGCGATGCCGGAAAGCAAAGCCAGCCAACACCCCTCTCCCTAAGGACGGACGCAGAGCCCACGACCCACAACCAGATACTCACCACGTGAAGTCGCCTTCTCCTTGCCGTAAAGTACAAATAGGTCCAGTATAAATGTAGCCGGGCCAGATGCAACCTCCATTAATAATTCCAGAAGAAAGCTCCGTGGGAATACCAGAGGCCCCTAGGGAGGTGGCGTGTACTCCGGACGAGCAAGCCGGAAAATTAAATTAGCTCCAAACAGCTGCATACACACGCTCTCAGTAGCCGCCACAAAAACGCCAGTCAGGATACAATCCAAGGGTGTTTAATCAATTGCTACATGTTTCGGCTTCTCACAAGCCTTGATCACGCAAATGAAAGTGAATGTGCAAAACGTTTAAATCCAGTGAAATACAACAGAAGTGGAGATAGGAATGCGGGAAAAGTGCATAGCAGACATCTTAACTGAGTCATATAAAAATGGAAGTAGGGCTGCGGGAAAAGTTAATGGCAGACATCTTAAATGAGTCAAAGTGACCTGGCTTCAGGGTAGAAACATGAACAGTGCTGCCAGAGGGCCGACATGAAATACATGTTGGTACCCATTCCAAATTACAAAACAAATGATTGTCAAAACGTTACCGTACAAATAAGTAAGGAAACAAAGTAATAGCTGTACAATTTAAACAGCGTAAACACCCACAAAGAGATACTCGTAGGGCTGCAAATTGCCAATAAAAGAAAAATGCTCATGGACCCTGAATACGGCAAAAATGCGCCGCAGAACAGGGTAAAACGTGAGCAAGGCCTTTGTCAGGCCGAAACATGTAGTTTGTGTTAATAAACACCCTTGGACTCAGCTTATAGTGTTCTGTGTTGGACTCTGAGAGCGTGTTGGACGTTTTTTGAATATATATATGCCGCCACTGATGAAAGGAACACTTTCCTGAAACGCGTCTGGCTTTAAAAAGAGGTGCCGATTTTGTTGTTTAACTGCTGGCATGCTGTTCGATATTAAAGAGAATCAACGCACTTGAACTTCCTTGTGTTCCCTCCGCTTTGTGCATCCTGAGTTGGTTGGATTTGTACGGTCGGCACGGCCGGGGAGGTGAGCCACTGCTTCACTGCGGGCCCATGCAGCTCGACTTCGGGCGTAGACCTAGGGGAGGAAGTCTGCTGCGCCCATTTCAGGGATGGAACCAGCATTGTGGAATCGGACAGTTACAAAGCAGGGCAGCTTTGACATCAAGATCCCAGCATCAACCCACATGGGTTTTATGAATTTTATATTGTAGAGTGTTAACAGCGCAGCCACTGGGAAATACTAAACACATGGACTACAATCACCAGAGGGCCGCGGGAGCGACCCGCCCACTGGGGCAGGTGTTAGACATTAAAACAGAACGTGTGTAGCTCAGACGTTCATTCTCTGCTGCCACTGATGAAAGGAACACTTTCCTGAAACGCGTCTGGCTTTGAAAAGAGGTGCCGATTTTGTTGTTTAACTGCTGGCATGCTGTTCGATATTAAAGAGAATCCACGCACTTGAACTTCCTTGTGTTCCCTCCGCTTTGTGCATCCTGAGTTGGTTGGATATATATATATATATATATATATATATATATTCACTGAAAAAACCATAGGTTATAGACCATATATAGTTAGGAATTAGCATTTACAAAACCTTGAAAATTCACTGAAAAAACCATAGGTTATAGACCATATATAGTTAGGAATTAGCATTTACAAAACCTTATTTTACTCACACAAAACCATTGAAATTCCATATATAGTTAGTTGCACTAACTATATATCGCGCATCCGCAATCCACTGCTGATGATGTCACATATTACATCATTCATGACATGGTCAGTGACATCACTGATGACATCACTGATGACATCTCAAATGACATCACTGATGACATCTCATTTGACATCAATGACCACATCACTGATGATATCATTCATGTGACAATACAATGCATCTCCTCACATTTTAATATAACCTCTGTTACAACCAGTGTTAAATACAGAGTATCATTTTTGAAACCATTGACACACCAATACTAGTTACTACATACGCACTCACTGATTCCTACGTCTACACACACATTCACTCATTCATCCATACAATCATTCATACATACAATCACTCATCTTTACAACACTATCATATGCACTCATACACCTATACAGACATTTACACTCTGTTGCTCATCCATGGAGTTACTCACACACCTAGTCAGTCATGCAAAGAATCAATCACACCTCCATTTTCTAATCTATACAGTTAAACATAGAGCACCTTACATTTTCAAACATATACTAACACATACTTACTCTCTTATACAATCACTGATACAAGTACACATTGATCTGCACAGTCACACACCTCCCAACCAGCCACACACACACTCAGTCTCCCATACAAATACTTGGCCAACCAATCAATAACCCATATAGCCACTCATATAGCTACTGATCTACACATGCAGCAGCTTGCACAACAACAGACATACTGATGCAAAGTTTCACACAGTTTAGTCACTAACCTATGCATTCAGTAGGACGCATTTAATCACTCACTCATACAGTCAACCACGCACCTACTAAAACCTTCATTCAGACACTTATACATCTACTCATTCTTCAATATGTAAAACATATTTTAACTTTACAGAAACATACAGTCACTGGATGTTGTCATCAGTGATGTCATTTGAGATGTCATCAGTGATGTCATCAGTGATGTCACTGACCATGTCATGAATGATGTAATATGTGACATCATCAGCAGTGGATTGCGGATGCGCGATATATAGTTAGTGCAACTAACTATATATGGAATTTCAATGGTTTTGTGTGAGTAAAATAAGGTTTTGTAAATGCTAATTCCTAACTATATATGGTCTATAACCTATGGTTTTTTCAGTGAATTTCATTGGTTTTTTAACAGCTAATATCTGTAGCTGTAAAATGTATTCTTCTTTAAATCCAAAAATATATTTTATATGTTTATGAATAATTTTTTTTTTTAATATTTTTTTTTCTTCGTTCCCGCATCGCGAATCGGGAAGCTTCCCGTTAGCTGACCTTGATGCCGCGAAATAGACCGCGAGCCGGTAAACGTTTCTTTACCGCAAGTGCCGCGTTAGAAAACAACATCATGACGCCTCCCGTCCGCATGACGTTTCACGTTGTCGCGTGATACGTCATATGACGTGCTACGTTAGCGAACTGGTACGCGAAGCGAGTCGCAAAGCGCAGGTTTCTGGAAGCAAACCGGGAGGCCCTGCAAAGCGCTTAACGTAAACACAGCAGGTCATGTGACTTGGTAATAACACTTTTCATTGGTTCATTTCACTTTTGGTTTCCTAATGATGTAAGACTAGGTCATATAATCTAAAATGAACACTTTTCATTTGTTGAGAACTCTTGTTTTTCCCAAATGATGAAAATCCCTCCTTCTTTCCTCACTCTGACTTTCATCATTGTGAGAGAAAGACCCTTTGTGATCACTGAGCAATGGCTTCTTTAGTAGCTTCAGCTGGTGCTTCCCCACCACCTCCACCACATCCAAGGAAGAGTGGACCACCTGCTCAAGTTATAATTCAGCAAGAAGAGGAAGAAGAGGACGACGAGGAAGAGCAGGAAGAGAGGCAGTTTTTGCCTGAGGAGCCCAGGACGTCTCACCGGAAAGAAAACTTCATTTGGCAATTTTTTAAAATTCCCAAAGGTCAGAAAAAAGTAAATGCAAGATACGTAACTTGCCTTATATGTCAAGATAGACTGTCCAGAGGAACCGAGAAAAAATACAGTTTCGGAAACTACACAATGCATCGCCATATGACTAGGTGGCATCCTAACAACTACAGTGCTGCACAGTTTCGGAACGACCTAGATAATCTCCCTATTATGGCCAGAAGATCTGTTGTACCGGAAGTAACGGGACCAGAGGGCAGGGAGATGGTGCCAAATATACAAATGAGATTTGGTGAAGTAAAACACATCTGCGTATTTTGCGATGGATTCATTTGCTACGGAGAAAGAAGCATCACTCTGATCAACAGAGCTATTGACTATCATATGCAAGTTTGTACGAAACGCCCAAAATAATAAATACTTTTTTTTTGTTTTGTTGCTCCTGTTGAGCCCTTTACAATGAATCGTTTTCATTGCCCCCTCCAAGAAAAACCCAAAAAAATATAAAACTGTTCAGAAAAATTCAAAAAAAGTAAAAAAATGTTCCGAAAAATAATAATAAAAATATAAAACAAAAACAATTTAAAAAAAAGTTCTTTTCAGAACTAACCCACCGTTATTAATAAATTGGTACAATATTTGGAACTGTGCCAACCTCTATTTCTCTTAGTTCGCTTCCCAGTTCGCTCGCCGGTACGCGAACTGGAAGCGAACCAAAAACAGTAAGTATAAGGGAAGGAAATAGACACTTATGTTAAAAGAAAGACAGCTATAGGGGAGTAAACTAGAGATACTATTACCCGTAATCCACTGCTGATGATGTCACATATTACATCATTCATGACATGCTCAGTGACATCATCAGCAGAGGATTGCGGGTTTTTTGGCAACGTGCCTTATCCACGGTTTAATAACGCTGCCTTTTGCTTTATATAAGTTTTCAAATTGTATGAAATATATACCAATAGGTCGTTATGAACCTTTAGGTAGTGCTTTTCTTCATGAGGTCTGGTCGCTTCCATACACATACAGATGTTTCAAAGATGATCAAGAAGTTTATCTGAATGGAGAGGAATGCACTGAGACGCCAGATCATTCACTAATGTGTAGGCACATACAGTTACACGGTTCATGCAACAAACACCGACCAAATATGGCTTGCGTGTTGCAAGGCACGCCAGTTCCTGCTATCATCCCCACGTTCAAATTGTTGGAAAATGGTAGTTATTTGATGCTCAATAATGAAGATTGTTCTGGGTTAATTAAAAGTATTCCTTTTATCGTAACAGTAAGTGAACGGGTTATTTGCTGCAGAAATGTTCTATTTCCTCCCACACATGAACATAGGGAGTTTTCAATCTGGCCACAAATACCAACCTTGGGAGCAGATTTCAACGGCATGGCAAGAATAAGAGCTCTTTTGTCTCAGAGAGAGGTGGCCTTGAGTTCGGCCCGTGAAACTTTCGTGCTTCACATAGCGAACACCCGTACAGAGGTGCAGACCCTTTTCAATTCAGATTTGCCTTTCAATTTCAGCAAGATGGTTCGGACTATCTTTAACGCATCCTCCACAAAGGCCCTGGCGCACTTTTTTAAAGTTGTTACCAGTGGTCTCGTGACTTCATTTGAGAAAATCTTTGGAGTCATCCCTGCTTTCTTTCATTCTATTTTCTCCACTCTGCTTCGTGGATTGCCATTTTTACTTGCATTACCAGCGGACGCTCTTGTGCTTTTTTACATTTTTAAATATGGATGTCCCTCCTATGCAACCTCCCACCCTGCAGCTGCTGACACTGTTCCGCAATCGCATGCTAGAATATTATGGCACAATGCCGTTGGCGATATTAAGCACGGCATATGGATTATCTTTTCGATTCTCCTACTTCACCTGTGTCCAGCCTGTATATCACTGCCTGACCTGTGATTTCGATTGGGCCATTGATTTGTGTCTCTGCGGACCGGTTTCTCCTGACGTCGACTTTAATCAGCTGATGACTCCTATCATTACTCACGAGTTGGTTTGTCCTGGCGAAAGGATTATGGCTGTGGCATTGATGCATGGACTAATTGGTCCCTGGAATTTACTGGCGGCAGCACAGTCTTTCTTGGAACAGAGCTTTGTTGAAAACCCACCGAGCTGTCCTCTGATGGTGATAGAGGATCCGGTGCTGGGAGAGCACGTATGTTCTTTTCCGCTTTTAAATTGGATGGCTGAACTGTTTTCGGATGAAGACGGTGACTTCCTATTGGAGGCTGTTGCAGCTTATTTTGCATACACAGTTATGTCATAGACCTTTTTCATGTTTGATATGCTGAGTACTAGCATTTCATTGACAATTCATTGACTTATTTGTCAAGTTTTTATTATTTACCTTGCCTATTGGCTTAAGACTCGATAAAGTACTTGGCTGTTTTATTTTTCTTTAGCATTACATTTTCCTAGTTTTTAATGCTTTACCTTGCGGACCGTCCACATATAAACTTGCAATCTGCTCTCATGAGATGGCACTTCTATTATCTTATTCAGTTCGTTTCCGGATCATGGGGAGGTGTCATCTAGGTCCTGGATATCTTTACACCGTGTTAAGTTAGCATGGGCTCATTACCGGTTTAAACGCCATTTTTCCTTTTTTGCAACTTCTGCACACAACACTTAGTTGTTGCTTTAGCTTTCAACCTAGTAGTTCATCGTGGTTTACATGAGAATAATATGTTATTGCTCTACTATCTGCTTTGCTTGTTAAACTATATCTGTACAGCGAGTGCTAAAGTTTCAAGAACAACACGATACAGAATTGTTATGAGGTCTGATCTCCACGACTTCATACTCATAACATAAGTGCAACTTCTGCCAATTCTGGGCATGAGGCGGGTTTTATATTACTTTGCCGAACACACATACACAACACTTGATGCGGTTCACATGAAGAGAGAGCTGGTGTATGCTGATGTGATTCCTTCAAATCTAAGACACTAAAGTATGGGCACGCCCTAAACCAACACAAAGAGACCTTCTTAGCAAATAATATAATATGTGTATTAGGGAGGGTGAGATATAAGCAGCCGCGGGCCGTGGAGGGAGTTACGGTGAGGCAGGGGGGCGGGGAGGGGGAGAAGCAGGGTGGAGCCCTCTCCACCCTGCCCCTCCCCCTCCCCGCCTCCCTGCCCCACCGTAACTCCCTCCACGGCCCGCGGCTGCTTATAAGTGTTGCTAACTCTTATTCATTTACAGCATGTTAACATACTATCACCATTCGCTTTTTATGTACTAGTAACTATGCTGGTAATTTTGCTACTGATAATATGTGTACTTGTATTCTCCACCCTGCTTCTCCCCCTCCCCGCCTCCCTGCCTCACCGTAACTCCCTCCACGGCCCGCGGCTGCTTATAAGTGTTGCTAACTCTTATTCATTTACAGCATGTTAACATACTATCACCATTCGCTTTTTATGTACTAGAAACTATGCTGGTAATTTTGCTACTGATAATATGTGTACTTGTATTATCTAAGATACTACGCCTGAGAAGACGGCATTAGTAAATAAACATTTCAAATACACATGTGTTCTTCTTAACTCCATGTTCTGGTTTCTAAGAAATATATAACGACCGACTGTTCATGAGTTCCATGTATCCTGAGGTACTATAAGTTCATATTCTGGATTGTCTAAACATTGAGAGTTTGTTATATCCAATGTGACACTGTACCTAGCTTGCTAAGGGGTTTTTGATTACTAACGTGAGTTTTGGGACACCCTAATTCGCCGAGGTTCCAATCCTCTGTCCACAGTTCTGTGTGAGAACAGAAACCCTGCGACAGGGGCACCCCCGACCCTTGCTGGAGCTTCATCACACTTGCGATACAACTCCAGCAATGCGCCACCTTTACGGCACAGATACATCACGCATCTGTGCTGTTTTTGCCCCATGATGCGCCGCATTGTAAATGCAGCACACCATAGGTGACGGAACAGCGGCACAGAATGACTAACACATCCCTGGTGATGCGCCAGTCATCATAAATCTATCCCTATGCTTCTTATCTTGTTAGAGATGAACCGCCATATGTATCATCAAAGTTTTTTGCATTTCCTAAATAGCGAACTTTAAGGAATAAATAGCGATTCTTTACCATTCCTAGTTTGCGATTAGCTATTTGCTAATTACAAATTACCCATTCATTTCCTTCATTTCCATAGGGCGGTTGGACTCACTTTTAGCTCGAACGGCTGAATGGATTTCCACGAAACTTGGCAAAATTGTAGGGACTGGTAGCCCGATGTGCCTTTGCTATGTCTCAAGATATATGCTCCAGTGGTTTTTACGAAAATTAACTTTGAACAATATATATTGGGCTACATTGGCCTATATATATGTTGGAGCCCAAATGTAGCCCAATGTAGCCCAATGAAGCCCAATGTAGCCCAATGTAGCCCAAAGATGGCCGCCAGAGACAAAAAAAACAAATGTAGCCCAAATATCAGCCAGATGTAGCCCAACTATAGCCCAGTGACAGAATGACCAATCAGCTTCGCAAACCTCCGTTACGCGAAGCGGAGCGCTGTTACAGATATATATCTTTTTTTGAACGTTAATTTCTCAAAATCCACTGGAGCACATATATTGAGACCTAGCAAAGGCACATCGGGCTACCAGTCCCTAATATTTTGCCAAGTTTCGTGCAAATCCATTCAGCCGTTCGATTATTATTATTATTATTTTTTTTTGCCCCGCGGGGCCCTTTTAAAACCTCCACATCAAACCTAGGGGGTCAGCGAGGATCTACTATGCCCCCTTATAGTTATTTCCCCCTTTGTTTTGGCCTCCTCTTGTCTCTCGATCCTACCGAGAGACAAGATGGCGGCCGCTACGGACTTTTTGGAATGTTGACAGACGCCGGAGAACCAATCAGCTTCGCTTCACAAAGCTCCGTTGCGCGAAAAGTACGCGTCCTGGGACGCTGCCAGGTCCGCTGTTACAGATATATATCTTTTTTTAAACGTTAATTTCTCAAAATCCACTGGAGCACATATATTGAGACCTACAAAAGGCACATCGGGCTACCAGTCCCTACAATTTTGCCAAGTTTCGTGCAAATCCATTTAGCCGTTCGGGCTAAAAGTGAGGCCAACCGCCCTATGGAAAACTCAATGTTAAAAACACGTTTTGGGACCCCCCTTTTTTCTCGGCCCCCCCTTGACGAACCCCCCCCAAATTCTTAAGGGCTGCTCAGAAACAAAATGTGCCATTTTCCTGAAAATTTCAGCCAATTCCGTCCACAAACGCCAAAGTTATTAGACATAGAATTTTCAAAAATCCCATAGAGAAAAAATCCTAACTATATATACCTACTGGCGACCGCCAGTAGGTATATATATATATATATATATATATATATATATATATATATATATATATATATATATATATATATATATATATATATATATATATATATATATATATATATATGAAACAAACAACCACCTCCCACAGTGGCACCATGGAAGTAGGCACGGACACGAAGTGGCTCAGGATTCAGCATCTTCTTTATTTGTTCAGGTCACCCTCAATCCCAAGCACAAGGAGAGACGCGTTTCAGCCTCCAAGAGGCCTTTGTCAATCTATATATATATATATATATATATATATATATATATATATATATATATATATATATAGATATCGAA